>NC_091461.1:123945864-124300864 GCF_027789765.1 Dendropsophus ebraccatus | reverse complement strand
ACCTGCAGGGTCGTATTTACCCTTAGGCACTCATGGTCTGGTGCGTAGGGTAGCACCTTGCAGAGGGGCAGTACCCTCCCGTTCAGACTTGCCAGAAAATCTGGTGTCTTTTCAAGGGGGGTATGGCGGTCTTGGTCAGGTCTGGTATAGCGGTGTTATCCAGTCACAGTATGGCGGTATTGGTCAGGTCTGGTATGGCAGTGTTATTCAGTCACAGGGTGTCGGTATTGGTCAGGTCTGGTATGGCGGGGTTATCCAGTCACAGTATGGCGGTATTGGTCAGGTCTGGTATAGTGGTGTTATCCAGTCACAGTATGGCGGTATTGAACAATTATGGTATGGCAGCGTTATCCAGTCACAGTATGGCGGTATTGGTCAGGTCTGGTATGACAGGGTTTTCCAGCCACTGTATGGTGGTATTGGTCAGGTCTGGTATAGTGGTGTTATCCAGCACAGTATATGGCGGTATTGGTCAGGTCTGGTGTGGCAGTGTTACCCAGTCACAGTTTGGCCCTGTATATACATGTACTGTATAGATGGAGTAGGGGGCCCTGTATACATGTACTGTATAGATGAAGTAGGGGGGCCTGTATACATGTACTGTATAGATGGAGTAGGGGGTCCTGTATACCTGTACTGTATAGATGGAGTAGGGGGTCCTGTATACATGTACTGTATAGTTGGAGTAGGGGGTCCTGTATACCTGTACTGTATAGATGGAGTAGGGGGTCCTGTATACATGTACTGTATAGTTGGAGTAGGGGGTCCTGTATACCTGTACTGTATAGATGGAGTAGGGGGTCCTGTATACATGTACTGTATAGATGGAGTAGGGGGTCCTGTATACTTGTACTGTATAGATGGAGTAGGGGTCCTGTATATACATGTACTGTATAGATGGAGTAAGGGGCCCTGTATATACATGTACTGTATAGATGGAGTAGGGGGCCCTGTATACATGTACTGTATAGATGGAGTAGGGGGCCCTGTATACATGTACTGTATAGATGGAGTAGGGGGTCTACCAGTATAGGATATATACAATATATGCTGGCAGGGGTAGGTATAGGGGAGGAGATGTGATGACAGTATAGGATATATAGGATATGTGCTGGCTGAGGTAGCTATAGGGGAGGAGATGTGATGACAGTATACAGTGGGATATATATAGGATATTTGCTGATGGGGTAGGTAGAGTGCAGCAGATGTGATGACACTATAGGATATATATAGGATATATAGGATAAATGCTGGTAGGGGTAGGTATAGGGGAGGAGATGTGATGACAGTATAGGATATATATAGGATATGTTCTGGCTGGGGTAGGTGCTTTGTGGGCATCTGGTACAGCTCCTGGTTTCCGCCATGATTATGGAAATTCAGGCGCAGGAGGAGACCACACCTCCCCCCTCCCCCCCTTTATTGGGTGAGCGAGGGATACGGCAGATGTACACCAGGGAGAAGGGGCAGATCTGCACCACCACTGTATACACCGCGGCCGCAGCAATGATTAATCCTCCTTTATGTACTAACACTATTGGGCAGACGCCTGGATCACTTCTGAATGGTTTCGATGTTCCTGGACCCCTGACATGTCCAGACTCTTTGGACAAGGTCACAATCTTCGCCGCCCGACTCAACGAACAGCAAGAATAAGCGCATTGAAATTCTGCAAAAGAAAATCTCTGCACCGTTCTACATAATAAAGTCAACTTTGCAAGAAGGTCGGAAGTGATAGAAGGGGCAGCAATCTATAGCAGGTATATGAGGTCAGGAAATCAGCAATCACTAAGTACAATTAGCCGTTATGTAAGCGGCAGAGGAACACTGCGCCGGAGGGGAATATCTGTCTGTGGGCAGTATACAAATTACCACCACGGCCAGCCGGACCGGAGGTGACCGACGTACCGGACAGAACGTTATATACTATAACAACTGTAACGCTAAATCAATGAGTCACTATGTGTGTGTGTGTGTGTGTGTGTCTGTGTGTGTGTGCGTGTGCATGCGTGTGTGTGTGTCTGTGTGTGTGCGTGTGTGTGTGTCTGTGTGTGCAAATATTCAGTAAGGTGGGTGAGGGGTTCTGTTTGGACTCTTCTAATTCTTATGATTCTTCTAATAAATAGAGACATTGTTATCGTTTATTTATTTACAGTAAATGTTTTTTTTATCAATAATCGGCCTCCTATCAATCCAAGCTGCATTATGCTCCTTATGACAGACGTCTTTACTGCAGATGTTTGTTCAGTCTGTGTGTGTGTGTCTGTGTGTGTGTGTGTGTGGTGATAACTATTATGGAGACTTTTTTCGGCTTCACAAAAAAAGGGGGATCAGAAACTTGTAACCAATAATATAAAAGTAATCTGCACTATACTGAGGTCTGGTGTGAATCTCCCCAGGATCCTCCCAGTCGGCCATCTCTGAGGCTATACCAGTCTACGCTGTAAGGGCCCAACCTGCCTTCCTCTTTATGCCTACGTCCAGGGTTGGAGAAACTGCGCTTCTGCTTGTGGGCCCACTGGCTGCATCTTACTTCATGCCTCCGGTCATGGACGGTACAGATTGGCTTCCACATCGATGGTCGTGCTCCTGTATACTCCCCACGGGTGTCGTATGACAGCAGAATCTGAGGCGTTCTTCTGCGAGTGTGATTTCTCCCACTTCAGGTATCACACTGTGCTGGTCCTCATCAGTGGCGTCTGATGCTAATTGAACTGAATATTCCTTTAGTGGTCTCCTCTCTCTATCAAGTTTTAGTTCTAGTACTCTATGGAAGGTGCGTACAGGAGCCGGGATTTACCTTCAGATTCCCTCTGTACAGTACGCATTACCACTCCCTTGCCGCCCCAGTGGCCAATCACAATTATATGTCTACTTGCAGCAGCTACCTGGGCACAGGAAGCATCTGCAGGCGCGGTGTCCCCCCACGGGTGTTGTTGTACATGTACCCCAGTAAGTCGTGCACTAAGGTAAAAGTGGGTGAAGAAGTACCTTGTTTTCCCCACTAATTGACACGGTCTTTGTGTTTTAGGTGCACAGCTGAAGAGCAAATGGGTTATTTGTTTGTGTCGTGTTTGTGTGCTGAACACTTACAGGTGCTCTTTTTATCTCTCGTATCCTCTTCTTCCTCTCTCTTACACATGCTCATCTACAAACAGTTACTACAGTCATGCAGTGCTAGGCTGCCTTAAGGGAGAGAAGCCACCTAGGAACACCCTAGCCCACACCAGGTACCTCTCCAAAAAGTCCAGGGCCATCTCCTAAAAGCAAGAGGAATCGACCGCAGTAGGACAAAGCTACTATAAGCAAAAGAGCAACGATTCCTCCAACCACAAACACACGGGTGTGAGGGCGCAGGTCCAACAAAAAAAATAAAAAAAATAATAAAACTAAAAAATATGTATAAAATATATATATATATATATATATATATATATAATTTATTAAAAGACTCAAAAATTTAAAGACTCAACGCTCCGGTTCCTTTCTCAAGAGTCAAGTCATGACTCTTGAGAAAGGAACCAGAGCGGTTCCGAAACACGTTGAGTCTTTATATATATATAATTATATATATATTTTATACATATTTTTTAGTTTTATTATATATATATATATTTTTTACTGGACCTGCGCCCTCACACCCGTGTGTTTGTGGTTGGAGGAATCGTTGCTCTATTGATCCCTGGAGGATATCGGGAGTGGCTGCGGTCTGTCTCACGTGCTTCTGAGTTTTGTGCCTCCTAGCTAGCACAACCTTACCAGATGAGGGTTACCTTGTTTTCTCCTCCCCTTCGCTTTATCTGGTTGATCCTCGCCATGGAGCGCTGTCTCCTTTTTCTTTTTTGACCATAAGCAAAAGGTATAAATATCCTACTGCGCAGTGCAGGACAAACCAGGAAATCTTGGAAGTTTGCGACACCCAGATAACCAATGACTAGGGCTCGTGCTATCCACCTAGGACAGGTTCTACAATACCAGGGCCAGAAGGCGGTCAGACTATAGTCTATACGTGAGTATGAGTATCACTTATCTACATTATATATATATATCTCTGTGGGTGGTGGTACCGACATCCCGGGTAGGTCTACCACTCCAAGTTGGCGTGACGAGAGCCCAAGGGTCCCATAACAAGCCCGGAGGTTACCAACCATTTGGGGTTATAAACCGGCCATACAAAAATAGGTATCTACATCACACCTGTGCACTACAGTGCTGGCGTCACAACAAATAACATCAACATCACTGGCCGAGTACCACACAGGATTGGTATCACCCCGGGCCGGGGGGCCCCCTATGAGTCATGGGCCCCCTGACAACCACCTACCCTGCCCAATGGGAAAGGAGGCTCTGGAACTTGGGGAATAGCTGGGTCACCACTCAGGCTGGTGACACTACAACACCCAGCCAGCCCTGCACTACAACACCTGACGTATTTCCTCCCATTCATCCATTGAAGACTTCTCTTTTTTATTGGGTTTCCCATCATATATTTGTGTTGGAGTCATGAAGAAGAGGCAGATGTGTGTGCGTGCGCCCGCAGAGCCGTAGCCTCCGACAATCCCACTAAATTATTATTACCAGCTGCTCGGATCTGGGCTAAAAGCCACAGAGAAGCATCTCACCGAGCCCGATGGATTGAAGCTTCTTCATCTTGTTATATTTACCTGTTAGTAAAGATTCTATCGCCATTCGCGCCGTATCTGATCTGTGACTTCACCCCGCAGGATCAGGCAATTTTTAGTAATAAAGATTGGTTTTCTTAGAAGAGATATCGTATGAGCCCGACGTATGGGAGACGGAAATCACCGGCAGCTCTTATTTATTTAACTCCTTCATGTCATGGAACCCAACATGGCAGCAATCAGGAGTCTCCGAGCTGTAAGGTATAAAATTGGCTTTGGCTGTATCCCAATTTCCAGGCGTTCCTTAGGGGGTATCCACCCGCTGCACGGAGCGAGCAGACAAGGAATCCAACGCCGATCGTTCTGGTTCTCACGAACCAGAAATCCGAAGAGTCCGCTCATCTCTAGTGTCCACTCACCTACGGGGATCTGACACCCTAAAGACTTGAAGTAAATGAAAGATGTCAGCCGATTCATCTATACCCAGTGAATAAAGACGAACGACACACCCAAGAGGCGCCATATTGTCCCCTATGAGAATGGAGGAGGGCGATAAATCTACCCACAGATTAACAAATAGCAGATAAATCCCATCATGTCTCCATTAACCTAATGCAGGGGGGTCAAATGGCCGCCCTCCGGCTACAACTACAACTCCCATCATGTCTGGAGCTAAAGCTTTGGCTGTCCGGGCATTATGGGAAATGTAGTTTTACAACAGCCGGAGGGATGAGAGTTGAAGCGTGTGTCACTAAATTGTGGCCCCCGGGCTTCTGTGTGTTCTGCCTGTGATAACTGGAAATTGATCTGTGCAGCATTACAGCAATAGATAGAGGAAACAATGACTGGAGCTCACAGCTCAGCCTCCCCCTCCCAGTGGAATGATTTTGGCACAGGTCACACAGGCCACAGAGCATGCCCATAAATGTGTCCCATACAAAGTATAGGCTCTGGAGATAATAATTGATGCTTGCTGTAACGCATGTCACTCAATGCTGTTAAAACAGTTCAGGCAAGATGGCTGCCCACATAATGTACTAAAAATAAAGTAAAAAAAAATTACAATTGCAGAAACCATGCTGCAGAATGTGGCTCCAGTCAGGAAAACCAAATCTATGTGATATATTCCCTATAAATGCTGCCGCCAGTGGCATCTGAAGAGTTAAAATAGCCGGCAGTGAAGATCACTCTGCAGCCGGGAGCCAATGGAGTAAGTCCTGAGCCCTCTCCTCACCTTAAAGGGACAGTCTCATCAGACAATGATTTATTGGATAAATAATATTTTTATGTTAAACAGATTTTTTAAGAATATTTGGTGACATTATTCTTATTTTCCATTTTTCTCTCTATATTATATAATAATCCTGATATGTTGCAGTTCTCATTCTCACCACTGGGCTAAATCTAAGCAGAGACTTCCTGTTGTGTCTGTGGTGATAAGAGGAGGCTGCAGTAAAGTGATCTGTACAGCATTGCAGCATCATGTGACACCAGTAGATAGAGGAGACAATAGCAGCTCCCTGTGGTATGACCTCTTCACAGGTCACAGAGCGTGCTCAGTAATGTCTCACATTCATCTCAGGGGGACAGAGTCTGTCTATTGTTGTCTATGTCCATGAGCCTAGCTGTAAAGCATGTCACTAAATGCTGTTAACAGCAGTCCAGGCAATATGGCCGCCTCCATAACAATGTACAAATAGGGAAAAAAACTAAATTACATTAAGAAAAAAGAAACAGATTAGAATAAAAGAACAAGTTTTAGTATCTGACTCTGATCAGTAACAGAATATCTGACACCGTCCCTTTAACAGTCCCAGGACATGTATATCTGTCCTGGATACACAGCAGGTTAAGTATTTATAGTCAATGATCACAAATGGGTTGATGAGCAGATTGTGCATCATTAAAGGGCACCTGCCGGCACAGCAGAAGCATCGACCTCTGATCCAGAAGTGCTGGTATCCTTGGTAACGCAAAGATACCAGACCGTCCAGATCAGGAGTCAACGCTGCTCCGGCAGCGTCTGTGCTGACCCTTTGGCCGTAGTCTTCAGTCCGTAGAGGCCGTAGTCTTCAGTCCGTAGAAGCCATAGCCTTCAATCAGTATGTGGCCTTCAGTCAGTAGAGGCCGTGGTCTTCAGTCCGTAGAAGCCATAGCCTTCAATCAGTATGTGGCCTTCAATCAGTATGTGGCCTTCAGTCAGTAGAGGCCGTGGTCTTCAGTCCGTAGAAGCCATAGCATTCAGTCCGTAGAAGCCATAGCCTTCAATCAGTAGAGGCCATAGCATTCAGTCCATACAGTCCTTAGTCATCAGTTTGTAGAGTCCGTAGTCTTCAGTGTTGTCTATAATGATGAACACAATTTCTTATTCTCCTGAATCTGAACAATAATTTGTGTTAAAGATTGTCAGAAAAATCCAGAAACAACTGGAATAACTGGAGTAAGCGAGCGCGGCTCATGGGGGATGGGGCTTTGAATCTCGATCATACTTCATGTGACATGTTGTGATGCTCCAGCTAACAGCCATAAAATCTCTAAATTGCTGCATCAATTACACAAGTGAGTCAAAGACTGGAGACGGCATCAGAGCCCTAAGTGAAACACTGACTTTTGCCTTCACCAAGATTGAATTCTTAAGATGTAAGATGACATGTATAATACATAACACACCAGCTCCTTAGGAATTCTGCACGTATTGCCGGTGACCCCGGAGCGGCTCCTGGCGTTCACCATTGTGTTCAAAAGGTTCAAAAAATCAGCAATGGAGTAAGACGGACGATATAATTACATACAGGAGGCCGAGCATTAACCAAAAGGAATACCTCCAAACTCTGAAGGCCCATTACACAAAATCATCTGATTATTATTATTATTATTATTATTGTGTAATGGGGCCTCTTATAAATGAGGATTCAGATGGGAGAGGAGCTAAGAACATCTCTTTGGAGGACCCAGAGGCCTTAGGACTGCTGTAAAGCGGAGAGGCTGAACTCTTTGGGTTCGGCAATGATCTCCGAACCTGAATGCTCGGCATTTGACTCATGAAAAACATGTATCCACCCCCAGGCCATAGGCTGTACCCATGTTTTAGGGTTGTATCCAACTTATGCAGCAGCCGGGAATCAAATGCCGAGAGTGCAGAACATTGCCGAACCCAAACTGTTCAGCTTCTCCGCTCGACGCTACTTAGAACATGACTGGGAATATAAGCCAAGCAAGACAACTCTTAGGGGAAACTGCTGTCAACAAATGGGTTAACTCTCCTTGCAACGGAATCCAAGGTCATTTAAGCCCCATCCCCAGGACAGTTGGAACCCCCACCTACCCTAATGTTGTCCCCACTAGGACTACAATTCCCATCATGCATTCCCATCAGAGATAATGGCAGGTAAACTGGGAAGAGCCTAGGGGGCAGGGAGAGGGCAATACAAAGCCTAGCCTCCGGGCATGCTGGTGTATGGTAGGAGAAGAGACATACGGGGAGGACTGCACACAGATGTAATGGGAGAAAGACAAAAGTCAGAAAATCGTAAATATGGGGAGATTGGTCCAAGCATCTACTATACAGGTGGATATTCTATACCTTCATTTAGGTCTTGGAAATCCTCTTTAAAATCAGGAGGTTGCACTAATCCAGGAGCTTATGGTGGACATGACACCTCAACAGAGTGGGATAATGGAAATAAAGTCAACCATGAGATGGAACCATTAGTGGACGAGCGGTGGTGGGGTTACTCTGGGGGCACTGGAGCTTCTCTGGGATTGAGGAGAACTCTCTTCTTGGGCTGGTGGATAGTCACGGGGCTCTGGTTTCCCTGCAGACCTGGAGGTGTCCTTGTTGGTTAGTCCTGAAGAAGGGCGGACTGTGTGAAGGAGACAGCGGTGAGGACCAAGGTGGGAAGATGGCGTGAAGAGGTGAGAACTAACAACGCCTTCCAGCTGCATAGAACCTGCAAGTTAAACTGTACCCGCCTGCTAAAATATTTTTGCAGAATAGTACAAGTGACTTTAGGACACTCTGTAATAGAGGCTTTTTTCAGCTAACAAAAACTTTCTGTACTCAAAAAGCTGTTTTCCTTCCCCCTCCCTCACTTCTTAACTCTTCATTATCAAAGTCATCTTCATTACGGAGGAGCAAAGTGAATCTAGTATAACCTATGGAGGGGGAGGGGGATAAGTGAGCAGGGGAGCAGAGAAACAGCTGTACAGTTTGGAGACTGTCTGGGCACATAAAACGCTGGATTCACAGATCAGAAAGGTCAGTGCTGGTCTGGGATCTTGGTGAGAGAAGATTGCAGGATGATGTGCTGTGCAGGGCTGCCTCTTCTCCTCCTAGTGATCATTCACCCCCCTCGGCCCCTCCCCCCTCCATAGACCATAATGGACACAGAAATCCTGCTTCTTCTGAAATGAGGGGGGAGCTAGACAAACAGCTTTCTGACTACAGAAGGAAACTCTTTTGCTTAATAAAACTTATTACTGAGTTTCTTATAATCACTTGTACTATATATTTATTGATTTATGACAATTGACATTTAAAGGACAATTACACTTTAAAGGGGTAGTGCGGCGGTAAAGAATTATTCACAGAATAAAACACATTACAGAGTTATACAACTTTGTAATGTATGTTATGTCTGTGAATGGCCCCCTTCCCCGTGTCCCACCACCCCCACCCGTGTACCCGGAAGTGTGGTGCGCTATACTCACCTGTCACGTGCCGACACCCGTCTCCGATCTTCAGTCAGCTCCAACTGTCCCGAATGCCGGCCGCCCTCTGCAGCGTCATCCGATGCTCAGCCGCGATTGGCTGAGCATAACTGTGCTCAGCCAATCGCGGCTGAGCACAGTTGTGACGCGGCGGAGGGGGGACGGTGGCAGGGATTCGGCCGTCCGTCCAAAGATGACGTTTGGCACAAAATGGCGGACGGCCCTCGACACGGATCAGGTAATGTATAATGCACCAACACTTCCGGGTACACGGGTGGGGGTGGGGGGACACGGGGAACGGGGCGATTCACAGACATAACATACATTACAAAGTTGTATAACTGTGTAATGTGTGTTATTCTGTGAATAATTCTTTACCGCCGCACTACCCCTTTAAGATATTTCTGAACTGTTTATCTCCACCCAGTGTGAATGTAACCATTGGGTTTTTGAGCCTCATCTGAGAAATGTAACCATCAAGACTGTCGTGTTCCGTGGTGAATCGGTGTCCTTACATTGGTCTGTGATTATCTTTACCTTAAAGGGAGACACCGGAGAGACAAATCGCCCGTGTCACAACCCTGCCCAAAGGGAACTAACAGCAAGCTAATGTTACTCCATTAGATACTACTACATGTCTGGGAATAGGAGCCTCTCCCATGACCTTGACTCACTAACTTTCTACATGAATTCGTTTTTTTTTTTGACAATTTATTCAAATAAGAAATAATTTAACGATAAAAGAGAGAAGCAAATACTACAAGGATGTTCCCGCCGCCTAAACCTAATTACAGACAATTAAAACATCCTGTAGAAGCTCATGTAAGCCGATGTCGAAAAGCTCTTGAGAATCTTCAAGTCTGCGTCCGTGAACCAAGTAGCAGATGCCTCCAGCATAAACAGACGCTCAAACTTATTTCCATCCGGAAATATCCACTGGATTTTATGTGCCTCTTCTTTATTATTTACAGAGCAGCCGTGTTTTCTCGCATCTGGACCTCATACACCATTCTGGACTGAAGACCAGCGCTCCACTATACAGTACGTGGTGGGAAAGACCCCTGTAATGGGGGCAGGTGGTCCTCACAATGTGTTTATATCAGCTGACAGGATTGGGTCACCTCCAAACACACCGGACCAGATCTTTGGTAGGACTAGTGTAAGGTGCAGGAGCGACCACAGAGATAACAGAGTCCTAAACAATGCTTCATTTAACTTGAAATTATCTTCAGTGCAATACACAAGGATAGAAGAGTGCAATACAGAGATATAACAGTGCAATACACAAGGATATTACAGTGCAATACAGAGATATAACAGTGCAATACACAAGGATATTACAGTGCAATACAGAGATATAACAGTGCAATACACAAGGATACAACAGTGCAATACAGAGATATAACAGTGCAATACAGAGATATAACAGTGTAATACAGAGATATAACAGTGCAATACAGAGATATAACAGTGCAATACAGAGATATAACAGTGCAATACACAAGGATAGAAGAGTGCAATACAGAGATATAACAGTGCAATACACAAGGATAGAAGAGTGCAATACAGAGATATAACAGTGCAATACAGAGATATAACAGTGCAATACAGAGATATAACAGTGCAATACAGAGATATAACAGTGCAATACAGAGATATAACAGTGCAATACACAAGGATAGAAGAGTGCAATACAGAGATATAACAGTGCAATACAGAGATATAACAGTGCAATACAGAGATATAACAGTGTAATACAGAGATATAACAGTGCAATACACAAGGATATTACAGTGCAATACAGAGATATAACAGTGCAATACACAAGGATATTACAGTGCAATACAGAGATATAACAGTGCAATACAGAGATATAACAGTGCAATACACAAGGATAGAAGAGTGCAATACACAAGGATAGAACAGTGTAATACAGAGATATAACAGTGCAATACACAAGGATATTACAGTGTAATACAGAGATTTAACAGTGCAATACACAAGGATAGAACAGTGCAATACACAAGGATAGAACAGTGCAATACAGAGATATAACAGTGCAATACACAAGGATAGAACAGTGTAATACAGAGATATAACAGTGCAATACACAAGGATATTACAGTGCAATACAGAGATATAACAGTGCAATACACAAGAATAGAACAGTGCAATACAGAGATATAACAGTGCAATACACAAGGATATTACAGTGCAATACAGAGATATAACAGTGCAATACACAAGGATATTACAGTGCAATACAGAGATATAACAGTGTAATACACAAGAATAGAACAGTGCAATACAGAGATATAACAGTGCAATACACAAGGATAGAAGAGTGCAATACACAAGGATAGAACAGTGTAATACAGAGATATAACAGTGCAATACACAAGGATATTACAGTGTAATACAGAGATTTAACAGTGCAATACACAAGGATAGAACAGTGCAATACACAAGGATAGAACAGTGTAATACAGAGATATAACAGTGCAATACACAAGGATATTACAGTGTAATACAGAGATATAACAGTGCAATACACAAGGATATTACAGTGCAATACAGAGATATAACAGTGCAATACACAAGGATATTACAGTGCAATACAGAGATATAACAGTGTAATACACAAGAATAGAACAGTGCAATACAGAGATATAACAGTGCAATACACAAGGATATTACAGTGCAATACAGAGATATAACAGTGCAATACACAAGGATATTACAGTGCAATACAGAGATATAACAGTGTAATACACAAGAATAGAACAGTGCAATACAGAGATATAACAGTGCAATACACAAGGATACAACAGTGTAATACAGAGATATAACAGTGTAATACACAAGAATAGAACAGTGCAATACAGAGATATAACAGTGCAATACACAAGGATATTACAGTGCAATACAGAGATATAACAGTGCAATACACAAGGATATTACAGTGCAATACAGAGATATAACAGTGCAATACACAAGGATACAACAGTGCAATACAGAGATATAACAGTGCAATACAGAGATATAACAGTGTAATACAGAGATATAACAGTGCAATACAGAGATATAACAGTGCAATACAGAGATATAACAGTGCAATACACAAGGATAGAAGAGTGCAATACAGAGATATAACAGTGCAATACACAAGGATAGAAGAGTGCAATACAGAGATATAACAGTGCAATACAGAGATATAACAGTGCAATACAGAGATATAACAGTGCAATACACAAGGATAGAAGAGTGCAATACAGAGATATAACAGTGCAATACAGAGATATAACAGTGCAATACAGAGATATAACAGTGCAATACACAAGGATAGAAGAGTGCAATACAGAGATATAACAGTGCAATACAGAGATATAACAGTGCAATACACAAGGATATTACAGTGCAATACACAAGGATAGAACAGTGCAATACAGAGATATAACAGTGCAATACAGAGATATAACAGTGCAATACAGAGATATAACAGTGTAATACAGAGATATAACAGTGCAATACACAAGGATATTACAGTGCAATACAGAGATATAACAGTGCAATACACAAGGATATTACAGTGCAATACAGAGATATAACAGTGCAATACAGAGATATAACAGTGTAATACAGAGATATAACAGTGCAATACACAAGGATAGAAGAGTGCAATACACAAGGATAGAACAGTGTAATACAGAGATATAACAGTGCAATACACAAGGATATTACAGTGTAATACAGAGATTTAACAGTGCAATACACAAGGATAGAACAGTGCAATACACAAGGATAGAACAGTGCAATACAGAGATATAACAGTGCAATACACAAGGATATAACAGTGCAATACAGAGATATAACAGTGCAATACACAAGGATAGAACAGTGTAATACAGAGATATAACAGTGCAATACAGAGATATAACAGTGCAATACACAAGGATAGAACAGTGTAATACAGAGATATAACAGTGCAATACAGAGATATAACAGTGCAATACACAAGGATAGAACAGTGTAATACAGAGATATAACAGTGCAATACAGAGATATAACAGTGCAATACACAAGGATAGAACAGTGCAATACACAAGGATAGAACAGTGTAATACAGAGATATAACAGTGCAATACAGAGATATAACAGTGCAATACACAAGGATAGAACAGTGTAATACAGAGATATAACAGTGCAATACACAAGGATATTACAGTGCAATACACAAGGATATTACAGTGTAATACAGAGATATAACAGTGCAATACACAAGAATAGAACAGTGCAATACAGAGATATAACAGTGCAATACACAAGGATAGAACAGTGCAATACAGAGATATAACAGTGTAATACAGAGATATAACAGTGCAATACAGAGATATAACAGTGTAATACGGAGATATAACAGTGCAATACACAAGGATATTACAGTGTAATACACAAGGATAGAAGAGTGCAATACAGAGATATAACAGTGCAATACAGAGATATAACAGTGCAATACACAAGGATATAACAGTGCAATACACAAGGATATTACAGTGTAATACACAAGGATAGAAGAGTGCAATACAGAGATATAACAGTGCAATACAGAGATATAACAGTGCAATACACAAGGATATAACAGTGCAATACACAAGGATAGAACAGTGCAATACAGAGATATAACAGTGCAATACACAAGGATAGAACAGTGCAATACAGAGATATAACAGTGCAATACACAAGGATAGAACAGTGCAATACAGAGATATAACAGTGCAATACACAAGGATATTACAGTGCTCCAGGACTTAGTGCAATAATCAGTAACAACAATAACTTGTGAAGTGAAGTAGAATAAGAAACTCTGTAACAGGACAAAGGGGCCGGATTAGAGTCTTTGCCCAAATAGCCTTGTACTCTGCTGGGATGTGGGTGAAGTGTGCGTCTTGAAGGACTCCTTGTACTCAGGTTTAGATAGCTTTTCCTTATCTGACCGCCTCCTGCCTCTCAGTGACCGTTCCAATAACCCTGAGCCCCAGACACAGTGCTTACTTATCAGCTGCTGTATGTCCTGCAGGAAGTGGTGTATTCTCTCCAGTCTGACACAGTGCTCTCTGCTGCCACCTCTGTCCAAGTCAGGAACTGTCCAGAGCAGGAGAGGTTTTCTATGGGGATTTGCTGCTGCTCTGGACAGTTCCTGACATGGACAGAGGTGGCAGCAGAGAGCACTGTGTCAGACTGGAGAGAATACACCACTTCCTGCAGGACATACAGCAGCTGATAAGTAATGGAAGACTGGAGGTTTTTAAATAGAAGTAATTTCTATTGTGTGACTGCAGAGGTTCCAATTTTTCCTGACTGCCAGAGGTCTAATGCCCCCCCCCCCCCCAGCCAGTGGTTGGCAGGGGGATTGGTGTGGAAAAATATATATATTTTATTTCACAGGGTTTCACCTTAAAGGTCAAAATCCACTGTGCCCTTAAGGGGTTAATAAAGCTTACGCCAAGTGCACAATTATATATACAGTATATATAGCGAGACAGACTCATCCAGACAGCCGTCCCTGTGATCTCGCCTTCATGACTCTTTAAACAAAGTGAATTGAGAATGTATTGACTGCAATGATCGGCAGAGGACAATCCAGGTATAATGGGGTCTCATGGTGCCTGGACTCCTATAATAGACGCCGAGTCTCATGACCAGAGAAGAATAAACTCAAGTGTTAATTTCTATGAACTATAAGACCAGTGAATTATATTCCGGCAATTACAGCTGAGATGTTTTCTCCTTCAAGAATACAGTGATCTGCGGGACTAAAGGTCGTCTCACAATCTACCACCTACAGCCACTTAGTACTGTGCAGAACAACTATTAGGAGCTGCTACAGGTTAATGCAATTTATTTCTGCAATATAGGCACAATATACGTCTGCAATATACACTATGCACAATATACGTCTGCATTATACACTATGCACAATATACATCTGCATTATACACTATGCACAATATACGTCTGCATTATACACTATGCACAATATACGTCTGCATTATACACTATGCACAATATACATCTGCGTTATACACTATGCACAATATACATCTGCATTATACACTATGCACAATATACATCTGCATTATACACTATGCACAATATACATCTGCATTATACACTATGCACAATATACGTCTGCATTATACACTATGCACAATATACATCTGCATTATACACTATGCACAATATACATCTGCATTATACACTATGCACAATATACATCTGCATTATACACTATGCACAATATACGTCTGCATTATACACTATGCACAATATACATCTGCATTATACACTATGCACAATATACATCTGCGTTATACACTATGCACAATATACATCTGCATTATACACTATGCACAATATACGTCTGCATTATACACTATGCACAATATACATCTGCATTATACACTATGCACAATATACATCTGCATTATACACTATGCACAATATACATCTGCATTATACACTATGCACAATATACATCTGCATTATACACTATGCACAATATACATCTGCATTATACACTATGCACAATATACATCTGCATTATACACTATGCACAATATACATCTGCATTATACACTATGCACAATATACATCTGCATTATACACTATGCACAATATACATCTGCATTATACACTATGCACAATATACATCTGCATTATAGGTACAATATACGTCTGCATTATACACTATGCACAATATACGTCTGCATTATACACTATGCACAATATACATCTGCGTTATACACTATGCACAATATACGTCTGCATTATACACTATGCACAATATACATCTGCGTTATACACTATGCACAATATACGTCTGCATTATACACTATGCACAATATACATCTGCATTATACACTATGCACAATATACATCTGCATTATACACTATGCACAATATACGTCTGCATTATACACTATGCACAATATACATCTGCATTATACACTATGCACAATATACATCTGCATTATACACTATGCACAATATACATCTGCATTATACACTATGCACAATATACATCTGCATTATACACTATGCACAATATACATCTGCATTATACACTATGCACAATATACATCTGCATTATACACTATGCACAATATACGTCTGCATTATACACTATGCACAATATACATCTGCGTTATACACTATGCACAATATACGTCTGCATTATACACTATGCACAATATACGTCTGCATTATAGGTACAATATACGTCTGCAATATACACTATGCACAATATACATCTGCATTATACACTATGCACAATATACGTCTGCATTATACACTATGCACAATATATATCTGCGTTATACACTATGCACAATATACGTCTGTGTTATACACTATGCACAATATATGTCTGGGTTATACACTATGCACAATATATGTCTGGGTTATACACTATGCACAATATACATCTGCGTTATACACTATGCACAATATATGTCTGGGTTATACACTATGCACAATATATGTCTGGGTTATACACTATGCACAATATACGTCTGTGTTATACACTATGCACAATATATGTCTGGGTTATACACTATGCACAATATATGTCTGGGTTATACACTATGCACAATATACATCTGCGTTATACACTATGCACAATATATGTCTGGGTTATACACTATGCACAATATATGTCTGGGTTATACACTATGCACAATATACATCTGCATTATACACTATGCACAATATATGTCTGGGTTATACACTATGCACAATATATGTCTGGGTTATACACTATGCACAATATACGTCTGTGTTATACACTATGCACAATATATGTCTGGGTTATACACTATGCACAATATATGTCTGGGTTATACACTATGCACAATATACATCTGCGTTATACACTATGCACAATATATGTCTGGGTTATACACTATGCACAATATATGTCTGGGTTATACACTATGCACAATATACGTCTGTGTTATACACTATGCACAATATATGTCTGGGTTATACACTATGCACAATATATGTCTGGGTTATACACTATGCACAATATACATCTGCATTATACACTATGCACAATATACATCTGCATTATACACTATGCACAATATACATCTGCATTATACACTATGCACAATATACATCTGCATTATACACTATGCACAATATACATCTGCGTTATACACTATGCACAATATACATCTGCATTATACACTATGCACAATATATGTCTGGGTTATACACTATGCACAATATACGTCTGCATTATACACTATGCACAATATACATCTGCATTATACACTATGCACAATATACATCTGCATTATACACTATGCACAATATACATCTGCATTATAGGTACAATATACGTCTGCATTATACACTATGCACAATATACATCTGCATTATAGGTACAATATACGTCTGCATTATACACTATGCACAATATACGTCTGCAAAATATATACAATATACATCTGCATTATACACTATGCACAATATACATCTGCATTATAGGTACAATATACGTCTGCATTATACACTATGCACAATATACGTCTGCAAAATATATACAATATACATCTGCATTATACACTATGCACAATATACGTCTGCATTATACACTATGCACAATATACATCTGCATTATACACTATGCACAATATACGTCTGCATTATACACTATGCACAATACACAATACACGCGCAATATACTGTAAGTCTGCAATAGATGCACAATATATGTATCAATATATGATATATCCTTTCAAATTCCCAACAGGTTTGTAGTCGGCTTCTAAAGCGAGCAGTGTATGGAAATACCAGAAGCCCCACAGACTTGTGATGTAATAGACTTATAATGATGTCTATAGGGCTCACACTTATAATACCGTCTATAGGGCTCACACTTATAATACTGTCTATAGGGCTCACACTTATAATACTGTCTATAGGGCTCACACTTATAATACTGTCTATAGGGCTCACACTTATAATGCCGTCTATAGGGCTCACACTTATAATACCGTCTATAGGGCTCACATTTATAATGCCATCTATAAGGCTCACACTTATAATACTGTCTATAGGGCTCACACTTATAATGCCGTCTATAAGGCTCACACTTATAATACCGTCTATAGGGCTCACACTTATAATACTGTCTATAGGGCTCACACTTATAATGCCGTCTATAGGGCTCACACTTATAATACCGTCTATAGGGCTCACACTTATAATACTGTCTACAGGGCTCACACTTATAATACCGTCTATAGGGCTCACACTTATAATGCCGTCTATAGGGCTCACACTTATAATACCGTCTATAGGGCTCACACTTATAATACTGTCTATAGGGTTCACACTTATAATGCCGTCTATAGGGCTCACACTTATAATACTGTCTATAGGGCTCACACTTATAATGCCGTCTATAGGGCTCACACTTATAATACTGTCTATAGGGCTCACACTTATAATGCCGTCTATAGGGCTCACACTTATAATACTGTCTATAGGGCTCACACTTATAATGCCGTCTATAGGGCTCACACTTATAATGCTGTCTATAGGGCTCACACTTATAATACTGTCTATAGAGCTCACACTTATAATGCTGTCTATAGGGCTCACACTTATAATGCCGTCTATAGGGCTCACACTTATAATGCTGTCTATAGGGCTCACACTTATAATACTCTCTATAGGGCTCACACTTATAATGCCGTCTATAGGGCTCACACTTATAATACCGTCTATAGGGCTCACACTTATAATGCCGTCTATAGGGCTCACACACAGTATATTGCATAAAGTCTTCTTATTCCGTCTTATCTTGTCAAATATAGCAAAATAGCCGCCATCTGTCACTACATTCTTCTGTCCAGAAAAAATGAGATAACACTGCTGACTCAGCCCCAGTCTACACAGCAAAGCTGAAGACTGAACTGCAGAGAACAGTGGGCAATAGACTAATAAATTCAGACGGCAAAGTCCCAGGAGTTTGATGGAGATCAATGGCTACGACTATTATCCCCGGCCAGCCCTTAGCCCATAGCGCGCTGGAGCCGAATATTTTAGGATGAATGATAAATATCCACATGAATGACATCGGCCTTTGGAGACATTTAAAAAGTGTTATTTTATTCAGTTGTGTGGGGAGTTATTAATATGATGTGCGTCCCAGCATTTATGGCGGTGAGTAATATCCAGGCTGGATGATCTCTCGTGTGCTGTAAGAACCTTTGCGCGGGTCCTGTCAGAACATTCGCACTTACATCAAACCGCCGCATCGTTAGTCTTTTTTATGACTTATAAGCTGCTGCGAGTTCTCCCCGTTGGTCTCAGATCCGTCCGCAGAAAGGCCTGAGGCCAGATTAACTTACATTTTCCGAACGTGGAGACCCGCGACCTACTTATATTATTTCTTTATATCCCATTTTATTTACCAGAGCTTTTAAATTTATGATGTGTGAAGAAAGTGCATTGTAGATTAATTACTGGCGTAGCTGCCGCCTGGACGCCGGGGACGCGCTCAACCAGACGCTGTTGTTTGGGTTCTTTGTTAAGTATATAAGCCTCAGTAACAAATCTTTTGTTAGTTTTCCATATACAGTAGTTGTTGGCAGAGAATATCAAACACATCTTAGTGTAGTTGGGGCCGTACACACGGGGACAGACTGAAGCAGCAAAGGGTCCCCTGACGGGCGCGGGGTCTGAATGACAAGGGGACTTCAAGGGTCCCTGATTTTCTTCTGTTGTTGACAGATCCTATGGCTTGTGTGAATACCAGGTCTGGTAACCAAAGTTCTCCGAACCCAAACACTCAGCATTTGATTCCCCGCAGCTTCAGAAGTTGGATGCCGCCCTAGGGCTGTCAGGAAAATATGGATACAGTCTATGTCCCATGTTTTCCAGGACTCCATAGGGCAGAATCCAACTTCTGCAGCTGCGGGAAATGAGAAATGTTCAGAGAACTTGCCAGGTTTGACAGGTCCCCTCAGCACTATCTATGACTGATGCTTATTAACAGGTGAGTATCTAAATTGTTCCTGTATGATTGTTCATTACTTGCATTGGATATTCATGGACTTATAAGTAGACTAAAGGAAGGATAAAGAGTTTATGAAGTCCCAGCCCAGCAGCTGGCCTCTCCAGGGATGAGCTCTACTGGGAACTTTAGCATTTAGGCGTTATAACTGGGGGAAATGGCTGCTTAAAGGGGTTATGTAGTGTTTACAAACTTATGACCATCAATGTTAGATCCTTGGTGGTTCAAATCCCACTAACTGTACTGATCAGCTGTTTAAAGTTATGGCATGGGCACTGTCCCATGGCGTGTCCCACTACGGGTGTTTCTTCTTGTCTTAACACCCAAAACTACTTTCTTCAGGTGTCACACTAAGTGATTTTTAGCTGCATACTCCGCTGCAGCCACTAGATGTCTCACTCCCCTCGTGCACAGCTGCAGTATGTGGATAAAGGTTATACTATGTGTTTGTATATTGTTTAATTGATCAGACTTCCTGTATGTGGTGTCCCACCATGGGTGTTTATGCTTTGAACACCCCTCACAAAAGCCTTGTACTTCGAAAGTAAAGTGGTGATGAAGTTGTATAAGATGTATAAGTTTTGCCACTAGATGTCAGTATTATGTATATTTCTGTATATATTGCACAGCTGTAGTAATCTAAGGGTTACTGTACTGTATTTTGTGATTCTGTGCACCAATGAGAGAGACTCTTTCTTCCTACCTATGTCTATTCTCTTCTCTTCTATCCACTCTCTTCTCCTCCACTCACAGAGGTTGTTACATACACCCTGTAGGAAGTAGTCACATGGGGAGAGGAAGTGTAGGTCCATACTTAGTTCTTCTCTGATTCTCTGAGGAGTAGCACACACAGATCAGGCATCCCTGCTGAACTTTGCAAGGAGCCTGGCTCTGCCAGGTTCCCTGTCTGGGACAGACCGGCTGTAGTGTACAGACACGTATGGAGAATGCAGAGGCCCTCTTAGAGCTACACATATAGTGAAGATGCAGTGCTAAACACTTAAGGAGGACAAGTCAGAACACCCCCAACCCACGCTGTGAACATCTATAAATGTGCAGGACAGTATCCTAGACAGAGGAACTGATCCAGACAGAGCAAAGCTACCACAAAAGTCTACGTACTCTATCTCGTAGCGCAGGTGACACTGGTACATGCTTGGACACTTAGCTCAACTCAGGTAACCAAGACTGGGGCTTGTGTCACTCTCATAAGACGGGTAACCTGACACTACAGGGCAGAAGGTGGTTTATAGCAACAAAGGTCAAAACATGGGCACAAGTATTCTTCTTCTTTCAAGTATTTCTTCTTCAAGTATCTCTTCTTCTAAAGTTTTGGCAGAGCACAGTACTAAATTGTGTTGGGACTCTCACAACAAACTCCTCTCCATTCCTCTGAACTCTCTATTCTTTTCACCACACAACCAAGTTAGCTCTGCTGTTCTACTTACTACTTCGGTATCTCTCAGCACAAATTCAGTGAACGCAAGTCTGTATCTCAACAATCGCTTATCTTGTATTACCAGAGACTTGCTAGTAAAGGAAGCTTTATTTATTTTACTGGGACTCAGTGATCATTGCACCAGCACCCACACACTAGCTACACTGTTCTTAGGTCATTTCCCCTTTCTGTGGGTGGCGGTAGTGACAGTCCGGGTGGGTCATCTCTCCACTCCAGACCACCGTGATAAGTACCCAAGGGACCATCACAGCCCGGCAGGTCACCGACCATTGGGGAGCAATACAGCCAGCCATCACACCTGTGTTAGCACTGGCGTCACAACAACATCCTAACTGGCTGAGCTATACACCACCGACCATCCACCATAGAAGTGGCGTCACATAGCGCTACCTAGTAAGTGACCGGTCGCAGAGTTACCACACTGTACACTTCTTCTCTCTCTTGCACACACTTCCTGTCACATCAGCCTATATAAGATAGGGATTTCCTGTCAGGTGGGATGTAGAGGCTGTGTAGAATGGGTAGGACAAGACTCAGATTCCTGCTGCACTGACTTGAGGAGGCTTGGCAGTGTCGGACTTGAGCAGGCTTGGCAGTGTCGGACTTGAGCAGGCTTGGCAGTGTCGGTCTTGAGCAGGCTTGGCAGTGTCGGACTTGAGCAGGCTTGGCAGTGTCGGACTTGAGCAGGCTTGGCAGTGTCGGAGTTGAGCAGGCTTGGCAGTGTCGGAGTTGAGCAGGCTTGGCAGTGTCGGACTTGAGCAGGCTTGGCAGTGTCGGTCTTGAGCAGGCTTGGCAGTGTCGGTCTTGAGCAGGCTTGGCAGTGTCGGACTTGAGCAGGCTTGGCAGTGTCGGTCTTGAGCAGGCTTGGCAGTGTCGGACTTGAGCAGGCTTGGCAGTGTCGGACTTGAGCAGGCTTGGCAGTGTCGGAGTTGAGCAGGCTTGGCAGTGTCGGACTTGAGCAGGCTTGGCAGTGTCGGTCTTGAGCAGGCTTGGCAGTGTCGGACTTGAGCAGGCTTGGCTTAGGCCAGTGCCTTGACAGGACTACATCTCTTCTTCTGGCTAGGAGCAGGTAACTAGCTGGATGCAGTGCTAATCCAAGAGGTGGGGTAACTAGGACCAGTGGGAACTACACCTAGAGACAAAGGCCGAGGACTCGTACTACCTCTCAGGGCGGTCACCGATACCGGGAGGCAGAAGGTGGTCAGATAAGATAACTGGGACTTATCTAAACGTGAGGACGAGAAGTTCACTAGAAGATTCAAGTATCTTCTTCACACACATCCCGGCAGAGTCCTGTACTAATTAGGCTCCTACCCGGCCCCTACACCACTCTGTCCCGGCCCCTACACCACTCTGTCCCGGCCCCTACACCACTCTGTCCCGGCCCCTACACCACTCTGTCCCGGCCCCTACACCACTCTGTCCCGGCCCCTACACCACTCTGTCCCGGCCCCTACACCACTCTGTCCCGGCCCCTACACCACTCTGTCCCGGACCCTACACCACTCTGTCCCGGACCCTACACCACTCTGTCCCGGACCCTTCACTCTCTCTTCTGGCACTATCTGCTCAAGTTTACCTCTGAAGTTCCTCAAAGCCAAAGTATTTTTGCACTTGCACTTGTTACCAGAACTGTTCTTATATTTTTGTATTGCAAGTATTCTCAGTAAAGTTCGGAACTGTTCAGGCTGGGACTCAGTCACCTCTCTTGCCGCACCTGCACCCTAATGACTGCTCTACTACTGGTCCGTGTGTCCGGGGGTGGGTACTACCTCTCCTGGCCACCGTGACAAGTAGCCCCAAAACACCAGAGCCCACAGGCTGCACACAACACCTGCACCAGCACCCCGACCCCGGCACAATGATTTACTCCATGCTGCCCCAGTGTCCCGCTGGTTTGTTTCCGGGATTCCCCACGGACCACAGCCGCCGCTAACACTTCTGAGAAGTCTCCAGTCTCTACAGTAACAAGCTGCTGAGCCAATCACTAGCCGAGACAGGACAACCCACGACCAGTGATTGGCTGAGCCGGCTGTCACTGCAGAGATGGGTTGGGAAGTGTCAGTGGCGACTGCAGTGAGCGGGGGAACAGGCAGCAGGACAGCATGGACAGGTAAGTATACATCTTTATGATTTTCTTTACACTGTCATCAGCCGTGAATCACTATTGCACCTTGTGCTGAGCCATTGTTGGCCGATGACTTTTAAACACGTTGAAAGACAACAATCAGGTGATGATCGACTCCTTGGCTGATTGTCACTTATTACATGGAGCGATATCTGCCTGAATCAGCCTGTGTAATAGGGCCCCTAGAATTTAAGGGACAGAAGTTTAAGATGAAGATCTCACTAGTACCATCCACAAAACAATATGAAGAGATCAATGGACCTCCCGAGGTTAGTTCTGGAAGAATTTGTTCAAATTCAAATTCATACAGGAGCAGGGACTTCTATCAAAAAGGCAAGTGTCCCTGTTCCTGTACACTGTATGCCTCACCGCTCAGCTGAACAGAGGTGCCAGCAGAGAGCACTGCGTCAGACTGGAGAGAATACACCACTTCCTGCAGGACATACAGCAGCTGATAAGTACTGGAAAACTGGAGATTTTTAAATAGAAGTAAATTACAAATCTATATAACTTTCTGACACTAGTTGACCTGAAAGAAAAAGATTTCCGCCGGAGTACTCCTTTAAGATGCATCAGTAGATTTGCAGCAGCAGGGGGGGGGGGGGGTCCTTCCTATCAGTAAGAGTATTCTGTAAAGCCGTAGATAAATATTTCATTCAATCTGCCGATAGATATTGAGTCTTACTTCAAGTCCTCCAAGTGTCTCCAGGTCGGATGCTGCCGGAGTCCCGGTCGTCTTCTCACACAATATGATGGACAGAAGGTGAGGAAGAAATGGAGTCACAAGTGATCACATTACCAGCAATGCGATTCATAGACATACTCCAATCTCCTCAGCAAACTGGCGCTGGTGGTCCCTGGCTCCCCTGTTGTCCCCGCAGCAAATACCCAAGACCGATCCGGAGAAGATAAGTACGAGCCGTTCCTCCTCCTCTCCGCCGGCTTTGTTTGATGTTACGATTGCAATTATGTTTCTGCCCATTTCATGTATTATACGTCAGGTCTCCCCACAGGATAGAGATAGAGCGAATCTCCAGGAGCGCCTCCTGCTTTATCCAAGTATCAACGCTCGCCATATGATTAATGGCCCCGAAGAAGCTGGATGAAGCCCTAGGGAGTCCTGTAAATCATGGATACAGCCATAGGCTGTCAGGAGGTAACACTTGCACTATGGGTGCAGCTCTGTGGGTGTAGGGTCACTTGGTCACATGTGATGGTGTTGGAGCTCACCCCCGGACATACGGGCACTGCGGCTGAGGTTTGGGTAACCCAAGTGTGATCAGGTGTATAGGAAGAATAGACCAGAGTCCAATGACTTAACCAGGATAACTTGGTTTCCTAGTAAGAACTTCAGTGCAATACAGGATAATACAGTCTGATAACTTCAGGTGCAGGCAGGAGGTAGAGGAAGACTTATAACAGTAGGTTAGAGTAGAGGAGCGACTTAAAGAGGACCTGTCACCCCCCGTGCCGGGGTGACGGGCTCCCGACCCCCTGTTAGATCCCCCTATACTCACATCATCCCGCCAGGTCCCGCTTCCTCATGCGGTCGGGTCACGGAGATTTCAGCGCCCGAAGCCCGGGGCGCGCACTGAGAGATGAGTCCGATGCCCGTAGAGAATGACGGAGCATCGGACTCCCCATTCATTCTCTATGGGCATCTAACCCTGCTGTCAGCGCGCGCGCCGGGCTTCGGGCACTGGTATCTCCGTGACCCGACCGGCTAAGGAAGCGGGACCCGGCGGGATTACCTGAGTATAGGGGGATCTAACAGGGGGTCGGGAGCCTGTCACCTGGGCACGGGGGGTGACAGGTCTCCTTTAAGGGCCCTGTCCAATGTAGCTGTGTACTCTGCTGGGATAGCGTAGTGGAGAACAGAAGAAGAAACTCATACTCACGTATAGATACTCTGACCTGACCGCCTTTTGCCCTATAGTGTTGGATTAACCGTCCTGCTAGGGTAGTACGAGGTCCTAGGACCCTGCGCTGGGTTCAGCAGACTTTCCGAGCCTTCCCAGAATAGCCGTGCATTACAGTAGAATACGTCGGCTTAGTACACGCTATTTGTCCTACTAGGCCAATACCTAACTTCAGGTTACTGCCCTGCGTCTTGTAGGTGTCCTTGGTATGGAAAAGGTTTCCTCAGAGGACGTCACTCCCTCTTGCATTGCATGTTAGCGTTGATCTCTGACATAAAAGAATACGTCTCTTTGTCTCTTTTTCATGGTTATCAGAATTGGCCCCTGAATCTGAACGTTACTGTGTCCTATAAGAGGCGTCAGGACCCAGCACCGGTGGCCGGATGTCTGAGATCCCTACAGAAGCTGAAGCATCATCGGGGGAATGTACAGAATAAGAATGGAGTCTCTGCCGTCTGCTGCAAATCAGAAATCCGCACAGTAATCACAGGCCGCCCGGCCGCCGTTATATCTGCGATGGGAGATGGCAGCTATATATTACTGGCGGAAAGAAGAGAGAAAACCTCCAGACTGCGCTGTAATAAAAATGTAATATATGACCGCACAAGGCGTAAAACAAGACGGTACATATCGTGCATGACTAAAATCCCTGTTATTTTATATCCCCCCCCCCCCCTCCCGATGCGATGGAAGACGACGCGGCTCAGAATCAGACTCCCCCGTCATATAATATATTATAGGGGAGATATATATAGCGAGACAGCGGTTCCTTCCTTATAGGCCGAATCTAAGAAATAAAATTACGTCCTTATCAAATGTAAAAATCCTGCGGAGATGCCAATAAACCATGTATGTACGTTCTGGGGTGTATAAAAAAAAAAGTTACACATTTTTGCACACACCTCAGTTGTCCTCCTTTGCACTGATCATGGCAGAAACGTGTGCGGGGTCGGCCGGAGGTCGTGGCCTTCTGTGACCAAGTAATTTTACTATTATGTGTCAGAAAATGTAGTTGCAGTGTCCCAGCACAGGTGTGCCACTAAGTTCTTGTCTTTCAGTTTAGTCACTTGAGAGAGCAACACAGACAGCGACAGTTCCTGCTGCAGTGAAGCCAGGGCCTGGCTCAGGCCAGGACTCTTGAAACAAACTTCAGCTAGCATGCCCCTCAGTAGGAAGGACGTCCTCTGAGGATTCCCTTGTCCACGCCAGGGTAGCATACCTGAGCTAGGTGCTGACACCAGTAGGACAAAGCTGCAAATTACACCTACGTATCCTGCTGTAACACACAGCTGCTCTTGGAAGTCTTGGAAAGTCTGCGTCCCCAGCACAGGTACCCCAACACTATAGGGCATAAGGCAGGAGGGGGGAGGAAGGGAGGAGGGGAGGGGGGAGGAGGGGAGCCACCCCCCCAACCAGGATCTCCAGTCACCCCCAAATCCCAGAGCCAGACATCACTTATTTACAGTGATGCATCCCATCAACCACTTCACCAGCTGTTTACTATATATATAGTATAAATATACACACATATACATATACACACACAAATATATACATACAGAAAGACAAACACACACATATATATATACACACATACACATATATATATATATACACACACACATATATATATATATACACACACACATATATATATATACACACACACATACAAATATATACATACAGAAAGACAAACACACACATATATATATACACACACACACACACACACACATATATATATATATATACACACACACACACATGCTGCGTTTACACGGAATGATTATCGTGCGAATTTGCACGATAATGGTCGAATTCAAGCAATAATCGTACGTGTAAACACAGCGAACAATCAACGATTGATCTTTCAGCAGTTTCTCAAATCGTTCGCAGAAAATTTGCAGATCGTTCCATGTGAACAGTCGTTCGCTGATTTAACCAATGTGTTAGATAGGCTTTTAAGCAATCGCAAAACGATCGCAAAACGAATTTCCGTACGATATATGGTACCGTCTAAACACTGATCGTTATGGAAAAAAAAACCGTTACTCCGACATCGTTAATCATACGATCGGCGAATTATCGTTACATGTAAACGTAGCATTACATACACATATATATACATACAGAAAGACAGAGACACACACACACATATATATATGAACACACACATACATTTACATACACACATATATATATATATATGTACATACAGACACACACACATATATATATATATATACAGACACACACACACATATATATATATATATATATATATATATACAGACACTCACATATATATATATATATATATATATATACAGACACACACACACATATATATATATATATATATAAACATACATATACATACACATATATATATACATACAGACACACACACATGTATATATATATAAACACACACATACATATATACATACACATATATATACATACAGAAAGACAGACACACACACACACATATATATATGAACACACACATACATTTACATACACACATATATATATATATATATGTACATACAGACACACACACATATATATATATATATACAGACACACACACACATATATATATATATATATATATACAGACACTCACATATATATATATATATATACAGACACACACACACATATATATATACATACAGACACACACACACATGTATATATATATAAACACACACATACATATATACATACACATATATATACATACAGACACACACACATATATATATACATACAGACACACACACACACATATATATATATATATAAACACATATAAATATACATACAGACACGCACACACATCTATATATATATAAACACACACGTACATATATACATACACATATATATACACATACAGACACACACACATATATATAGTTATGTTAGTAATGAAAAATGAATTCAATTACATAAATGATGAAAAGTAATAAATAAAACACAATAAATAGTAAATATATGAATAATGGACAATAAAAAATAACTCATAAAACACTGAATCCATAATGGAAACAAAATTTGCTGAATTATGAATAAATTACAATAATAAATGCAAACATAACAATTCATAGCAAATGCAATCGTGTTATAGTGATAAGAAGTTGTAAAAAGAAAACGTGCTAACTTTAGGGCTTTGTTCACACACTGTTTAAATAAAGGTAAAATATGACTGTAGTTGTTATATAATAATGTGCGCCATTGAAATCAACGGACAGAGCGCCCAGCGTATACAATAACCGTGTGTATAACTGGTTACAAATGCCCATATACGACTATACTCACCCAGTGTAGCATTTCTGTCAGGATTTTGGTCAGGATTACTGTATTTCGGTCAGTAATTCGGTTAGTATTTTGGTTAGTAATTCGGTCAGTATTTCTGTCAGTATTTCGATCAGTATTTCTGTCAGTATTTTGGTCAGTAATTGTGTCAGTATTTTAGTTGGTATTTCTGATAGATTTATTTTGGTCAGTATTTGTAGCCAAAATCAGAAGTGGAATCAACAGAAAAAAATTATAATGGAATGATTTGCACGATTTCTATACTTTCAATCCACTCCTGGTTTTGGTTAAAAAAAATACTGAGCAAAATACTGCGTGTGAACATAGCCCAATGAACATGCTCATTATTCACAACCTGCTTTTGCAAAATACAGCAGTTTTTTTAACTGTTTAAATTTTTTTTTTTATTTCCCCTCAGAATTACAGTGATATTTAGCTTTTATTTTACTGTGTGTGGTCGGAGCCTAAAGGCCGTGTTGTAATAAAGGAAAGAACTTTGGCCATATGGTGTGTGGGGACTTTTCTATGATTGACCTGTGCATTGACTTGATGGCCGATCACTGGACCCTCGGCACCACCATTCTCTTCATGGCAGTGTAGTTGCAGCTTTTTAGCTGTGTAAAGTGACAGAACCCGTCAGGGTCTCTGTACAGCGCTCGCCCTTGGGATTCCTGCTGTAAAACTCGTCCCATTGTATCTTCTTGAAAATTGCTGCAATCTGCAACAATATAGACAAATCTCTGTGCTGGTTCAAGATGACCCAAATTCCCATTAAAATCAATAAAAACATTGATTATCACTGAAGAAACATTCTCAGACATTGATCAACAAATGAGCCCAAAGGGCTATGGACACAATCAATAACCAGCTGTCATGGAGTCTGGAATTCTCCAGCCAATCAATAAGACCCCTGAGTCTGTCACATCGGGGATCTGAATATACAGTAGGGGCAGCCTCGTAGTTCATATTGCTAACGTCTGCCAATTCAAGTTCACTGTGATAGGTTGATGAATTATCCATCAGCGAAGCAACAGAACCAGCTCATACCAGGACATACTGTACCAGCTCATACCAGGACATAGTGTACCAGCTCATACCAGGACATACTGTACAAGCTCATACCAGGACATACTGTACCAGCTCATACCAGGACATACTGTACTAGCTCATACTGAGACATACTGCACCAGCTCATACCAGGACATACTGTACTAGCTCATACCAGGACATACTGTACTAGCTCATACTGAGACATACTGCACCAGCTCATACCAGGACATACCAGGACATACTGTACAAGCTCATACCAGGACATACTGTACCAGCTCATACCAGGACATACCAGGACATACTGTACCAGCTCATACCAGGACATACCAGGACATACTGTACCAGCTCATACCAGGACATACTGTACCAGCTCATACCAGGACATACCAGGACATACTGTACCAGCTCATACCAGGACATACCAGGACATACTGTACCAGCTCATACCAGGACATACTGTACCAGCTCATACCAGGACATACTGTACCAGCTCATACTGAGACATACTGTACCAGCTCATACCAGGACATACTGTACCAGCTCATACCAGGACATACTGCACCAGCGCATACCAGGACATACCAGGACATACTGTACCAGCTCATACTGAGACATACTGTACCAGCTCATACCAGGACATACTGTACCAGCTCATACCAGGACATAGTGTACCAGCTCATACCAGGACATACTGTACCAGCTCATACCAGGACATAGTGTACCAGCTCATACCAGGACATACTGTACCAGCTCATACTGAGACATACTGTACCAGCTCATACCAGGACATACTGTACCAGCTCATACCAGGACATACTGTACCAGCTCATACCAGGACATACTGTACCAGCTCATACTGAGACATACTGCACCAGCTCATACCAGGACATACTGTACCAGCTCATACCAGCTCATACCAGGACATACTGTACCAGCTCATACCAGGACATACTGTACAAGCTCATACCAGGACATACTGTACCAGCTCATACTGAGACATACTGCACCAGCTCATACCAGGACATACTGTACTAGCTCATACCAGGACATACTGTACTAGCTCATACCAGGACATACTGTACCAGCTCATACCAGGACATAGTGTACCAGCTCATACCAGGACATACTGTACTAGCTCATACCAGGACATACTGTACCAGCTCATACCAGGACATACTGTACTAGCTCATACCTGGACATACTGCACCAGCTCATACCAGGACATACTGTACCAGCTCATACCAGGACATAGTGTACCAGCTCATACCAGGACATACTGTACCAGCTCATACTGAGACATACTGTACCAGCTCATACCAGGACATAGTGTACCAGCTCATACCAGGACATACTGTACCAGCTCATACCAGGACATACTGTACCAGCTCATACTGAGACATACTGCACCAGCTTATACCAGGACATACTGTACTAGCTCATACCAGGACATACTGTACCAGCTCATACCAGGACATACTGTACCAGCTCATACCAGGACATACTGTACCAGCTCATACTGAGACATACTGCACCAGCTTATACCAGGACATACTGTACCAGCTCATACCAGGACATACTGTACCAGCTCATACTGAGACATACTGCACCAGCTTATACCAGGACATACTGTACTAGCTCATACCAGGACATACTGTACTAGCTCATACCAGGACATACTGTACCAGCGCATACCAGGACATACCAGGACATACTGTACCAGCGCATACCAGGACATACCAGGACATACTGTAACAGGACATACTCTACCAGCTCATACTAGGACATACTGTACCAGCGCATACCAGGACATACCAGGACATACTGTACAAGCTCATACCAGGACATACTGCACCAGCTCATACCAGGACATACTGTACCAGCTCATACTGAGACATGCTGCACCAGCTCATACCAGGACATACTGTACCAGCTCATACCAGGACATACTGTACAAGCTCATACCAGGACATACTGTACTAGCTTATACCAGGACATACTGTACCAGCTCATACCAGGACATACTGTACCAGCTCATACTGAGACATACTGCACCAGCTCTTACCAGGACATACTGTACTAGCTCATACCAGGACATACTGTACTAGCTCATACCAGGACATACTGTAACAGGACATACTCTACCAGCTCATACCAGGACATACTGTACCAGCTCATACCAGTAAATACTGCACCAGATCATACCAGGACATACTGCACCAGCTCATACCAGGACATACTGTACTAGCTCATACCAGGACATACTGTACCAGCTCATACCAGGACATAGTGTACCAGCTCATACCAGGACATACTGTACCAGCTCATACCAGGACATACTGTACAAGCTCATACCAGGACATACTGTACCAGCTCATACCAGGACATAGTGTACCAGCTCATACCAGGACATACTGTACCAGCTCATACTGAGACATACTGCACCAGCTCATACCAGGACATACTGTACTAGCTCATACCAGGACATACTGTACTAGCTCATACCAGGACATACTGTACCAGCTCATACCAGGACATACTGTACTAGCTCATACCAGGACATACTGTACCAGCTCATACCAGGACATACCAGGACATACTGTACTAGCTCATACCAGGACATACTGTACCAGCTCATACCAGGACACACTGTACTAGCTTATACCAGAACATACTGTACCAGCTCATACCAGGACATACTGTACCAGGTCATACTAGGACACACTGTACCAGGTCATACCAGGGAATACCAGGACAGAAAATGCCAGGAGATACCAGTGTGGTGTCCCACCACAGGTCTTACTTGTCTTTACACCCCTCGCAAAAGCCTGTACTTCAAAGTAGTAGCGGTAATGAAGTAGTACCTAAGTTTTGCCACTAGATGTCACTAATATGTATATTGTATGTTTACTTATTGCACAGCTGTAGGTGACTAAAGGGTTATTGTTTCTGTGACTTTTGCACCAATGAGAGCTCTTTCTCTTTTCTACCTATCTCTTTTCTCCTTTCTTCTCTTGCACTTTCTTTTCATCCACTCACAGCACATATGTTTCATTAAGGGCGGATTCCACTTGAAATTCCTTGCCTAGTCTTCAGTGTGAACATACCCTAATGGTTTACGGCTTGTACCACAGGCCAGAGTGGTACACTAGCACTTCCCCAGTTCCTCAAACACTTTGCCAAAAATCGGTTCTCCTCTTCGTGTGGTGCGTTGGCAAATGACATCAATCATAGTGTCTAGAGATAACCACCAAACTTTACTGAACTGTCTTTACAGCACAATCCCTTGTTCACCGTTCGCAGGAAGCTTGTAAGCCTGAGAGTCAGTAAGTTGGTCAGTTCCCCTTTGAGATGTATCTCTACTGATAGCAGGTAGACTGAAGACTTTTAGCCTAGGAGACTTAATGTGAATTGGACTCTGCTGTTCAGTTTGTACACAGTTTGGCTGGTTGCATGTTGAGATAAAAGAGAAAAACACCTGGGAATTCCACCAATGATGTCACATGACACCCATGAGGCGTATCTAAGAACACGATCACTGACATGGAGGCTGGTCAAAACTCTGTGACCAGAGGGCGGATGGAAGATTGTAGGCCAGTGGACACCTCGGCATGATGCAACTTCTCCAACCCTGGACAAAGACCTTTCAACTTGGACTGGCAAAACCTCGGGGTAGTTGCATCCTAGGTGGTTATCACTACATAGCTCTGACTAGAACAAAGGATTTTGAGTCCGTCACTGCCGTCAGTCATCAAAAAGACGTCAGCTGTTTGCCGATAACGGTCATCCAAAACGATCATGATCAATGGCATTTATCGAAAGTCTTTTCGATGACCGTTGGCAATGACAGATGCAAAATCCAGTTGAGTGAACATAGCCTAAAGATGGTGATTGTTGTAGCTAGAGATTAACTAGAAAAAGTCGCCCCCCCCCCCCCTTCCCCGCATCCTATATTATTTTCATTGGCAGCCGGCAGACACCCGTACAGCAGAGCTGATTGTGTTAGTGTTGCAGTACAGACTCAATCAATGCAAACAAAGCTGCAGAGTTTTCAGAATTCACTGATCTCCTGCGTCGGGTAAAACGTGTGAGTGACACATTCAGCACTGCTACATCTGAATATTTATGTCAAGTCTTAAGTGGGTTTCTCTGCATGGCATTACCATAACAAGAGTTGTAGTGCCGCACGTAGGCAGCTAAATGGAAGCGGCAAGAACGCAGCATAAGATTCTCTTCTTTTATAAGGACTCATTGTAAGAAAATGTCTCCTTCACGTAAGAGAAAGATCTCCAAACATTCTTCAGTCTGACCTGATGGGAGAAATGCGCAGATAATGTCGGTGCCGGATAATGATGAGATCAGAGTCAAGAGGCAGATGACGGCGCCGATGATAATTCATTCAGATGTTAGAGAGTTGGGATATCGTGGAAACGGTATCGGTAAGCTGCAATAAATTGAGAGTCATACTGCCCCCTCCCCCCACCTCTCCACACTCACCCCCCCCCCCCACACACACACACGTCTCCGCAGAATCTTATCTCTCCAGTTTTCGATACTCTGAGATTCTTCGAGCCGCCAGTAAAAGAAACGCACGAGAATCAATACGTAAAAGACAAATGATACTCACAGCTGCTACTTCTTAGCAGGAGCCGTCAGCTTCTCCCGTCTTCGCTTTAGTAGATACTTGTCTTCCTAATGATAAAACACTTCTGGAAGAACTCCGTGCTGTGATGTTCCTCTCTTATACCTCCTGGAAATGTTTGAGCAAATAAAATATAGTGTCGCCATTCTTCATGTCAATGTGGTGCAGGCGGTGTCAGAGCGTTGGTGATCCGTCCTATTGACACAGTAAACTTTATTAGCATTATTTAGCTGTCAGTTTATTCATACATTTCCCTTTTCTTCTCTATATAACCCAGATGGCCATGAAGACGCCACTCCTGCTGTGCCCCACATACTGTAGCAATAATGTCTCCTGCTGTGCCCCCATATAGTAATAATGTACCCTACTGCGCCCCCATATAGTAATAATGGCTCCTGCTGTGCCCCACATACTGTAGCAATAATGTCTCCTGCTGTGCCCCCATATAGTAATAATGTACCCTACTGTGCCCCCATATAGTAATAATGGCTCCTGCTGTGCCCCACATACTGTAGCAATAATGTCTCCTGCTGTGCCCCCATATAGTAATAATGTACCCTACTGCGCCCCCATATAGTAATAATGTCTCCTGCTGTGCTCTCATATAGCAATAATGTCTCCTGCTGTGCCCCATATAGCAATAATGTCCCCTGCTGTGCCTTTATATAGTAATAATGTCCCCTGCTGTGCCCTCATATAGTAATAATGTCTCCTGCCATGCTCTCATATAGTAATAATGCCTCCTGCTGTGCCCCCATATAGTAATAATGACCCCTGCTGTGTCCCCATATAGTAATAATGTCCCCTGCTGTGCCCCCATATAGTAATCATGCCCCCTACTGTGCCTCCATATAGCAATAATGTCTCCTGCTGTGCTCCCATATAGTAATAATGTCCCCTGCTGTGCCCTCCGTATAGTAATACTGTCTCCTGCTGTGCCCCATAGAGCAATAATGTCTCCTGCTGTGCTCCCATATAGTAATAATGTCCCCTGCTGTGCCCTCCGTATAGCAATACTGTCTCCTGCTGTGCCCCATAGAGCAATAATGTCTCCTGCTGTGCCCTATATAGTAATAATGTCTCCTGCTGTGCCCTCCGTATAGTAATACTGTCTCCTGCTGTGCCCCATATAGCAATAATGTCTCCTGCTGTGCCCTATATAGTAATAATGTCTCCTGCTGTGCCTTATATAGTAATAATGTCCCCTGCTGTGCCCCCATATAGTAATAATGTCCCTTGCTGTGCCCCATATAGTAATAATGTCTCCTGCTGTGCCCCATATAGTAATAATGGCTCCTGCTGTGCTCCCATATAGTAATAATGGTTCCTGCTGTGCTCCCATATAGTAATAATGGCTCCTGCTGTGCCACCATATAGTAATTATGTCCCTTGCTGTGCCTCCATATAGTAATAATGTTCCTTGCTGTGCCCCATACAGTAATAATGACTCCTGCTGTGCCGCCATGTAGTAATAATGTCCCTTGCTGTGCCCCCATATAGTAATAATGTCTCCTGCTGTGCCCCATATAGTAATAATGTCTACTGCTGTGCCCCCATATAGTAATAATGGCTCCTGCTGTGCCGCCATGTAGTAATAATGTCCCTTGCTGTGCCCCCATATAGTAATAATGTCTCCTGCTGTGCCCCATATAGTAATAATGTCTACTGCTGTGCCCCCATATAGTAATAATGTCCCTTGCTGTGCCTCCATATATTAATAATGTTCCCTGCTGTGCCCCATATAGTAATATTGTCTCCTGGTGTGTCCTCCATATAGTAATAATGTCTCCTGGTGTGTCCTCCATGTAGTAGTAATACCTGTCTGGGTTCCATAACTTTTCTAACCCTGAACTTGCAGCATTTGATTTCCAGCAGCTGGAGAAGTTAATTGCAGCCCAAGTCCTTGAAAACATGAATACAGTCTTTGGCCTCTGGCTGTATCCTTGTTTCCCTGGCAGCCTGAGGGCGGCATCTAACTTTTCTAGTTGCTGGGAATCAAATGCTGCAAGTTCAGGGTTAGAAAAGTTATGGAAGCCAGAAAGTTTCCTCGAGTTCACTGAGTATCACACAGCTGGACATCCCCAGCAGGAATATCCTCATACAGCCCGGACATCCCCAGCAGGAACATCCTCATACAGCCCGGACATCCCCAGCAGGAATATCCTCATACAGCCCGGACATCCCCAGCAGGAATATCCTCATACAGCCCGGACATCCCCAGCAGGAACATCCTCATACAGCCCGGACATCCCCAGCAGGAATATCCTCATACAGCCCGGACATCCCCAGAAGGAACATCCTCATACAGCCCGGACATCCCCAGCAGGAATATTCTCATACAGCCCGGACATCCCCAGCAGGAATATTCTCATACAGCCCGGACATCCCCAGCAGGAACATCCTCATACAGCCCGGACATCCCCAGCAGGAATATCCTCATACAGCTCGGACATCCCCAGCAGGAACATCCTCATACAGCCCGGACATCCCCAGCAGGAATATCCTCATACAGCCTGGACATCCCCAGAAGGAACATCCTCATACAGCCCGGACATCCCCAGCAGTTACATCCTCATACAGCCCGGACATCCCCAGCAGTTACATCCTCATACAGCCCGGACATCCCCAGCAGTTACATCCTCATACAGCCCGGACATCCCCAGCAGTTACATCCTCATACAGCTCGGACATCCCCAGCAGGAATATCCTCATACAGCCCGGACATCCCCAGCAGTTACATCCTCATACAGCCCGGACATCCCCAGCAGGAACATCCTCATACAGCCCGGACATCCCCAGCAGTTACATCCTCATACAGCCCGGACATCCCCAGCAGTTACATCCTCATACAGCCCGGACATCCCCAGCAGTTACATCCTCATACAGCCCGGACATCCCCAGCAGTTACATCCTCATACAGCCCGGACATCCCCAGCAGAAACATCCTCATACAGCTCGGACATCCCCAGCAGGAACATCCTCATACAGCCCGGACATCCCCAGCAGTTACATCCTCATACAGCTCGGACATCCCCAGCAGGAATATCCTCATACAGCCCGGACATCCCCAGCAGGAACATCCTCATACAGCCCGGACATCCCCAGCAGTTACATCCTCATACAGCCCGGACATCCCCAGCAGTTACATTCTCATACAGCCCGATCATGATGCCAGAGGCGGCGGGGATGGGGAGAAGCTGCTGGGAGCCGCCCCAGTGACTCTTGGCTCAGGCAGCATTGCAGTAATAGCAGGTTCCCTGTAACACTGTAGATGCCAGATCAGCGAGGTATGCCGGGGGGGTATTGATCTTATTCGAGCATTTTTAATTGCCGCCTGCGGTTGTACTTTGATCACGTTAATCCCTTATACAGTTCAGCCCTCCACACCTGTCGATGAGACCATCATGTTACAGACAACTCCAGCCTCTCCCGCAGATGGAGCTCTGGCTCAGAAGCTTCTAGAATAATACAAGGATTTGATTTTATGATGAATGTGGAATAATAGATTCATCTCGGACAGTAAAAACCTCGTTCTATGGAACAAACAGAGACTTATCTGGCGGAGACGGTGGCGGGATAGCCGGCGACCGTGACACGACTTCCATATACTTTCTAAAGTCAAATGATCCATATGGCAGAAGACTGAGTGACAGCATTGCTGTCCAACAAATTCCGCATAGCCAAGGTCATGCAGAACGTTACCTCTCCCGCCGCCCATGGAGCCGCGCTTAAAGTGCCAGCGTCCCAGATGCCCAGATATTGTGTCCGTGCGAATCAATCTCCCCCTCTGGGTGATAAGCAGCTGTCACTTCAGCCGCCAATGGCCCAGGCTTTTAATAAGAAAACTCTTCTCCCTATTGATCATTGCAGCAGCGGGTTAATTGTTCTCCACCAGACTTCAATATTTGCAAAGTGCAAACGGAGGGAACTGCTGTGCATTGTCCTGGCAGCAGGAAGCTGATTGCTGAGCCGGGGAGCGCTGCTGGTGACACCCTGCATTTAAGGGTGTCAGTCTGAGCGGAGAGAGAGAAGCCGGAATCACAGGCTCCTCTATCTGTCTCCCATCTACCTGTCAGGAAACTGCTGCTACTGCCGGGGGTCCAGCCAAATAACAAACCTCAATCAGAAGGGAGGGGGTGGGGGGCAAGGGAGGACAACGTTTAAGGGAGGAAATGTTAAACACGGACATAGACTTAAAGGGGAATTTCCATCTGAAGAAGTTATCTATAAAATATAGATATAAGAATCTGATCAGAGGATGTACAACTGCTGATCCCCGCTGATCCTGAGATGGGACAAATCTGCCCCTGGAGTCCGCACCTTGCATACGTGGCCCATGCTCCATTCATTCTCTATGGGGCAACTTGATAACAAATTACTGGAGTACTGGCTGAGCATGCGCAGTGCACCTCAGGTATGGTGTAGTGTCCCAGCACAGGTGTGCCACTAAGTTTCTATTGCACCGAGGCAAAGTAACTTGGATCAGACTCACACAGTGGGATATGGTTCAAGTGTGTTCTGTGTTTTCCCCACTAGGTGTCACTGCTGTGTTTTCTCTATGTTTTATTCTGTGCACAGCTGAAGGAAGCGATGGGTTGGTTGTTGTCATGTGTTTCTTTTCCTCCTGTCACAGGTGCCGGCTGATTTCCCTCCTTTTTCTGCCCTATCCTCTTCTTTCTCTCCTGGATCACACAGCCCCACCAATCACTGAGAGGTTTAGTTCGCCCCTAGAGGAGGAGCCTAGTTCCTGATGGGAGGAGTTCTCTAGTTGGTGAGGAGTTGAAGAGACAGTTATGGTGTCTTTACACAGAGAGATTTATCTGACAGATTTTTTAAGCCAAGGCCAGGAACAGACTATAAACAGGGAACAGGTCATAAAGGAAAGATTGAGATCTCTCCTCTTTTTAAATCCATTCCTGGCTTTGGCTTCAAAATTCTGTCAGATAAATCGCAAGCAAATACAAGCATGCAGTGCCAGTCACCTCAGGAGAAAAGGAAGTCCTCTGAGGAACACCTTGTCCACACCAGGGATACTCTATATACAGTACAGGACAGTGACCTGTTTCCAGTTAGGCAATGACCCCATTGAAACAAAGTTGCAGTTAGCCTACGTATTCCACTGTGTAACGCATGGCTATCCTTGAGAGGTTTGGGATGTCTGCTTCTCCCAGTGCAGGGATCTCGTACTACCCTGCCAGGATGGGTACCCTGACACTGTAGGGCATTAGGCGATCAGTAAATGTGGGTACGAGTAACTTCTCTTTCCCTCTCCTACTCTCAGCTATGTTGAGTACAGTACTACATTGGGCAGGGCCCTCAAGACTCTCCACTACTTTTATTGTCTTCCGGTTTGCAGACTATCACTTCTTCGGTCTCCGATCTGCACCTGCAGTTATTGAAGCTCTACTTTTTGTGTGTTGCACTGAAGCATTAAGTAAACGGACGTTATTCTGGTTAAGCTACTGGACTCTGTCTATTATTCTGCACCAGCACACCTGCCCACCCTTGCGTTATCCGAACCTGTAGAAGCGGAGCCCGTCCGGCTGGGGGTGGGTAACAACGCCGAAGTGGAGCCCGTCCGGCTGGGGGTGGGTAACAACGCCACTACAGGCTGACGTGACAAGTGCCCAAGTGACCCTACACCCACCTAGCAGCCACAACATCGCTAAGCTAGCCCCAACAAGGGTGGGCCACCCCATGGTTACTGCAATCACACAAAAGGGGATGAAGGAGATTGTATTGTATGTTTTCCCCACTAGGTGTCACTGTCTCCAGCGTGTACTTATTGTATACAGCGCAGCTGAAGGTATATGGGTGAGTTGTTGTGTCACATGTAGTGTTCTTATCCAATTGCAGGTGCTTTCCCTCACTTTTCTCTCCTATCCTGCCTCCTCTCTCTCTACACAACATAGCCCAACATTTGCCCCTATAGAAGGGAGGTAAGTTCCTGGTGGAAGGTCTCTAGTTTAGTCCGTCTCTAGTTAGTGGAGGTGAGAGAAAGCGAGAGGGACACACCAGCAAGCACAGGCTCCTTATCCAAGTAACCTGCTACACGATGCAATGCTAGAAAGGTAAAGAGGGACTGCTGGAGAGCTGGGAGCACAATGGAAGCATGCAGGTCCTGCACCAGGAAATACCAGGACACATGCAACTTTATAGGGGAGGTGATTGAATGCACATCCAATTAGGGACGCACTGTCCCTTTAAATCTGAGAAACACGGCGCACACCCGCCGAGACACGGAGCCGGGGGAGACACGGAGCCGGGGGAGACAGGAGCCGGGGGAGACAGGAGCCGGGGGAGACAGCAGCCGGGGGAGACAGGAGCCGGGGGAGACAGCAGCCAGGGGAGACAGGAGCCGGGGGAGACAGGAGCCGGGGGAGACAGGAGCCGGGGGAGACAGGAGCCGGGGGAGACAGGAGCCGGGGCCGGGGGAGACAGGAGCCGGGGGAGACAGGAGCCGGGGGAGACAGGAGCCGGGGCCGGGGGAGACAGGAGTCGGGGGAGACAGGAGCCGGGGGAGACAGGAGCCGGAGCCGGGGGAGACAGGAGCCGGGGGAGACAGGAGCCGGGGGAGACAGGAGCCGGGGGAGACAGGAGCCGGGGCCGGGGGAGACAGGAGCCGGGGGAGACAGGAGCCAGAGCCGGGGGAGACAGGAGCCGGGGGAGACAGGAGCCGGGGGAGACAGGAGCCAGGGGAGACAGGAGCCGGGGCTGCCCGAGAGGACTGAAGAGATGGTGGCACCAGGCCCCTGCACGTGGGCTCCGACATCCGCCAGGCAGAGGGAGGCAGGGAGAGCGGCAGCTCGGGGCACACACAGCCCAGATCTGGTCCTTCCACCTAAAAGAGAATGGGAAGTAGCTGTGCACCATGGAGGGGGTCTCAGGGGCTCAGTAACAGCGGTGACATCACTAACATCACTGGCCACCACTCTGAAGGGTTAAAGGGGCACTCTGGCAAAAAATCTTTTTCTTTCAAATCAACTGGTATCAGAAAGTTACAGATTTCTAATTTACTTCTATTTAAAAACCTCCCATCTTCCAGTACTTATCAGCTGCTGCATGTCCTGCAGGAAGTGGTTTGTTCTCTCCAGTCTGACACAGTGCTCTCTGCTGCTACCTCTGTCCATGTCAGATATAATATTTTCTATGGGGATTTGCTGCTGCTCTGGACAGTTCCTGACATGGACAGAGGTGGCAGCAGAGAGCACTGTGTCAGACTGGAGAGAATACACCACTTCCTGCAGGACATACAGCAGCTGATAAGTACTGGAAGACTGGAAATTTTAAAAAAGAAGTAAATTACAAATCTATAGAACTTTCTGAAACCAGTTGATATGAAAAATCACTTTAAGTGGTGCAAATTAATTATCACACAATCTACAATCTGCCGTCCATGAAATGGTTAAAGCGAATGAGATAATGGAAAGATGTGAGAGTGAGAAATGCAGCAGAAATGCGCTGGAATAAAGCGGCGAGAGATAAGCGTCCATTGTTATCCGGTGATTAGATGGAAGACAATGTGAACGCAGGCAGAGAAGTGTGAGCCGCGCGGCGTATTGTCACAGGTTCTCACAATGGAAGCGGCTCCTCCATGGGGATAACATCTCCCCGATCAGATGAATGTGGCGGAGAGGACGGGAGAAAACACGGAGACAATGTAATCAAGGCAGCGAGTCTACACGGCAATCACCATCCCATGCCGCCACCGCCGCCGATCTGTCCGTGTAACTGGGCGCCATTGTATATATTACAGCTGCAGGGGGGAAAGATGATAGAAACCAATAGTCAGACTGGTATATAAACAATGGGAGCTCAATAATCCTGATCGGGCGGATGACGGAGAGAGACGGAAAATAGCTGCCGCCATAGTATATAATAGATACAGCCAGAGGAGTATATAATGTACGGACCCCGGCTGGGGGTATATCCGCATTACGGCTGCCTTATTACTGTTATTGCACATGGAATGTAGAGACATCCGGGGACTCAGCCCGGGTTCACACTGCGGTTTTGCAATCTCTTTCTTTTTCATCCATTTTATGCAAAAAAAACCCCAAAAACATGAAACTGATGTATTTGTGTGCATCCCTTCTCCATTGGCTTCCATCATAAAAACAGTTCAAAAAACGGATCAAAATGCATCCGCTTTTTTATGTCTTATATATCATGGTTTTTTTTGTATGTTAAAAAAGCCGCCTGCGTTTTGATCCAATTTTTTTATCTTTTTTTATATAACAAGCAATATCTATTGAGGCGTTTGCACTTTTTTTTACTTTTCGTATTGCTCTGAATGGGCGTGGTTTCATGTTAGCTACTTTATTATTCAGGTTTATCATGTGCAATTTTTTAGCTTTTCTGCAGCATAATTCAACTCCTACCCTGGTGTAGTTTATTAGCCAAAACAATTGTGCAAAAAAATAGTGCAAGCACACAATAAATGTGCAAGATTCATCAAGGCCCATGCAGCTAATGATAACTTTTGAGCAGTTTGTGAGTTTTTGTGCAGCACAGAAAAAATGCAAAAAGTGCAAAACAATAGTACAGATGATAAGTGTGCCCCTGAGTGTGCAGATTAGTACAGATGATAAGTGTGCCCGAGTGTGCAGAATAGTGCAGATGATAAGTGTGCCCCTAAATGTGCAGAATAGTACAGATGATAAGTGTGCCCGAGTGTGCAGAATAGTGCAGATGATAAGTGTGCCCGAGTGTGCAGAATAGTACAGATGATAAGTGTGCCCCTGAGTGTACAGAATAGTGCAGATGATAAGTTTGCCCCTGAGTGTGCAGAAGATAAGTGTGCCCCTGAGTGTGCAAAATAGTGCAGATGATAAGTGTGCCCCTGAGTGTGCAGAATAGTGCAGATGATAAGTGTGCCCCTGAGTGTGCAGATTAGTACAGATGATAAGTGTGCCCGAGTGTGCAGAATAGTGCAGATGATAAGTGTGCCCCTAAATGTGCAGAATAGTGCAGATGATAAGTGTGCCCCTGAGTGTGCAGAATAGTGCAGATGATAAGTGTGCCCGAGTGTGCAGAATAGTACAGATGATAAGTGTGCCCCTGAGTGTACAGAATAGTGCAGATGATAAGTTTGCCCCTGAGTGTGCAGAAGATAAGTGTGCCCCTGAGTGTGCAAAATAGTGCAGATGATAAGTGTGCCCCTGAGTGTGCAGAATAGTGCAGATGATAAGTGTGCCCCTGAGTGTGCAGATTAGTACAGATGATAAGTGTGCCCGAGTGTGCAGAATAGTGCAGATGATAAGTGTGCCCCTAAATGTGCAGAATAGTGCAGATGATAAGTGTGCCCCTGAGTGTGCAGAATAGTACAGATGATAAGTGTGCCCCTGAGTGTGCAGAATAGTGCAGATGATAAGTTTGCCCCTGAGTGTGCAGAAGATAAGTGTGCCCCTGAGTGTGCAAAATAGTGCAGATGATAAGTGTGCCCCTGAGTGTGCAGAATAGTGCAGATGATAAGTGTGCCCCTGAGTGTGCAGAATAGTGCAGATGATAAGTGTGCCCCTGAGTGTGCAGAATAGTGCAGATGATAAGTGTGCCCCTGAGTGTGCAGAATAGTGCAGATGATAAGTGTGCCCCTGAGTGTGCAGAATAGTGCAGATGATAAGTGTGCCCCTGAGTGTGCAGAATAGTGCAGATAATAAGTGTGCCCCTGAGTGTACAGAATAGTGCAGATGATAAGTTTGCCCCTGAGTGTGCAGAAGATAAGTGTGCCCCTGAGTGTGCAAAATAGTGCAGATGATAAGTGTGCCCCTGAGTGTGCAGAATAGTGCAGATGATAAGTGTGCCCCTGAGTGTGCAGAATAGTGCAGATGATAAGTGTGCCCCTGAGTGTGCAGAATAGTGCAGATGATAAGTGTGCCCCTGAGTGTGCAGAATAGTGCAGATAATAAGTGTGCCCCTGAGTGTACAGAATAGTGCAGATGATAAGTTTGCCCCTGAGTGTGCAGAAGATAAGTGTGCCCCTGAGTGTGCAGAATAGTGCAGATGATAAGTGTGCCTGAGTGTGCAGAGTAGTGCAGATGATAAGTGTGCCCCTGAGTGTGCAGAATAGTGCGGCAGTTGTCACTACTATTTCCGATACACCCCGCACACTGTGGGTCACAACTGGCTGGGATGGGTCGGAGAACGGATCTATCACAGCCCCAGAGTGACACAGTCGTATCCGAGGAGATTCCGTGTATTGACCTCCTAGGTTTTTCGTTTCCGATGTTACTGGAAATCTGCTTATCCGATCTCACTATTTTTTCCTGTTATTTCCGTTTTTATCATCAGCGTATTCATTATTAATGGCTGCCATATATATTTTATATCAATCAAAGTTGATTTGATGTTTTCAATGTTGATGTGTTATACTATATTGATGTGTTATACTATATTGATGTGTTATTTGATGTTGATGTGTTATACTTCGCACGGTTCTACGTGTTTGGCAGCTACAAAGGTTTTGGCTGAGGATTGCAATGGCTATTACTAGATGGAATGTTACAAAGTAGAGTAACCAGCAGGTTCTCAATCACATGTCTGACTCCATTAAAGGGGCACTCCAGAGAAAAATATTTTTTAAATCAACTGGTGCCAGAAAGTTATACAGATTTGTAATTTACTTCTATTTAAAAACCTATAGTCTTCCAGTACTTATCAGCTGCTGTATGTCCTGCAGGAAGTGGTGTATTCTCTCCAGTCTGACACAGTGCTCTCTGCTGCCACCTCTGTCCATGTCAGGAACTGTCCAGAGCAGCAGCAAATCCCCATAGAAAACCTCCCCTGCTCTGGACAGTTCCTGACATGGACAGAGGTGGCAGCAGAGAGCAGATTATAACTAGATGACTTCCTCTGAGGATACAACAGTGATAGTAGAGGAAGGCTTACACATCCGCATAACTTCCATCTTTAATTAGAAAATGATTAATTATTTTTAATAATAATAATATATATGGGGGCATATTAGCTTCAAGGGTTCAATTCCCCTGCAGCGCCACCACATGGTGGATGAAACAATATGCAATGCCTATAAATCAGCGTTCTGCATGCGTAACACACAGATTTATTGGGTATTCCAGAGAGAAAAGCTCTTTGTAGCCTTTTCATTCTCCTGATCCCACCATCTCTGACCATCTCTTGCATCTTCCACCATCATGCACCATCACCCACCATCTTAATCCCTTCTCAAACAATCTTACACCATCATGCACCATTTCACACTATCTCCCACCATCTCATACATTCTACCATCTCACACCATCTTCCACCATCTCATACATCTCCCACCATCTTGCACCTTCTCACACCGTCTCTTACATCATCCACATCTCCCACCATCTCCCACCATCTCATACATCTCCCACCATCCCATACATCTCCCACCATCCCATACATCTCCCACCATCTCATACATCTCCCACCATCTCATACATCTCCCACCATCCCATACATCTCCCACCATCCCATACATCTCCCACCATCTCATACATCTCCCACCATCCCATACATCTCCCACCATCCCATACATCTCCCACCATCTCATACATCTCCCACCATCCCATACATCTCCCACCATCCCATACATCTCCCACCATCTCATACATCTCCCACCATCTCATACATCTCCCACCATCCCATACATCTCCCACCATCCCATACATCTCCCACCATCTCATACATCTCCCACCATCTCATACATCTCCCACCATCCCATACATCTCCCACCATCTCCCACCATCCCATACATCTCCCACCATCTCCCACCATCTCATACATCTCCCACCATCTCATACATCTCCCACCATCCCATACATCTCCCACCATCCCATACATCTCCCACCATCTCATACATCTCCCACCATCTCATACATCTCCCACCATCTCATACATCTCCCACCATCTCATACATCTCCCACCATCTCATACATCTCCCACCATCCCATACATCTCCCACCATCCCATACATCTCCCACCATCTCCCACCATCCCATACATCTCCCACCATCTCATACATCTCCCACCATCCCATACATCTCCCACCATCTCATACATCTCCCACCATCTCATACATCTCCCACCATCCCATACATCTCCCACCATCTCCCACCATCCCATACATCTCCCACCATCTCCCACCATCTCATACATCTCCCACCATCTCATACATCTCCCACCATCCCATACATCTCCCACCATCCCATACATCTCCCACCATCTCATACATCTCCCACCATCTCATACATCTCCCACCATCTCATACATCTCCCACCATCTCATACATCTCCCACCATCTCATACATCTCCCACCATCTCATACATCTCCCACCATCCCATACATCTCCCACCATCTCCCACCATCCCATACATCTCCCACCATCTCCCACCATCCCATACATCTCCCACCATCTCCCACCATCTCATACATCTCCCACCATCTTGCACCTTCTCACACCGTCTCTTACATCATCCACATCTCCCACCATCTCCCACCATCTCATACATCTCCCACCATCCCATACATCTCCCACCATCCCATACATCTCCCACCATCTCATACATCTCCCACCATCTCCCACCATCTCATACATCTCCCACCATCTTCCACCATTTTGCACCATCTCATACATTCCACAATCTTGCACCTTCCCACGCCATCTTCCACCATTTTGCACCATCTCGCACCATCAAAGCCTCTTATAAAGGAAATGCAGTAAATTTGCGTTCAGTCCCCCTTTGATGGCCGCCAGCCGTACTTGTTCATCCCCATAATGTAATGTGCTTCCCTCATCACTATTTCCAGGACTTGGCACGTCGGACCCTAAAAGTCCCATTATTCTGAAGCGGCAGTAGGGAGGCCTTTGGTTTGGCGTTTCCTCGGTGAGATGATTGTTGCTTCTTGGCGTCTTTTACAGTAATATAAGTTATAAGCCCACGGCATATGTGTGGCCATAAATCCCCTTTACGAGTCCACGTGTGCCGCTCCCTACTTACTGGTGACTACGAGGGAAGAAACAAGCTTCTTCCAGATAAATAATCTGTAGCGGCACAATAACCGGACGCCATCATTAATCTTAGACTCCGCCATTTGTTTTTCTTCTCTCTCTAATGCGTTTAGTAGACGTCTCATAAATCCAGTGTGGGCAGTTTCCAAACCTCCGATAACCCATTAGGTTACAGCCCAGGAAAACTCGCTGCTTTGCAGATCGGATTTATTTTATATGTAAAATATTGGGAGTTTTTTTTCTAGTTTCTGCGTTCTGAATTCTGGTATTTAAAGGGGACGTTCCTCAAAATATTTTTTCTTTTAAATCAACTGGTGCCAGAACGTACCAAACGGCTCAAGAACAATCCGAAAATCCGTTCCTATAGTCATACTGTACTGTCCCAAAGTCACACTGTACCGTCCCATAGTCACACTGTACCGTCCCATAGTCACACTGTACTGTCCCATACTCACACTGTACTGTCCCATAGTCACACTGTACCGTCCCATAGTCACACTGTACCGTCCCATAGTCACACTGTACTGTCCCATACTCACACTGTAGTGTCCCATAGTCACACTGTACCGTCCTATAGTCACACTGTACTGTCCCATACTCACACTGTACAGTCTAATAGTCGCACTGTACCCTCCTATGGTCACACCGCCATACTGTACTGTCCCAAAGTCACACTGTACCGTCCCATAGTATAATTTCAAGCCAACGATGCTGTTGAAAAAGGCCTAATGGCCGGAACGCGTGCAGCGTCCCATGTGTGAATAAAACACAGAACCTTACTTTGCTTCACAATACGTGAGTGGCGGGATTTATTTCTTTCTACGTGTACCGTCCCATACTCACACTGTACAGTCCCATAGTCACACTGTACTGTCCCATACTCACACTGTACAGTCTAATAGTCACACTGTACCCTCCTATGGTCACACCGCCATACTGTGCTGTCCCATACTCACTCTGTACCCTCCTATGGTCACACCGCCATACTGTGCTCTCCCATACTCACTCTGTACCCTCCTATAGTCACACCACCATACTGTACTGTCCCATACTCACTCTGTACCGTCCTATAGTCACACTGTACCGTCCCATAGTCACACTGTACCGTCTAATAGTCACACTGTACCCTCCTATGGTCACACCGTCATACTGTACTGTCCCATAGTCACACTGTACCCTCCTATGGTCACTCTGTACCGTCCTATAGTCACACTGTACAGTCCCATAGTCACACCGCCATACTGTACTGTCCCATACTCACTCTGTACCCTCCTATGGTCACACTGTACAGTCCCATAGTCACACCGCCATACTGTACTGTCCCATACTCACTCTGTACCGTCCTATAGTCACACTGCTGCACATCGCCCCCACAATCTCTTATCGATTATTCCCCATCATTACATCGTCCTTTATTGTCACCACACAAGACGTTGTTGTTACCGGGAATCGATGAGGGTTTGTAGAGTATTGAGCTGATGTCGCTCCCCAGACGTCTCGGATGGAACCGCAATGTTTTACATCGATGGAAATGTTTCTGCAGAACGAGAACGTCCGGATAATGGGAAGATTTAATCACAAGGAAAGGACAGGAGATTCCTCCATTATTGGTTTCCATGTGATCTTTGGATGGAGGGACGGACGATCCATGTATCACCGAGCGGCAAATCATCAGAGATCAGGAAACTGAGAGATTGTCAGCTCTTGGGTCCATCAGACTGCTCCTTTACTATAGATACGAGTAACTTACTGCAGCGGGAACTCTAAGACACTGACTGTCCCTCCACCACTACTGGTAAAAGAACGTCCCATCAGGAACTTATTACCCTTTTATAGAGGCAACAAACTTCTTTGTGATTGGTCGGGTTGTGGTTGGATAGGAAAGAGAAGAAGTGTAATGGGTAGAAAAGTGAGGGAAAGCACCGTCACCTCTGATTGGACAATATAACGACACATGACACTTAAAACTGTTAACCCATTCTCTTCCTTCAGCTGTGCTTCATAGAAAAGACATATGAATACAAACAAAGAGTGACACCTAGTGGGGAAACACATAACAACACCTTCATCCCCTTTAATGCGATACCTGACAGAGGCACGGCACCCACCTGGCACGGTACCCACCTTGCACTGTACCCATGTCAGGGACTACGAAGCTACAGAGCTATTCTTCTGTTGCAGCAAGTCTTCCAGTATGCGAAGCTAGACACCAGGAGGGGTAACCGTCCTCTGGGTTCTTCCTTGTCCACGCCAGGGATCCTTCTCTTCAACACTGAGGGCAGTTACCAAAGCGAGTAACTGACCCCCAGTAGGACAAATAGTGAGAAACTGATGTATCCTACTGACTAGGCATGGCTCTTCTGGGAAGTCTCCGAAAGCCTGCTTCACCCAGTGGTAAAGTCCTGGGGTTCATACTGCCCAACCTGGCACTCGTAGAACTGGTTAGGACAAAGGGTGGTCAGATATATATCTAAACGTGAGTAAGAGTATTCTTCAACTTATCCTTCTACTAAACACTATCCCGGCAGAGTAAAATAGCTACCTGGACAAGGCCCCCAAGATGGTCCCCACACTTCTTAGGCTATCAGTATCTGGAGTATTAATATCCGGAGTATCAATTACCGGAGTATCAGTATCTGGAGTATAAGTATCTGGAGTATCAGTATTCGGAGTATCAGTATGCGGAGTATCAGTATCTGGAGTATCAGTATCTGGAGTATCAGTATGCAGAGTATCAGTATCCGGAGTATCAGTATGCGGAGTATCAGTATCCGGAGTATCAGTATGCGGAGTATCAGTATCCGGAGTATCAGTATCCGGAGTATCAGTATGCGGAGTATCAGTATCTGGAGTATCAGTATCAGTATCTGGAGTATCAGTATGCAGAGTATCAGTATCCGGAGTATCAGTATGCAGAGTATCAGTATCCGAGTATCAGTATGCGGAGTATCAGTATCCGGAGTATCAGTATCTGGAGTATCAGTATGCGGAGTATCAGTATCCGGAGTATCAGTATCTGGAGTATCAGTATGCGGAGTATCAGTATCCGGAGTATCAGTATCTGGAGTATCAGTATGCGGAGTATCAGTATGCGGAGTATCAGTATCTGGAGTATCAGTATCCGGAGTATAAGTATCTGGAGTATCAGTATTCGGAGTATCAGTATGCGGAGTATCAGTATCCGGAGTATCAGTATCTGGAGTATGAGTATCCGGAGTATCAGTATCTGGAGTTTCAGTATCCGGAGTATCAGTATCTGGAGTATCAGTATCTGGAGTATTAGTATCCGGAGTATCAATTACCGGAGTATCAGTATCTGGAGTATTAATATCCGGAGTATCAATTACTGGAGTATCAGTATCTGGAGTATGAGTATGCAGAGTATCAGTATCCGGAGTATCAGTATGCGGAGTATCAGTATCTGGAGTATCAGTATCCGGAGTATCAGTATCTGGAGTATCAGTATCTGGAGTATTAGTATCCGGAGTATCTGGAGTATCAGTATCCAGAGTATCAGTATCTGGAGTATCAGTATCTGGAGTATTAGTATCTGGAGTATCAGTATGCAGAGTATCAGTATGCTGAGTATCAGTATGCAGAGTATCAGTATCCGGAGTATCAGTATCTGGAGTATCAGTATCCGGAGTATCAGTATCCGGAGTATCAGTATCTGGAGTATCAGTATCTGGAGTATCAGTATCTGGAGTATCAGTATCTAGAGTATCAGTATCTGGAGTATCTGGAGTATCAGTATCCGGAGTATCAGTATCTGGAGTATCAGTATCCGGAGTATCAGTATCCGGAGTATCAGTATCTGGAGTATTAGTATCCGGAGTATCAGTATCTGGAGTATCAGTATCCGGAGTATCAGTATCCGGAGTATCAGTATCTGGAGTATCAGTATCCGGAGTATCAGTATCTGGAGTATCAGTATCTGGAGTATCAGTATCTGGAGTATCAGTATCCGGGGGGCCCGGCTGGTTGTAGGGGACGGGAGTTGTGGCAATGAGGTGTATTCTATGCCAGAATGATTGTATCTGGGAACAATCCCATAAGCAATGGAATGGTCTGTGGTGGTCTCCACGCACCTTGACCAGGCCGGGGTACAAAGCTTATTTGGGGGGTTATAGTCCCGGTGTAAGATTTTCCGTGATATTTCCCAATAGGAGGCTGAGGGAATAAATCTGAGTGTTCTGGTCACAGGGGGAAATAATAATAAAAATTGACCCTAAGTCATGAGTGGGAGCCATATATTATAGGAAGGGAGCATAATTAGAGGACAATAAGTATTGTTTGCCGTGAGGACGCCAGTCAGATGGGAATGTAGTTTTAAAGTGGTCGTGAAGAGATGGGGATATATTTACAGGAAGGATCTGTGTTTTATGAGTATATAAGTGCTAGTATGAAGACATGTCTGGATTAGATGTGTCTGGATCAGTAAGAGGAAGGATCAGTAAGTAGAAGGATCAGTAAGAGGAAGGATCAGTGAGAAGGATCAGGAAGGGGAAGGATCAGGAAGGGGAAGGATCAGGAAGGGGAAGGATCAGTAAGGAGAAGGATCAGTAAGGGGAAGGATCAGTAAGGAGAAGGATCAGTAAGTGTAAGGATCAGTAAGGGGAAGGATCAGTAAGGGGAAGGATCAGTAAGTGTAAGGATCAGTAAGGGGAAGGATCAGTAAGGGGAAGGATCAGTAATTGTAAGGATCAGTAAGGGGAAGGATCAGTAAGGGGAAGGATCAGTAAGGGGAAGGATCAGTAAGGAGAATGATCAGTAAGGGGAAGGATCAGTAAGGGGAAGGATCAGTAAGGGGAAGGATCAGTAAGTAGAAGGATCAGTAAGGGGAAGGATCAGTAAGGGGAAGGATCAGTAAGTAGAAGGATCAGTAAGGGGAAGGATCAGTAAGGAGAATGATCAGTAAGTGTAAGGATCAGTAAGGGGAAGGATCAGTAAGTAGAAGGATCAGTAAGGGGAAGGATCAGTAAGGAGAATGATCAGTAAGTGTAAGGATCAGTAAGGGGAAGGATCAGTAAGGGGAAGGATCAGTAAGGAGAATGATCAGTAAGGGGAAGGATCAGTAAGGGGAAGGATCAGTAAGTAGAAGGATTAGTAAGGGGAAGGATCAGTAAGGGGAAGGATCAGTAAGTGTAAGGATCAGTAAGGGGAAGGATCAGTAAGGGGAAGGATCAATAATTGTAAGGATCAGTAAGGGGAAAGATCAGTAAGTGTAAGGATCAGTAAGGGGAAGGATCAGGAAGGGGAAGGATCAGTAAGGGGAAGGATCAGTAAGTGGAAGGATCAGGAAGGGGAAGGATCAGTAAGTGGAAGGATCAGGAAGTTTAAGGATCAGTAAGGGGAAGGATCAGTAAGTGTAGAGATCAGTAAGGGGAAGGATCAGTAAGTGGAAGGATCAGTAAGTGTAGAGATCAGTAAGGGGAAGGATCAGTAAGGGGAAGGATCAGTAAGTGTAGAGATCAGTAAGGGGAAGGATCAGTAAGTGGAAGGATCAGTAAGTGTAGAGATCAGTAAGGGGAAGGATCAGGAAGGGGAAGGATCAGTAAGGAGAAGGATCAGTAAGGGGAGGGATCAGTAAGTAGAAGGATCAGTAAGGGGAAGGATCAGTAAGGGGAAGGATCAGTTAGTGTAAGGATCAGTAAGGGGAAGGATCAGTAAGGAGAAGGATCAGTAAGGGGAGGGATCAGTAAGTAGAAGGATCAGTAAGGGGAAGGATCAGTAAGGGGAAGGATCAGTAAGTGGAAGGATCAGTAAGTGTAGAGATCAGTAAGGGGAAGGATCAGGAAGGGGAAGGATCAGTAAGGAGAAGGATCAGTAAGGGGAGGGATCAGTAAGTAGAAGGATCAGTAAGGGGAAGGATCAGTAAGGGGAAGGATCAGTTAGTGTAAGGATCAGTAAGGGGAAGGATCAGTAAGGGGAATGATCAGGAAGGGGAAGGATCAGTAAGGGGAAGGATCAGTAAGGAGAATGATCAGTAAGTGTAAGGATCAGTAAGGGGAAGGATCAGTTAGTGTAAGGATCAGTAAGTAGAAGGATCAGTAAGGGGAAGGATCCTGTCATATCAGAGCGGACATGCGTTTCCCACCTATTTGTACTCCTGAGAGTGACGGTGGGTGCACAAGGCTCGGGCCCCGGGCTCCTACACTATCTAAGCTTAGACCAGACCACCTAGTTCTTTATACCGCGTATCCTATGCAGCCCGAATCCAATCACACTAAACCGCTTCCATGTCCAGATAAGCGGCACCCGGTGTAAGAGGGGCCCAAAGCATCTACAAGCTGTGTAAGACATATAATAAATCCAGAACAAGTCATGTCAACCAGTTTTCTTGGTGCGATTGGGAATCTGTGTGATTGTGAATTATCACCGGGAAATAAGATGAATGGAGAAGCTGATGACAGGTGAAAGGTCTCATAGTAAACGCAGCATCAGTCAATCTATCAGAGTGTAAGCGTCTTAAAGGGAATGTGTCACCCGCATTGTACTGATGCCATTCAGACACTGAAACATGTTTTTTATTTCTAGTCTGTTTTTATTTTCTGATTGTAATTTATTTATTTATTTTTGTATATTATTATGGAGGCAGCCATATTGTAGACGAGACTGGAGGGGATTTCTATGGAAAGTTATCTAGGCATGCTCAGTGACCTGTGTGGACATCATTGTGCGGGGGGTTGTGGCCGCGTTGTGAGGCACAGTCATATCCTATCTATATACTAGTCTCCCCTTTTACTTTAAATTCATCATGTGATGATAAGGAGGAGACTTCGGAAATCTTATTATTGGGCTTTGTGACCAGTATGAAAACTGACAGTTTTAGAATTATTTTAAAATATACAAAAAAACATTTTTAGCCCAGTTTCTGATTAAACATAAATTAAAACTACCAGAAGGTCTGTACTTACCAACCAACTTACCTGTAGCGGCAGAGCTGCCCATCCTGGCGCCATTCTTCCTTTTGTCCTCCATCAGTAATTAGAGCTAAATATGCTGATTAGCTGGTTTAGTGCATTGGGGGCATCTCGCCCCTCGGTCCTGCTGATTTCTATATACATCTCCCTTTAGTAAGACAACGGCCGTTCCGTGACCCGGCCAGGTCAATCATCCCGGCTGGAACTGCAGTACTGGCCAGATGATCGTCACTGCTGCTGACTTCGGATGCGGGCGCATCCATGCACGTCCACATCTGAATTCCCCGCTGCACACAAGCCGTACTCTCCACTGTGTGCACTGTGTCAGTTTCTTGCAGCGCCGCTATGGATCCCGGCCGGAGTGTATACTATGTGTATGTATATATGTACTATGGGGGACATTTATGAAGTCTGGCGGGTTTTTCACCGGGCTTACAAATGTCCCCGCAGCTCCGGAACTCAGGGGATTTAGGTAGAGGTGCACTGTCTCTACATAAATCCCGATCGCACGGAGCCTTTCCATGCTCCGCCTCCTTTGTCATAGATTTGGGTGGATGGTTTTACCCATAGTGGTTTCCTCTTCATATTGTTACTGGATTGATGTGTCACCAACTAGAGAGGATCATAGAAGTGTGAGCCCTGTAGTGGAGGGAGCAGCCTGGCATCGCTTGGGTTCATGAGCGGAGGCGGCATCGCTTGGGTTTCTGAGCAGAGGAGTCATCACTTGGGTTCCTGAGCAGAGGCGGCATCGCTTGGGTTCCTGAGCGGAGGCGGCATTGCTTGGGTTCCTGAGAAGATGAGTCATCGCTTGGGTTCCTGAGCAGAGGCGGCATCGCTTGGGTTCCTGAGCAGATGAGTCATCTCTTGGGTTCCTGAGCAGATGAGTCATCGCTTGGGTTCCTGAGCAGATGAGTCATCGCTTGGGTTCCTGAGCGGAGGCAGCATCGCTTGGGTTCCTGAGCAGATGAGTCATCGCTTGGGTTCCTGAGCAGATGAGTCATCGCTTGGGTTCCTGAGCAGATGAGTCATCGCTTGGGTTCCTGAGCAGATGAGTCATCGCTTGGGTTCCTGAGCGGAGGTGGCATCGCTTGGGTTCCTGAGCGGAGGCGGCATCGCTTGGGTTCCTGAGCGGAGGCGGCATCGCTTGGGTTCCTGAGCAGATGAGTCATCGCTTGGGTTCCTGAGCAGATGAGTCATCGCTTGGGTTCCTGAGCAGATGAGTCATCGCTTGGGTTCCTGAGCGGAGGCGGCATCGCTTGGGTTTCTGAGCAGAGGAGTCATCGCTTGGGTTCCTGAGCAGAGGCGGCATCGCTTGGGTTCCTGAGCAGAGGCGGCATCGCTTGGGTTCCTGAGCAGATGAGTCATCGCTTGGGTTCCTGAGCAGATGAGTCATCGCTTGGGTTCCTGAGCAGAGGCGGCATCGCTTGGGTTCCTGAGCGGAGGTGGCATCGCTTGGGTTCCTGAGCAGAGGAGTCATCGCTTGGGTTCCTGAGCGGAGGCGGCATGGCTTGGGTTCCTGAGCAGAGGAGTCATCGCTTGGGTTCCTGAGCGGAGGCGGCATGGCTTGGGTTCCTGAGCGGAGGCGGCATGGCTTGGGTTCCTGAGCGGAGGCGGCATGGCTTGGGTTCCTGAGCGGAGGCGGCATGGCTTGGGTTCCTGAGCGGAGGCGGCATGGCTTGGGTTCCTGAGCTGAGGCGGCATGGCTTGGGTTCCTGAGCGGAGGCGGCATGGCTTGGGTTCCTGAGCGGAGGCGGCATGGCTTGGGTTCCTGAGCTGAGGCATCACTATACTAGCTAGATGGAGAAAACTAATGAAACATGAGGACCACATGACGGGAGAGGATAAAACCCTCAGGTATAAAAGGATTAAAGAGAATAGAAAGCCAAATGAGAATGTCCTGAATCCTATAGGGCCGGTAGATCGGAGGGATCAAGGAGGCTTCTGATACCACAGCCAGGAGTTTGGATGCATTGGGGAAGCGAGTTGAGTTGCCCGATGTGGAATGGCGAGTAATATTTAGGAATATCAGGTACCAAGAGGCCCATAGAGCACTGAGCATGGCCGCTTGCACACCCTTTAGATCTTATAACAAAATCCTAAGGCAATGTTCACACATGGCGTTATTCAGTGTTAAATATGCATTTTTGCTGCGATTTTGACGCTTTTTGGCGTGAAGTGCACAATCGTGAAACGCAGTAAAATAGCGCTATTTTTTACATGATTCAGTCAAAATTGCTGCAAAAAATAGATGGTCGTGATGGTAGAATTCACCAAAGGAAGAAAAGGTGGGAGATGTTCATGTCAGTCGGACTTCTAAATGAGTAATTGGGGCGTGCAGACTGATTCTCTAACTGGGTTCTCCTAGGCAGATTCCATTAATGGCAAAAAAATGAGGCTGGACCGTCTACTGCACAATCCCGATCCAGTCCACTGCACGATACTGATCCAGTCCACAGCACAATTCCGATCCAGTCCACCGCATGATTCATATCCAGTCCACCGCACGATACTGATCCAGTCCTCCGCACAATCCTGATCCAGTCCACCACACAATCCCAATCCAGTCCACCGCACAATCCCAATCCAGTCCACCGCACAATCCTGATCCAGTCCACCACACAATCCCAATCCAGTCCACCGCACAATCCCAATCCAGTCCACCGCACAATCCTGATCCAGTCCACCACACAATCCCAATCCAGTCCACCACACAATCCTGATCCAGTCCACCACACAATCCCAATCCAGTCCACCACACAATCCCAATCCAGTCCACCGCACGATCACGATCCAGTCCACCGCACAATCCCGACCTAGTCCACCGTACGATCCTGATCCAGTCCACCACACAATCCCAATCCAGTCCACCGCACAATCCCAATTCAGTCCACCGCACGATCCCGATCTAGTCCATCGTACGATCCTGATCCAGTCCACCTCATGATTCACATCCAGTCCACCATACAATCCCAATCCACTCCACTGCACAATTCTGATCCAGTCCACTGCATGATCCCTAGCATTTCCACTGCAAAATCCCCATCCAGTCCACGTCACAATCTCCATCTAGGTCACTGCATGATCCCATTGACTTTTACCGCTCGGTTTCCGTCAGATGCGATCTTTTCTTTCCATCGATACTGAGAGATTTTTTAATATGCACAAAAAAATTCACCATGTAAACTGACTAATAACAAAATAACAAAGCTTTCAAAGCGACAGTAAAAAAAACTTGACATAAAAAGCGACAGTTTTCTATAGTTGTCGTACACAAAACAAATGCCAAAAATCTAAATGCTATTTGTGAGGTAATATCGATTGAACAATCTGTCTGCAGCATTTCTGTGAAACAACACCAGGAAAATGCTCCGAAATGCTGCGGATGTGTCTGACTCCAATCACACAAGGAGTCAATCACACAAGGAGTCACTCACACAAGGGGTCAATCCCACAAGGGGTCAATCACACAAGGAGTCACTCACACAAGGGGTCAATCACACAAGGAGTCAATCACACAAGGGGTCACTCACACAAGGGGTCAATCCCACAAGGGGTCAATCACACAAGGAGTCAATCACACAAGGGGTCACTCACACAAGGGGTCAATCACACAAGGGGTCAATCACACAAGGGGTCAATCACACAAGGGGTCAATCACACAAGGAGTCAATCACACAAGGAGTCAATCACACAAGGGGTCAATCACACTGCTGTCAGCCACATAAAGGAGTGGGCAGAAAAGCTGCAGGAGAGACACCACAAACTGCAGCCGAGGACGAGCAAATGTGTGACAGTGTTCTGGAGGGGCCCCGAGTAGAGATGAGCGAACCTGGAGCAGCTGGAGTCCATCTGAACCCGATCGTTCTGCATGTGATTAGCGGTGGCTGCTGAAGTTGGATAAAGCCCTAAGGCTATGTGGAATCCTGGATATAGTCATTGGCCGTATCCATGTTCTCCAGACAACCTTAGAGCTTTATCCAACTTCAGCAGCCGCCGCTAATCACATACCGAACGATCGAGCTCGGGTTCGCTCATCTCTAGCCCCGAGGGCTCGCAGTTATAGTTGTAGAATGGCAGGGGTGGTATTTGGAAAAAAAAACTATAGTTTTTGTGGAGTTTTTAAACACTTTGTACATTAAGTTAATTAAGAACAGGCTCATTCTTTGGACTGACGGCGGAATCCAGAATGGAGTCTATGGCATGGGCAGAAATGCGCGAGCTGCGGAATCTGACACGGGTGATCCTTCCCTTACTAGAAAAAGTCCACAGCATTTCGACACTGAAATCCACTTTCATGGAAAAACAGTGCCCCCCTGTCCTCCAGCACGCTTTGTTAACAAATTTGCTAAACATGGGGGCCGCACATGTTTAATTACAGTACAGTCACTGGTCAGGTGGAAAGTATTATCCATAATCCCTCTCAGCCATCCAATTGCGTGCCCGTCTCCCTGTGATGTCACCATGCACCCCTCACACTGTATATATTGTGATCCACTTCCTGGAGGTGGGCAGTCAGCTGTGTGTAGGGGAGAGAGGGACTGCAGCAGGCATGTTAGTGAAAGGCAGAGAGAAGGGAGAGATAGGAAGGGGTGAGTCAAGGATAGGAGCGTCCATTGTGGGTGGGTGCTGTGGGTGAAGTTAAAGGAGAAGTACGGCGGATTATAAAATCCTGCACCTGGCATGGGCAGGGGGGAAATTGATTGCAAGTACTAACTTACCTCCACCTGTGCCTAAAGTGAGCAGCAGGATTGGCTGTGGGACCCCTGCCAGAAGCCATTTTCCCCTGAGTTGTGATGACATCACGACTTGTGGGAAAAGGCCTGTCCTGGCTGATGAACTGGTCATTCCCACCCCAGTCACTGACTGGCTGAGCAGCCAGTCCATCAGCTGGGTCGTGGCTTATCAGCACACGGAGATCTGGGCACGGGGAGAGGTAGGTTAGTATTTGCAATCATTTTTCCCCCTGCCCCTGCTGGCTGCTGGATTTTATAATCTGCCATACTTCTCCTTTAACACATTGTTAAGCCAGTGTCCAGTTAACCCAATGTCTTGGTGCTGTGGGGGAAGTTAAACTATTGTAAATCCAGTGTATGGGTGCTGTTGGTGAAGTTAACCCACTGTTGATCCAATGTGTGGGTACTGTGGGGGAAGTTAACACATTGTTAACCTATTGTCAATTTAACCCAGTGTGTGGGGGTGCTGTGGGTAAAGTAAACACAGTGTTGAGCCAGTGTCAAGTTAACCCAGTATGTGAGTGCTTAGTGGAGAGTTGGATTATGGGATCATCAGATACTGCTCTGGGGCCTTCTAGGTCTAAGGGGTTGGCCCTGATGGTGCTGTCACTTTAGAATGTCTACTGCTGTCCGTGGAGAAAGTGTCTTTTTACACTGCTGATCCACCGGTGTATATAGCCCAGCGTACAATTTGCTTTCTCTACTGCGAGTATTTTGGCTCCCATCCGGTGAGGCGTGGTACACCGAGGACTGTTCCGGTGCTGCGGTTATATTGTGCATTTTAAGGCTGTCAGAAATCACTGCCACTAAATCCTTCTCTTCTAAAGTCTTTGCCAACACAGAACTGCAGATATGATACTCGGATAGAGGATTCCTCCTCCCCATTTGGGAACATTGAGCTGCAGTTTCCATAGTTTGGACACTTCACTCATTCCCTCCAGGAATATCAGCCCGATTGGGTCATCAGCTACAGACAAATTGTCAGGACTGTATCTTTGCGGAGCTTGATGCGCCCCTCGGCCTGTGCTGTGCGGCTCAGAAGGCGCTGATTCTCTTGAGTTTGTTCTGTTTCTGTGTTTTGTTTTGCATTAGTCTGAACACTGGTTTATCTGCTCACTTGATTTTATGGACACCCCCGACTTGAGTTGTTGAGTTCTGTCTGGCCACTTCAGGGTTAATCTTTTGTTTTGGTTCTTTCTATGACTGACTGGTCTTCCTGCCAATGGATGTGTTTTGTTGTTAGGTGCCAGTGGTTGGAGATCAGGGGGATGGTCCAATTGTATTCTGGACCAGAGCCCTGGTCTCCTATATTACTCTCCCAGTCTGTATAGTCCTGGCTGGTTATTTAGGTTTCATACCCTGGTCCCAGCTCCCCCTGTCTATTCCTGCCATCCCCGTCCTAACTCCCTCTGCTGGCTCGGCTTTGTTACCTGAGCTCTGGCTGGACATTTGACTTTATGTCCCACTTATAATAGGTTAGAAGCAGAGAGAACCTCCTATTGGTCACATATAACACATTGTATACATAAAACATTAACCCATGACCTTCCTCAGCTGTGCAATACATAGGAATAAGAAATACTGACATCTAGTGGCGAAACTGCAGACTACTTCATCACTGCCTTTAACCTGAAAAGAGGAAGCTTTTTGAGAGGTGCAAAGGAGAGACAAAAACCACCTGTGGTGGGACACCACATATAGATAAGAGATAGATAGGAGATAGATAGATAGGAGATAGATAGGAGATAGATAGATAGATAGATAGATAGATAGGAGATAGATAGATGGATAGGAGATAGATAGATAGATAGATAGATAGATAGATAGGAGATAGATAATAGATAGATAGGAGATAGATAGATAGATAGATAGATAGATAGATAGATAGATAGATAGATAGGAGATAGATAAATAGATAGATAGATAGATAGGAGATAGATAATATATAGATAGATAGATAGATAGATAGATAGATAGATAGATAGGAGATAGATAGATAGATAGATAGATAGATAGATAGATAGATAGATAGTGTTCCTGTATTCCCATATTCCCGTATTTCTGTGTCCCCATGTTCCCGTGTTCCTGTGTCCCCGTATTTTTGTATTCACCTATTCCTGTGTTCCCGTTTTCCTGTGTTCCCGTGTTCCTGTATTCCTGTATTCCCATGTTCCTGTATTCCCGTATTCCTGTGTTCCCGTTTTCCTGTGTTCCCGTGTATCAGACCCGTTCCATGAGATCAGAGCGAGGAAGCAGCTGGGATAGAATCCTCCGTGTCCTCCCGCTATATATAACGGCCCGGTCGGCCTCTCCATACTGGTAACATTATTCTAATGGATTTGGAGGAAACCCTGAGGATCTTGCGCTCGGCGCTCTCTGTTTCCGCTGATTCCTGACTGGAGGGAACGAGTAGATTCTAATAATAGAAGGAGAGGAGGAAATTGCTGAATGTTTCTTCCCCAATAATGGACAGAAAGTTTATGACATTGTAATCACTGAGCGCGGAGCGTTGGATGAGGAGGCGGTGTTACAATGTGGCGGCTTTCTGCACACACAGGGCGGTATGATTCCTGCACTCACTTATCAGAGCTGGAAGGAGATTACTTGTGGATGACCCCCGGGGGGTCTATAGGGGTCGCTGGGGGCAGCTCCGCTACGCCGGCCATATTCTCTATTTATGACTTGCAGAATGATATCCTTTTCCCCTTCTCTATCTGCGATGTTTCAGCCCAGTGGTCGCTTTATACAGAAAAATGATGGAACTCTGTATGTGGTAAATGGAAGCAACGCTGCACCGGCACAGTCCCTAACCGAGAAGAGAAGACGTTCCACCTCATCAGCTCGGACGCTTAGCTCCTAGTGACCCCTCTCTGGGTGAAGACGCTGCCGTGAACTCTTCTTGTAGGGAAAGGTCAACCGTGTCACAGCCTATATGTAGCGGCAAAGTGATAATATATAGCGGCACAGTGATAATATATAGCGGCACAGTGATAATATATAGCGGCACAGTGATAATATATAGCAGCATAGTGATAATATATAGCGGCACAGTGATAATATATAGCGGCACAGTGATAATATATAGCGGCACAGTGATAATATACAGCAGCATAGTAATAATATATAGCGGCACCGTGATAATATACAGCCGCACAGTGATAATATATAGCGGCACAGTGATAATATACAGCCGCACAGTGATAATATATAGCGGCACAGTGATAATATATAGCGGCACAGTGATAATATATAGCAGCATAGTAATAATATATAGCGGCACCGTGATAATATACAGCCGCACAGTGACACACATAGCGGCACCGTGATAATATATAGCGGCACAGTGATAATATATAGCGGCACCATGGTAACATACAGCAGCATAGTGATAATATATAGCGGCACAGTGATACATATAGCGGCACCGTGATAATATACAGCAGCACAGTGATAATATACAGCAGCACAGTGATAATATACAGCCGCACAGCGACACACATAGCGGCACTGTGATAATATATAGCGGCACAGTGATAATATATAGCGGCACCGTGGTAATATACAGCAGCATAGTGATAATATATAGCGGCACAGTGATAATATACAGCGGCACAGTGATAATATATAGCGGCACCGTGGTAATATACAGCAGCATAGTGATAATATATAGCGGCACAGTGATACATTTAGCGGCACAGTGATAATATACAGAAGCATAGTAATAATATATAGCGGCACCGTGATAATATATAGCGGCACCGTGATACTATATAGCAGCATAGTAATAATATATAGCGGCACCGTGATAATATACAGCGGCACAGTGACACACTGTTAGGACTCGGGTCGTGCGCTCGGCTCGGCTTTTTCAGCCATAATGCTTCACATGTTTTTCACATACTCTGCTCTGCTGTTCTGTGTTGTAGCAGAGGCCGGGGTTTCACTCCCCTCGCTGTTCAGCATAGGTGTTGGGTGTGTGCACTGATTATTGATTGACAGCTGACTTACCAGTTAGCTTTCTGTATCTGGCAGTCTGGGGCTGGGACTCCAGGCTCCATAGGTATCAGCCCTGAGCTCTCATTTCTCGCCTGCGATAGAACCTGGTTCCTCCTGTGTATTATGACCTAGCGTTACTCTGACTTTGTACTTCTGATACCTGACCTTTTGGCTTGGACCTCGACTATTCTTTGGATCACGATTTTGTACCTATACTGACCGGCTGTTACCGACTCGGACCTCTGACTTTCCCTTGCTCGTTTGTTAGTCTTGTCTCTGTTTTTCGTGTATGCACTTTGCCAGGTTAGGGAACGCCGCCCAGTTGTCCGCAGCTGTTTAGAGCTGTCGCAGCAAGCAGGTACGGCCAGCTGGGGTGGGTGCCAGTTCTAGGGCTGCACTCGTCTTGTTTTCCCAGACCCCCTACCTGACACACACATAGCGGCACAGTGATAATATACAGCGGCACAGTGATAATATACAGCGGCACAGTGATAATACATAGCGGCACAGTGATAATATACAGCGGCACAGTGATAATACATAGCGGCACAGTGATAATATACAGCGGCACAGTGATAATATACAGCGGCACAGTGATAATACATAGCGGCACAGTGATATATATAGCGGCACAGTGATAATATACAGCGGCACAATGATAATATACAGCGGCACAGTGATATATACAGCGGCACAGTGATATATACAGCGGCACAGTGATATATACAGCGGCACAGTGATAATATACAGCGGCACAATGATAATATACAGCGGCACAGTGATAATATACAGCCGCACAGTGATAATATACAGCAGCACAGTGATAATATACAGCAGCACAGTGATAATATACAGCCGCACAGTGATAATATACAGCGGCACAGTGATAATATACAGCCGCACAGTGATAATATACAGCAGCACAGTGATAATATACAGCAGCACAGTGATAATATACAGCAGCACAGTGATATATACAGCGGCACAGTGATAATATACAGCGGCACAATGATAATATACAGCGGCACAGTGATGGATACATATAGCAGTACAGTGATAATATACAGCGGCATGGTGATAATATACAGCGGTACAGTGATAATATACAGCGGCACAGTGATGGATACATATAGCAGTACAGTGATAATATACAGCGGCATGGTGATAATATACAGCGGTACAGTGATAATATACAGCGGCACAGTGAGAATATACAGCGGCACAGTGATGGATACATATAGCGGCACAGTGATAATATATAGCGGCACAGTGATAATATAGAGTGGCACAGTGATGGATACATATAGCGGCACAGTGATGGATACATATAGCGGCACAGTGATAATATATAGCGGCACAGTGATAATATAGAGTGGCACAGTGATAATATACAGCGGCACAGTGATAATATATAGCGGCACAGTGATAATATACAGCGGCACAGTGATAATATATAGCGGCACAGTGATAATATACAGCAGCACAGTGATACATATAGTAAAATAGATAGATAGATAGATAGGAGATATATACTCATATACCCCACATATACCCCTCATATACCCTCCATATACCCCACATACAGTATACCCCACATATACACCTCATATACCCCACATATATACCTCATATACCACACATATACCCCACATATACCCTCATATACCCCACATATAGCCCACATATACCCCACATATACCCCTTATATACCCCACATATACCCCACATACAGTATACCCCACATATACACCTCATATACCTCATATACCCCACATATACCCCTCATATACCCTCCATATACCCCACATATACCCTCATATACCCCAAATATACCCCACATATACCCCACATATACCCCTCATATACCCCTCATATACCCCACATATACCCCACATATACCCCACATATACCCCTTATATACCCCACATATACCCCACATACAGTATACCCCACATATACACCTCATATACCCCACATATATACCTCATATACCCCACATATACCCCACATATACCCCTCATATACCCCACATATACCCCTCATATATCCCACATATACCCCTCATATACCCCACATATACCCCTTATATACCCCACATATACCCTCATATACCCCACATATACCCCAAATATACCCCACATATACCCCACATATACCCCACATATACCCCACATATACCCCTTATATACCCCACATATACCCCACATACAGTATACCCCACATATACACCTCATATACCCCACATATATACCTCATATACCCCACATATACCCCACATATACCCCACATATACCCTTATATACCCACATATACCCCACATATACCCCACATATACCCCACATATACACCTCATATACCTCACATATACCCCACATATACCCCACATATACACCTCATATACACCTCATATACCCCACATATACCCCACATATACACCTCATATACCTCACATATACCCCACATATACCCCACATATACACCTCATATACCCCACATATACCCCACATATACACCTCATATACACCACATATACCCCACATATACCTCACATACACCCCACATATACCCCACATATACCCCACATATATCCCACATATACCCCACATATACCCCATATATACTCCTCATATACCCCACATATACCCCTCATATATCCCACATATACCCCACATATATACCTCATATACCCCACATATATCCCACATATACCCCTCATATACCCCACATATACCCCACATATACCCCACATATACCCCACATATACCCCACATATACCCCTCATATACCCCACATATACCCCTTATATACCCCTCATATACCCCAATTTCCCAAGTTAATCCCTGCCAGCCCCAGGTCCAGCTCTCAGCAGAGGATCAGCAGCTGGGGCATGGAGCTTTGCTGTGAGGGTGACTGAGCTGCATCCATCTGAGTTCGTCCACTAGGGGGCCATGCTAGACTGAGCAGAGCTGAAGGGCTGACAGGGAGAAGCAGGATGACAGTGCTGGGCTCTGCACTCTAATAAACCCCAGCAGGATCATCTACAGCTGCACAGTGCACTGAGATAGGAGAAAGCTGCTGCAACAGATCCCCAGTGCTACAGCCCTGTGCCTGCAAGGAAGCTGGGGGACTGGGAGACCCCAATACTGCTGGATTGTGTAGAAGCTGCTGAACAAGCTCACCACCCTCCAAGCGGAATCTGTGCTCCATCCATCCCAGAGCAGCCCTCCCAGCCGGGTGAGTTCTCCACTACTTCTGCTTCTGCTTTGCTGATTCCTTGCAGCACCCTGGACAGCGCTCATGTATCCTGCCCATTGCTGACAATGGGATCCTCCACATCCAGCATGGGATGTCCAATAGGAATGCATGACAGCTGGCATCTAAGTGGCCATGGCATTAAGGTTGGAGGCGAGAAGTGTTACCTGCTATGTGGCTGGAGAGGATAGATCCATGACAGGCTGCCTATAGTGGTATCTTATACTGGGCACTATATCCATGGGCACTATATCCATGGGCACTATAGTGGTATCCTATACTGGGCACTATATCCATGGGCACTATAGTGGTATCCTATACTGGGCACTATATCCATGGGCACTATAGTGGTATCCTATACTGGGCACTATATCCATGGGCACTATAGTGGTATCCTATACTGGGCACTATATCCATGGGCACTATAGTTGTATCCTATACTGGGCACTATATCCATGGGCACTATAGTGGTATCCTATACTGGGCACTATATCCATGGGCACTATATCCATGGGCACTATAGTTGTATCCTATAATGGGCACTATATCCATGGGCACTATAGTTGTATCCTATAATGGGCACTATATCCATGGGCACTATATCCATGGGCACTATAGTTGTATTCTATACTGGGCACTATATCCATGGACACTATAGTTGTATCCTATAATGGGCACTATATCCATGGAAGAGTTAGGCTGCTACATTGTATCACATTGCATTGTTATTATTGAATGTTATTCTTACTTTATCATAATATTGTCTTTAGAATTTGTGTAATTTCAGTAAATATCCCCCAGTCTGATCCCCCCTATAACTCCAGTCACATCCACTGTATTCAAGTTTCTATTCAGCTAATAGGATATATGAGGGGGATAGAAAGCAATTTACTATAGAGATAGATAGAGATAGCTGGCAGCAGCTGAAGGAGAGTTTCATATTGATCCAATCTGCTCCAAAATGCTGAGAGAGAAGCAGAAAAAACTGCACCAGGTCTGTGCTCTCTACTTCTCTATGTGTATAGTCAGTCTGTGCTCTCTACTTCTCTATGTGTATAGTCAGTCTGTGCTCTCTACTTCTCTATGTGTATAGTCAGTCTGTGCTCTCTACTTCTCTATGTGTATAGTCAGTCTGTGCTCTCTACTTCTCTATGTGTATAGTCAGTCTGTGCTCTCTACTTCTCTATGTGTATAGTCAGTCTGTGCTCTCTACTTCTCTATGTGTATAGTCAGTCTGTGCTCTCTACTTCTCTATGTAGTCAGCTGTGTTAGATAGCGGCTGAACGATTGCTGGATAGGGGGGTATACAGTATACAGGTCCCGGAGAGCCGGATAGGGGGATATACAGTATACAGGTCCCTTCTCTGCTATGGAGAGCCGGATAGGGGGGATATACAGTATACAGGTCCCGGAGAGCCGGATAGGGGGGATATGCAGTATACAGGTCCCTTCTCTGCTATGGAGAGCCGGATAGGGGGGATATACAGTATACAGGTCCCGGAGAGCCGGATAAGGGGGATATACAGTATACAGGTCCCGGAGAGCCGGATAGGGGGGATATACAGTATACAGGTCCCTTCTCTGCTATGGAGAGCCGGATAGGGGGGATATAAGGTATACAGGTCCCGGAGAGCCGGATAGGGGGGATATACAGTATACAGGTCCCTTATCTGCTATGGTGAGCCGGATAGGTGCATATACAGCATACAGGTCCCTTCTGTGTTATGGTGAGCCGGATAGGGGGGATATACAGTATACAGGTCCCTTCTCTGCTATGGTGAGCCGGATAGGTGCATATACAGCATACAGGTCCCTTCTCTGCTATGGTGAGCCGAATAGGTGCATATACAGCATACAGGTCCCTTCTGTGTTATGGTGAGCCGAATAGGTGCATATACAGCATACAGGTCCCTTCTCTGCTATGGTGAGCCGAATAGGTGCATATACAGCATACAGGTCCCTTCTGTGTTATGGTGAGCCGCATAGGTGCATATACAGTATACAGGTCCCTTCTCTGTTATGGTGAGCCGGATAGGTGCATATACAGCATACAGGTCCCTTCTGTGTTATGGTGAGCCGCATAGGGGGGATATACAGTATACAGGTCCCTTCTGTGTTATGGTGAGCTGGATAGGTGCATATACAGTATACAGGTCCCTTCTGTGTTATGGTGAGCTGGATAGCTGAATATACAGCATACAGGTCCCTTCTCTGCTATGGTGAGCTGGATAGGTGCATATACAGCATACAGGTCCCTTCTGTGTTATGGTGAGCTGGATAGGTGCATATACCGCATACAGGTCCCTTCTGTGTTATGGTGAGCTGGATAGCTGAATATACAGTATACAGGTCCCTTCTGTGTTATGGTGAGCCGGATAGGTGCATATACAGCATACAGGTCCCTTCTGTGTTATGGTGAACTGGATAGGTGCATATACAGCATACAGGTCCCTTCTGTGTTATGGTGAGCCGGATAGGTGCATATACAGCATACAGGTCCCTTCTCTGCTATGGTGAGCCGGATAGGTGCATATACAGCATACAGGTCCCTTCTCTGCTATGGTGAGCTGGATAGGTGCATATACAGCATACAGGTCCCTTCTCTGCTATGGTGAGCTGGATAGGTGCATATACAGCATACAGGTCCCTTCTGTGTTATGGTGAGCCGCATAGGGGGGATATACAGCATACAGGTCCCTTCTGTGTTATGGTGAGCTGGATAGGTGCATATACAGCATACAGGTCCCTTCTGTGTTATGGTGAGCTGGATAGGTGCATATACAGCATACAGGTCCCTTCTCTGCTATGGTGAGCTGGATAGGTGCATATACAGCATACAGGTCCCTTCTGTGTTATGGTGAGCTGGATAGGTGCATATACAGCATACAGGTCCCTTCTCTGCTATGGTGAGCTGGATAGGTGCATATACAGCATACAGGTCCCTTCTGTGTTATGGTGAGCTGGATAGGTGCATATACAGCATACAGGTCCCTTCTCTGCTATGGTGAGCTGGATAGGTGCATATACAGCATACAGGTCCCTTCTGTGTTATGGTGAGCCGCATAGGTGCATATACAGTATACAGGTCCCTTCTGTGTTATGGTGAGCCGGATAGGTGCATATACAGCATACAGGTCCCTTCTCTGCTATGGTGAGCTGGATAGGTGCATATACCGCATACAGGTCCCTTCTGTGTTATGGTGAGCCGGATAGGTGCATATACAGCATACAGGTCCCTTCTCTGCTATGGTGAGCCGGATAGGTGCATATACAGCATACAGGTCCCTTCTGTGTTATGGTGAGCCGGATAGGTGCATATACCGCATACAGGTCCCTTCTGTGTTATGGTGAGCCGCATAGGGGGGATATACAGCATACAGGTCCCTTCTGTGTTATGGTGAGCCGGATAGGTGCATATACCGCATACAGGTCCCTTCTGTGTTATGGTGAGCCGCATAGGGGGGATATACAGCATACAGGTCCCTTCTGTGTTATGGTGAGCCGGATAGGTGCATATACAGCATACAGGTCCCTTCTGTGTTATGGTGAGCCGGATAGGTGCATATACAGCATACAGGTCCCTTCTGTGTTATGGTGAGCCGGATAGGTGCATATACAGCATACAGGTGACTTGTTTGCTCTGGACTTTGATCATGGTAGCACAAGCACTTTGCACATTCAGAAACCCATCTGGACATCATTCTCTTTATGTTAGGAGCTCCTTGTTGCTGGTCTAACCTTCCCGGCTATGGGTAGAGTGTTTATTACAGTGCACTGATGCCGGGGTTGTCTCATCCCTAATATCCTGTATATGGCAGATAGCTGGCTCCCTGTCATCAGACTTGGCTCTGCACATAATCATTGCACATCTGAATATTCATCAGGGCATCTCTCAGGCCTATTCATTACATTGACAATGTAACATGCCCGCTCTTCCTCTAGTTTTGAAGGTGACTTGATATCTGTGAGATGATATATAGAACATGTAGCGGTGTAATCGGAGGGAAGTGAATGAATGAATGAGAAGTTATGGGATATGGAGAGAAGCCTCCCATCCTTCATTCTGCCTTCTCCATTCTCAGACTTAGGAAGGAAACAGCAGGGAACCACTAAGAACCTCTCCTGACTAATTGCAGAAGATAATGGGAGCGACGGATGGTGATATTCAGATTACATTTATATTCAAGTGTTTGGAGGTAAAGGATCGGGCACTACCCCGGGCTCTGATGGTGGATGGAATGGGATTAGATGGTCTTACTGGTTGTCCTCCCAGGACTTTGCTCTCTGAATTTCTTGCACCATTGGATGAATATAACATTCTGTGCACTGAGCTCCTGTGTATGGAAAGTCTCATTGATAATACTGGGATACAGCTGGACCACATGTATAGGGAATGGAGGATGATGGGAGGAGTAGTCACTAGCACATGGCATGTATACTCCTACTACAGGCAATGGGTAGCAGAGAATGACTGCAAATTACACATCCTTCAATAGCAACGGCAAATTCTGATTTAAAATTTATAGCAAAATCATCTTATACTTCCCGATGGTTTCTCCATTATCTGATGTGGAATAAAGCAATAAAGCAGGTTCTAGAAAACGAAGTCTGACTATTCCTCCAAGCGTTCATCCAATGGGAATATGGCCTGTACTCCCAGTCATCTGTCCTGTAATGGTCTGTACTCCCAGTCCGCTGTGTCCTGTAATGGTCTGTACTCCCAGTCCTGTGTGTCCTGTAATGGTCTGTACTCCCAGTCCGCTGTGTCCTGTAATGGTCTGTAATCCCAGTCCGCTGTGTCCTGTAATGGTCTGTACTCCCAGTCCTGTGTGTCCTGTAATGGTCTGTACTCCCAGTCCACTGTGTCCTGTAATGGTCTGTAATCCCAGTCCGCTGTGTCCTGTAATGGTCTGTACTCCCAGTCCGCTGTGTCCTGTAATGGTCTGTACTCCCAGTCCGCTGTGTCCTGTAATGGTCTGTACTCCCAGTCCTGTGTGTCCTGTAATGGTCTGTACTCCCAGTCCGCTGTGTCCTGTAATGGTCTGTACTCCCAGTCCGCTGTGTCCTGTAATGGTCTGTAATCCCAGTCCTGTGTGTCCTGTAATGGTCTGTACTCCCAGTCCGGTGTGTCCTGTAATGGTCTGTACTCCCAGTCATCTGTCCTGTAATGGTCTGTACTCCTAGTCCGCTGTGTCCTGTAATGGTCTGTACTCCCAGTCCGCTGTGTCCTGTAATGGTCTGTACTCCCAGTCCGCTGTGTCCTGTAATGGTCTGTACTCCCAGTCCTGTGTGTCCTGTAATGGTCTGTACTCCCAGTCCTGTGTGTCCTGTAATGGTCTGTACTCCCAGTCCGCTGTGTCCTGTAATGGTCTGTACTCCCAGTCCGCTGTGTCCTGTAATGGTCTGTAATCCCAGTCCTGTGTGTCCTGTAATGGTCTGTACTCCCAGTCCGGTGTGTCCTGTAATGGTCTGTACTCCCAGTCATCTGTCCTGTAATGGTCTGTACTCCCAGTCCTGTGTGTCCTGTAATGGTCTGCACTCCCAGTCCGCTGTGTCCTGTAATGGTCTGTAATCCCAGTCCTGTGTGTCCTGTAATGGTCTGTACTCCCAGTCCGCTGTGTCCTGTAATGGTCTGTACTCCTAGTCCGCTGTGTCCTGTAATGGTCTGTACTCCCAGTCCGCTGTGTCCTGTAATGGTCTGTACTCCCAGTCCGCTGTGTCCTGTAATGGTCTGTACTCCCAGTCCTGTGTGTCCTGTAATAGTCTGTACTCCCAGTCCGCTGTGTCCTGTAATGGTCTGTACTCTCAGTCCGGTGTGTCCTGTAATGGTCTGTACTCCCAGTCCTGTGTGTCCTGTAATGGTCTGTACTCCCAGTCCGCTGTGTCCTGTAATGGTCTGTACTCCCAGTCCTGTGTGTCCTGTAATGGTCTGTACTCCCAGTCCGCTGTGTCCTGTAATGGTCTGTACTCCCAGTCCTGTGTGTCCTGTAATGGTCTGTACTCCCAGTCCTGTGTGTCCTGTAATGGTCTGTACTCCCAGTCCGCTGTGTCCTGTAATGGTCTGTACTCCCAGTCCGCTGTGTCCTGTAATGGTCTGTAATCCCAGTCCTGTGTGTCCTGTAATGGTCTGTACTCCCAGTCCGGTGTGTCCTGTAATGGTCTGTACTCCCAGTCATCTGTCCTGTAATGGTCTGTACTCCCAGTCCTGTGTGTCCTGTAATGGTCTGCACTCCCAGTCCGCTGTGTCCTGTAATGGTCTGTAATCCCAGTCCTGTGTGTCCTGTAATGGTCTGTACTCCCAGTCCGCTGTGTCCTGTAATGGTCTGTACTCCTAGTCCGCTGTGTCCTGTAATGGTCTGTACTCCCAGTCCGCTGTGTCCTGTAATGGTCTGTACTCCCAGTCCGCTGTGTCCTGTAATGGTCTGTACTCCCAGTCCGCTGTGTCCTGTAATGGTCTGTACTCCCAGTCCGCTGTGTCCTGTAATGGTCTGTACTCCCAGTCCTGTGTGTCCTGTAATGGTCTGTACTCCCAGTCCGCTGTGTCCTGTAATGGTCTGTAATCCCAGTCCGCTGTGTCCTGTAATGGTCTGTACTCCCAGTCCTGTGTGTCCTGTAATGGTCTGTACTCCCAGTCCACTGTGTCCTGTAATGGTCTGTAATCCCAGTCCGCTGTGTCCTGTAATGGTCTGTACTCCCAGTCCGCTGTGTCCTGTAATGGTCTGTACTCCCAGTCCGCTGTGTCCTGTAATGGTCTGTACTCCCAGTCCTGTGTGTCCTGTAATGGTCTGTACTCCCAGTCCTGTGTGTCCTGTAATGGTCTGTACTCCCAGTCCGCTGTGTCCTGTAATGGTCTGTACTCCCAGTCCGCTGTGTCCTGTAATGGTCTGTAATCCCAGTCCTGTGTGTCCTGTAATGGTCTGTACTCCCAGTCCGGTGTGTCCTGTAATGGTCTGTACTCCCAGTCATCTGTCCTGTAATGGTCTGTACTCCTAGTCCGCTGTGTCCTGTAATGGTCTGTACTCCCAGTCCGCTGTGTCCTGTAATGGTCTGTACTCCCAGTCCGCTGTGTCCTGTAATGGTCTGTACTCCCAGTCCTGTGTGTCCTGTAATGGTCTGTACTCCCAGTCCTGTGTGTCCTGTAATGGTCTGTACTCCCAGTCCGCTGTGTCCTGTAATGGTCTGTACTCCCAGTCCGCTGTGTCCTGTAATGGTCTGTAATCCCAGTCCTGTGTGTCCTGTAATGGTCTGTACTCCCAGTCCGGTGTGTCCTGTAATGGTCTGTACTCCCAGTCATCTGTCCTGTAATGGTCTGTACTCCCAGTCCTGTGTGTCCTGTAATGGTCTGCACTCCCAGTCCGCTGTGTCCTGTAATGGTCTGTAATCCCAGTCCTGTGTGTCCTGTAATGGTCTGTACTCCCAGTCCGCTGTGTCCTGTAATGGTCTGTACTCCCAGTCCGCTGTGTCCTGTAATGGTCTGTACTCCCAGTCCGCTGTGTCCTGTAATGGTCTGTACTCCCAGTCCTGTGTGTCCTGTAATGGTCTGTACTCCCAGTCCGCTGTGTCCTGTAATGGTCTGTACTCCCAGTCCGCTGTGTCCTGTAATGGTCTGTACTCCCAGTCCGCTGTGTCCTGTAATGGTCTGTACTCCCAGTCCTGTGTGTCCTGTAATAGTCTGTACTCCCAGTCCGCTGTGTCCTGTAATGGTCTGTACTCTCAGTCCGGTGTGTCCTGTAATGGTCTGTACTCCCAGTCCTGTGTGTCCTGTAATGGTCTGTACTCCCAGTCCGCTGTGTCCTGTAATGGTCTGTACTCCCAGTCCTGTGTGTTCTGTAATGGTCTGTACTCCCAGTCCTGTGTGTCCTGTAATGGTCTGTACTCCCAGTCCTGTGTGTCCTGTAATGGTCTGTACTCCCAGTCCGCTGTGTCCTGTAATGGTCTGTACTCCCAGTCCGCTGTGTCCTGTAATGGTCTGTAATCCCAGTCCGCTGTGTCCTGTAATGGTCTGTACTCCCAGTCCGCTGTGTCCTGTAATGGTCTGTACTCCCAGTCCTGTGTGTCCTGTAATGGTCTGTACTCCCAGTCCGCTGTGTCCTGTAATGGTCTGTACTCCCAGTCCTGTGTGTTCTGTAATGGTCTGTACTCCCAGTCCTGTGTGTCCTGTAATGGTCTGTACTCCCAGTCCTGTGTGTCCTGTAATGGTCTGTACTCCCAGTCCGCTGTGTCCTGTAATGGTCTGTACTCCCAGTCCGCTGTGTCCTGTAATGGTCTGTAATCCCAGTCCGCTGTGTCCTGTAATGGTCTGTACTCCCAGTCCGCTGTGTCCTGTAATGGTCTGTACTCCCAGTCCTGTGTGTCCTGTAATGGTCTGTACTCCCAGTCCGCTGTGTCCTGTAATGGTCTGTACTCCCAGTCCGCTGTGTCCTGTAATGGTCTGTACTCCCAGTCACTCTACTCTGCTGCCTGTATACTGGAGCTATAGTAGCCTTGGTGTATGCCTCCGCCTTCTGTATACATGGCTATCCTCCCGCCTTCTGTATACATGGCTATCCTCCCGCCTTCTGTATACATGGCTACCCTCCCGCCTTCTGTATACATGGCTATCCTCCCGCCCTCTGTATACATGGCTATCCTCCCGCCCTCTGTATACATGGCTATCCTCCCGCCTTCTGTATACATGGCTATCCTTCAGCCCTCTGTATACATGGCTATCCTCCCGCCCTCTGTATACATGGCTACCTTCCCGCCTTCTGTATACATGGCTATCCTCCCGCCCTGTATACATGGCTATCCTCCCTCCCTCTGTATACATGGCTATCCTCCCGCCTTCTGTATACATGGCTATCTTTCCGCCCTCTGTATACATGGCTATCCTCCCGCCCTCTGTATACATGGCTATCCTCCCGCCCTCTGTATACATGGCTACTCTCCCGCCTTCTGTATACATGGCTATCTTCCCGCCCTGTATACATGGCTATCCTCCTGCCCTCTGTATACATGGCTATCCTCCCGCCTTCTGTATACATGGCTATCCTTCCGCCCTGTGTATACATGGCTATCCTCCCGCCCTCTGTATACATGGCTATCCTCCCGCCCTCTGTATACATGGCTATCCTCTCGCCCTCTGTATACATGGCTATCCTCCCGCCTTCTGTATACATGGCTATCCTCCCGCCCTCTGTATACATGGCTATCCTCCCGCCCTCTGTATACATGGCTATCCTCCCCCCCTCTGTATACATGGCTATCCTCCCGCCTTCTGTATACATGGCTATCCTTCTGCCCTCTGTATACATGGCTATCCTCCCGCCCTCTGTATACATGGCTATCCTTCCGCCCTCTGTATACATGGCTATCCTCACTCCCCTGTAGACAGCATAATCTTTTCCGCCAGTCCCAGCATCCTCTTCCTCTTTAGTCACAGACTCCTTTGTTCTCTCTCTGATTTTGTGATGGAGCGCTGTCTGGATACTTTCCTCCGCCGTTCCCGTCTTTTCTCCTTTGTCCTCAGTTCATTAAGTCGCAGTAGATTAAGGACATGAAATAATATAGTTACTCGCTCCTTTCTCGCAGATTTATTTTGCTGGTAACTGCAGGAATAAATATTATGCTGTGAACTAGAACTGAGAGAACCTGCTTCCCGGCTCCGTGTTTTCCTGCCGCTTCCCTGTGATATGATGAGAGGAGGGAACGTCCCGGCCGTGAGAAATACGTCCGATTCCTTCTGCCTCCAAAAGTAATAAACAAAAACAGATCTGTGCGAGTGATTGTTCTGTATAATAACAGATGTACGGAAACTGTCTGCAAGTATATAGCAGGGAAAAGATTAGTATAGATATCCCGGGCCCGGACTCCATCACCATCACTGTGTATGGAGCAGCACTCAGCAGGTTACTGTACTGTGTATGGGGCAGCACTCAGCAGGTTACTGTACTGTGTATGGGGCAGCACTCAGCAGGTTACTGTACTGTGTATGGGGCAGCGCTCAGCAGGTTACTGTACTGTGTATGGGGCAGCACTCAGCAGGTTACTGTACTGTGTATGGGGCAGCGCTCAGCAGGTTACTGTACTGTGTATGGAGCAGCACTCAGCAGGTTACTGTACTGTGTATGGGGCAGTGCTCAGCAGGTTACTGTACTGTGTATGGGGCAGTGCTCAGCAGGTTACTGTACTGTGTAGGGGGCAGCACTCAGCAGGTTACTGTACTGTGTATGGGGCAGCACGCAGCAGGTTACTGTACTGTGTATGGAGCAGCACTCAGCAGGTTACTGTACTGTGTATGGGGCAGCGCTCAGCAGGTTACTGTACTGTGTATGGGGCAGCGCTCAGCAGGTTACTGTACTGTGTATGGGGCAGCACTCAGCAGGTTACTGTACTGTGTATGGGGCAGCGCTCAGCAGGTTACTGTACTGTGTATGGGGCAGTGCTCAGCAGGTTACTGTACTGTGTATGGGGCAGCGCTCAGCAGGTTACTGTACTGTGTATGGGGCAGCACTCAGCAGGTTACTGTACTGTGTATGGGGCATCGCTCAGCAGGTTACTGTACTGTGTATGGGAGAGCACTCAGCAGGTTACTGTACTGTGTATGGGGCAGCACTCAGCAGGTTACTGTACTGTGTATGGGGCAGCACTCAGCAGGTTTCTGTACTGTGTATGGGGCAGCACTCAGCAGGTTACTGTACTGTGTATGGGGCAGCACTCAGCAGGTTACTGTACTGTGTATGGGGCATCGCTCAGCAGGTTACTGTACTGTGTATGGGGCAGCGCTCAGCAGGTTACTGTACTGTGTATGGAGCAGCGCTCAGCAGGTTACTGTACTGTGTATGGGACAGTGCTCAGCAGGTTACTGTACTGTGTATGGGGCAGCACTCAGCAGGTTACTGTACTGTGTATGGGGAAGCGCTGATGTCAGCTGACACTCTGCTCTGCACAGACTGGTTCAGTGAAGATGAATGCTGATTGGTCAGCAGCTGTGCACCCCCCTGTGCACCCCTTGTATACGCCCCTGTGCTGTAGATGAGTAAATAACTGATATAAGGCTATGTTAGATGTATCCTCATCGACAAGAGTACAGTCACTTAAATCGGCCGGCCCACATGACTTGAATCTGAATCTGATTTGCCAGTACAGGAGCAGGGACATCTATAAAGACAGATGTCCCTGCTCCTGTGTACTGAGGAGTCATTATAGCAGTCCCTGTCATTATAGGAGTCATTATAGGAGTCCCTGTCATTATAGGAGTCCCTGTCATTATAGGAGTCCCTGTCATTATAGGAATCCCTGTCATTATAGGAGTCAATATAGGAGTCCCTGTCAGTATAGGAGTCCCTGTCAGTATAGGAGTCCCTGTCATTATAGGAGTCAGTATAGGAGTCCCTGTCATTATAGGAGTCAGTATAGGAGTCCCTGTCATTATAGGAGTCAGTATAGGAGTCCCTGTCATTATAGGAGTCAGTATAGGAGTCCCTGTCATTATAGGAGTCAGTATAGGAGTCCCTGTCATTATAGGCGTCCCTGTCAGTATAGGCGTCCCTGTCAGTATAGGAGTCCCTGTCATTATAGGAGTCCCTGTCATTATAGGAATCCCTGTCATTATAGGAGTCAGTATAGGAGTCCCTGTCATTATAGGCGTCCCTGTCAGTATAGGCGTCCCTGTCATTATAGGAGTCCCTGTCATTATAGGAGTCCCTGTCATTATAGGAATCCCTGTCATTATAGGAGTCAATATAGGAGTCCCTGTCAGTATAGGAGTCCCTGTCAGTATAGGAGTCCCTGTCCTTATAGGAGTCCCTGTCCTTATAGGAGTCCCTGTCCTTATAGGAGTCCCTGTCCTTATAGGAGTCCCTGTCCTTATAGGAGTCCCTGTCCTTATAGGAGTCCCTGTCAGTATAAGCGTCCCTGTCAGTATAGGAGTCCCTGTCATTATAGGAGTCCCTGTCAGTATAGGAGTCCCTGTCAGTATAGGCGTCCCTGTCAGTATAGGAGTCCCTGTCATTATAGGAGTCCCTGTCATTATAGGAGTCCCTGTCAGTATAGGAGTCCCTGTCAGTCCATTTGGATCATGAAAATTGGGGTAAATTTGCAGCGAATTCAATTAGTTTAGAATAAATTTCTGAATTTCTGGAGACTGTTACTTTTTTCCTGAAATCCCTTTAAGGACTTCCATGGTGATATAGTTTGTAAGACTGAGACGAGTCTCTCCTATTATCCCGCAGCGCTGACCCCGAGGTAAGAAAACTCCCAGGAGGCCGCAGACAATTTTCCTTGTGGAACTGTCAATCAGCATTAATCCCCGGATCAGCGAGCGGCCATGAGATCCAGTGAGTGTAACCTGTAATAATATTACACTCCAGGAATATATCCGGCCACAGCCGACCCTTCATGGAGGTCACATGACACAGTGGCTGCTATTATACTGGAGAATCCTGGAGGTGAAGCTTCAGGCTCCCTGTTACAGATATAGTCGCTGGGTATGGAGGAGACCTGAGTATTGATCACTGATGTAATCCTAGTTATAGGGACTCGGCTATCTGTGTTCTATCTATATGTCCCTTGTTATGATATTGACTCCCTATGCTGCTCATTACGGGGTCATTGCATCTGACGCAGCTCCAGCTCTGCTTAATCTTTCTCCTGCTCTGATCTTCAAGACTCTGCACAATGCTCAGATAACAACCAATCACAGCTCAGCTTTTACACCTAGGAAGTTCCCTTTAAATATACAGGCCTATTATCACCCCCTCCCCCCCCCCATTGACCCTTTTGTGAATATTGGTAATATGGTCTGTCCATCACTGTACTTCATTCCCTCAGAACCCAGGGGTGAACGCCATCCTGACCCGGGGGATGGCCTGTATAATGGGAATGCTGCATATGTTCTGGGTTTGGGCAGGCAACATTTAAAGGGGTACTCCAGTGGAAAACAATGTCTTGAAATATTTGTTAGTTGTTGTCAAAGATTTGTAATTTACTTCTATTTAAAAATCTCCAGTCTTCCAGTACTTATCAGCTGCTGTATGTCCTGCGGGTAGTAGTGTATACTCTCTGGTCTGACACAGTGCTCTCTGCTGCCACCTCTGTCCATGTCAGGAACTGTCCAGAGCAGGAGAGGTTTTCTATGGGGATTTGCTGCTGCTCTGGACAGTTCCTGACATGGACAGAGGTGGCAGCAGAGAGCACTGTGTCAGACTGTACACGGCCGCCTCATTCTTCGTAACCTTTTTTCTATTTATATACTTGAAGAAGATTTCGGGGATTGGTGTAATCTCTTTGCCATTGATTTGCTCTATCTTCAGCTTTTATCTGTTTTTTACATAATTTGCTTTTTTTTATGGCTTGAGGGTTGTGCGGCCGGTGCGAATACATTACACTACAGAAGTCTTAGAATTTTAGATGTGGAAATCTGCTGATTGTGAAAGGAAACGTTGCGGTGAAGCTGAGATGAATGGCGGCACGAGCGCCGGAGCCGCGATGGATGAGTGACCTTCTAGAATATTGGAAAGGACTTCAATAGGGCGGATGATGATTAGAGAAGCCGGTAACAGGTTTAAGGGTCTGCGGGGAATACAAGTCAATGCTGTAATTTATTATACATAGGAATTGGTATTCAATACGGCCCTGTCCATTAAGAGAAGGCTGCAAATTAGGTGGACGGACGGACACAACTGAGCATCTACACACTGTATATAATGTAGGGGGACAATAGGGGGGATAGGGGGCGATAATATCATAGGGGTAAGATAAGGGGCTATAGTATCATAGGGGTAAGATAGGGGGTTATAATATCATAGGGGTAAGATAAGGGGTTATAATATCATAGGGGTAAGATAAGGGGTTATAGTATCATAGGGGTAAGATAGGGGGTTATAATATCATAGGGGTAAGATAAGGGGCTATAGTATCATAGGGGTAAGATAGGGGGTTATAATATCATAGGGGTAAGATAAGGGGTTATAGTATCATAGGGGTAAGATAGGGGGTTATAATATCATAGGGGTAAGATAAGGGGTTATAGTATCATAGGGGTAAGATAGGGGGTTATAACATTATAGGGGTAAGATAGGGGGTTATAACATTATAGGGGTAAGATAGGGGCTATAGTATCATAGGGGTAAGATAAGGGGTTATAGTATCATAGGGGTAAGATAGGGGGTTATAATATCATAGGGGTAAGATAGGGGCTATAGTATCATAGGGGTAAGATAAGGGGCGATGGTATCATAGGGGTAAGATAGGGGGTTATAACATTATAGGGGTAAGATAGGGGCTATAGTATCATAGGGGTAAGATAACGGGTTATAGTATCATAGGGGTAAGATAGGGGGTTATAGTATCATAGGGGTAAGATAAGGGGTTATAGTATCATATGGGTAAGATAGGGGCTATAGTATCATAGGGGTAAGATAAGGGGCGATAGTATCATAGGGGTAAGATAGGGGGCGATAGTATCATAGGGGTAAGATAGGGGGCGATAGTATCATAGGGGTAAGATAAGGGATTATAGTATCATAGGGGTAAGATAAGGGGCTATAGTATCATAGGGGTAAGATAAGGGGCTATAGTATCATAGGGGTAAGATAAGGGGTTATAGTATCATAGGGGTAAGATAGGGGCTATAGTATCATAGGGGTAAGATAAGGGGTTATAGTATCATAGGGGTAAGATAGGGGCTATAGTATCATTGGGAGATATAGGGGGCAATAGTATCAGAGATTATAATACCTTTCACGTGCTGGTCTTGTATCTTATACATCACTTATATATACGCTGGTAACAGAAGCTGCAGATTGTGCGCCAGCTGCCGCCATAACTTGTTACATCAGGTCCAAAAGCCGTTGTTTGTTGGCAGTGTAAGGGCCCTATTCCACCGGACGATTATCTTTCAGATTATCGTTAAATCGTTCGAATCTAAACGATAATCGTTCGGTTGAAATGCAGTTAACGATAAACGACCGAACGAGAAATCGTTGATCGCTTTATAAGACCTGGACCTATTTTTATCGTTGCTCGTTTGCAAAACGTTCACAAATCGTTCACATTGAATAAGACATCGTTCAGTCGTTCGCAATAGATACGAACGCAAAAGCGAATAAATAGCGAAGAAAAAACTATCGCAATTACGATCATAAGTAACAATTATCGTTCCATGGAAATGAGTAAACGTTTTCAGGTCTTTCGCAATAGTGGTCGTTTGAGATCGTTAATGATTATGCAAACGATAATCGTCCGGTGGAATAGGGCCCTAAAGTGGTAAAAAAATTTTTTATTTTTTTTTGGGGAAGGAATAGGGCGTTTTTTGGAGTCCAGTAAGACAACTAATACTAAACTCACACTAGACAGTCTAAGGCTATGTTCCCACTTTGTAAGACACCGTCCGGAGGATCTTTACCGCTGCTGTATTCGGATGTGGGCTCATCCGTGCACACCCACATCTGATTTCCCCGCTGCACACAATGGAGCGTGTGGCCGGAGCAGCACGCTCCGTTGTGAGAACTGACAGGTTCTCTGCGGCCGCTATTCACTGAATAGTGACATGTCAGTTTCTTGTGGCGCCGCTAGGGATCCTGGCCGGAGTGTATACTATGTGTATGTAGATACTGTATGTACTATGTGTATACACTCCGGCTGGGATTCCATAGAAGGCAGCACTATGTAAGCGATGTAGCAATCATGGGCGTTGTTGCAAATATGCAACAACGGCCGTGATTACTACGTAGCTTACGTAGTGTGAACATAGGTGCATCAGATGTATGAGACAGCCTAGGGCACCATCTTTGGACTGTCTAGTCTGCACTCTCTGTGTATTGATAAGTCAGGGCCGCTGTGCTTCGCCGATGCTACACCATTATTCCGCTATAATTTGCAGCATGTAGTCAGTTCCCCTGCAGCGCCTCCACAGGGAATATAAAGCATTGCATGGTGTCCAATGACATCAATGGGCTGGTTGTGTAATGTATAGACTTGTGTCCTCCAAAGAAGCAGTTTCTCTTTGTGGCCCCTCTGCACCCTATGGGGGGGGGGGGGGGGGTGTTACTATATCTATATGTGGCCGAATATAATATCTGAACATGGGTGGGTTGTGTGAAAACGGAGTAAACAATTCTTTTCAATGCCGCCATATGTCATTAATATGTGACAGCTTGTAACTGATAACCGCCTGCCGCCACATTATACTGATGGACACGTAACTAGCCTTCTCTCCCAGCCCACCCACCATTGCCTGCTAGGAGACATAGGCTGCTAATAGCGTCACATTAATTATAACAAAGGCGACGATCCATCCTCCTGTCGACAAGACGCCAAGCAGCGGCCGGCATGTTTACTGGGAGTGATCCATAGTTGGCCATCTCCTATCTCTCCATAACATGAAAGGTTGAAGGGATCTGATTACAATATATTACCATCTGTTCTGCAGCTTATTCAGCAGACGCTGCAGAGGATTTCCATATTGTAGTTGGGAGTTCAGCAGTTTCCGTATCACATAGAGTGTGGAGCCATAAAGCAGAGGTTAGCACGCGAGGCTGCCCTCTGCTGTGTGGTCTGCATTTCCTGTCAGCCGCCACCGGCAGCTGCTGTCCCTCCTCCCCATTAACCCTGCGGCATTTGGTTTGAAGTTAACGAAGCCCTGGCAAGCGAGAACATCACTGATTGATCAGCTGATCGATGCCTCCCTCTGCTCATTTAATTTAATCAGCGATCAATTAGCGCTGGTGCAGTAATTGTGGGAATACTCCAATGTCCAGCGAAGCTTTTGAGCTGTTGCCAAAGTGAACATGTCAGGACATGTGCCAACCACTGCCAGCTCAATCTGGCTTCTGCATCGCTTCATATCAGAGGAAATGGCTTCACGAAAGGGAAATGTCTCTGGTTCCAGGCTCCTAAATGAAATGTTAATGCTCAGAATAAGGGGAAGTTGCATTACGGTCTTCATGCCAGGAACGCGCCCAACCCAAGTGCCAAACATCTCCATGGGGACCCACTGCAAGACGGAGACCAGAAGCGTGCCAAACGTCTCCATGGGGACCCGCTGCGAGATGGAGACCAGAAGTGTGCCAAACGTCTCCATGGGGACCCGCTGCGAGATGGAGACCAGAAGCATGCCCTTTAGGTCTCTGTCTGGTTGGCATACCATATACTGCAGGAATTGAAGTACAGTATAGTATAGAGTAGGAGACTATGCACCTCCATCTTATGGCATCCTTTAAAATGGATAACTCTAGGGGGGGGGCTTCTCCTGTAGGACATCGCCAAACTGGTGTATAAGTTATAAATGGTGTCAGCAGAGATGCCAAACTGTTGGGGTTCAGTAACATTCTCTGAACCTCCCTGTGGCTGCTGAAGCATATATACCGCCCTAAGGAGTCCTCAAAAACAATGATTCAGCCTATGGCATCAAATTTTTGAAGCCATGGGGGAGTCAAATGGTGAGCGTTCAGGTTCGGAGAAAAGCAACTTTTGGAATCCCTTCGAGTCAATGTTGAACCCTTGAAAGCCTTGGAACATGACTGGGGATTACAGATCAAACCAAAGGATGAGTAAATGGGTCACGTCCCTTCTGGGAGGGATTCTGGCTGGTCAAATAAACCTCAATCGTGGTTTAAGGCTCTTTAAGGGTTGAACATTCATTTAAAGGAATGTGCCCTCCAAGAGGTGACAGTAAAAAAGCTAATTTAGATAATCTGGTCCATGGCATGGACAGCTGGATGGAGCCCATAACCAAGGGAGGTGACAGCGTACTGTATATTGTTTGGGTCCCATCTGATGACTTTCGATCAGATTGTGCCCTAAGAATATCAATTGTGCATGTATAATAGAATAATAATTTATCCTCCCATATGTCTATATGACTACTGGTGACAAACGCCCGTGTACAACACCCAACACATTCATCTGGGAAACAGATCTGCAATGAGAGATGCCATTGTAGCCTATGGGTGACAAATCCATCAAAGTGATGCCTAACAATGACATCAATCACCCATTGGCTCCAATGGCATCTGTTTAATGGACAAAAAATATCCTGAGGTAGTCATAGGTAATCACTGGACAGATTGCATATTAGTCTATGGGTGATGGATGACAATGACCGACATCCATCACAGTCTCCAAAAGGAGGGAAAGAACGCGATGTGATCCCCCGACATGTGTATGTTTATCTTTACTACAAGTCATTGTCTCATATTAATGGGAATCTATTGTTCTCTGTGGCCCATGCAGTTATATGCAGCTCAGGTAAGAGGCCGTCCCCATAGTAATACAACAGCTAGAATAAAAAATACAGTCAAAAAGAGTGCACAGGAATGGCTAGTGAGGGGGCCACTACCGATGGGGCGATGGTGGGGCACTTGGGAGGTTTCCTCTAGGCATGACATCACATAGTCCCAGCCCTCTCCTGTTTTGTCTGGACCAATGAACATATGAGACATTCCCTTAGGGGCTGGACCTATAAACAGCCACACCCCCTTCTTGTTATATAGCCCCAACCCTGCCAGCCAGAGAGGTGATATATAGAGAGGTGATATATAGAGAGGTGATATATAGAGAGGTGATATATATAAAGAGAGATGATATATAGAGATGACATATAGGTGATATATAGAGAGATGTAATACATAGAGAGGTTATATATATTGAGATGATATATAGAGAGAGATGATATAGAGGTGATATATAGAGAGATGTGATATATAGAGAGGTTATATATATAGAAAGAGATGATATAGAGGTGATATATAGAGAGATGTGATATATAGAGGTGAAGTATATATTGAGATGATATATAGATATATATATATATATATATATATATATATAGATATATATTATATATATATATATCATCAAGGTGATTCTCTCCATTGACCAGTCATATTGATTCTATCATTTCCTCTCCGCACCTGTTAGTCCCTTTCTCTTCCTTCCAGCTCTCTCATTATTGGCATCCACCAAACATCTGCCTGTCCGCCGCTGTCAGAACCTTCCTGTCTCTGCCATGACTAAGTCTATCAGCTGCATAAGAGTCATGGAGATGTGTTTGCCGTTTCTGCAGAAGGGTTTGATGCCGGTGAATGAAATCTGCCGCTAATAGCAAATCACCGGATTAAAGTGTTTTCACCCACAATTTCATGTTTTGCAAAGTACAATGTGGCCTGGAGGCGAACGTTTCCTCCCACTGACGGACGGCAAGCGCGAACGTTTCCTCCTACTGATGGGCGGCAAGAACGTCCTCTCCAAGAATCCCATTCCTTCCTGTAATGCCTCGGCTGCTGCCTCGGCGCCGGTTTGGTCGGGTTTCTAGATGACTCGGACTGTGAAGGTCTTATCGCTCAGGTGGGAACGTCCCCAAACGTTGTGTTATAATAGTTACTTACCACACAATCAGGACACTGGAATCTTATAGTCTTATTAGACAATATGGATTGTCCCGTCCTGATATTAGCGCGCGCCTGATAATTGCTGCTTTGCATAATCCCCATGTGCGGCGGCTTATATACCGAGAACCGTGTGACGGGGATTTAGCGGATTAAAATTTGGGAAAACACAAGAGACAAAACCTGAGTGTAGAGCTGGACTGCTGATCTGGTGGCCGCTATGTAGATTACAGTCTACAGTCTGGTGGCCGCTATGTAGGTTACAGTCTACAGTCTGGCGGCCGCTATGTAGGTTACAGTATACAGTTTGGTGGCCGCTATGTAGATTACAGTCTACAGTCTGGTGGCCGCTATGTAGGTTACAGTCTACAGTCTGGTGGCCGCTATGTAGGTTACAGTCTACAGTCTGGTGGCCGCTATGTAGGTTACAGTCTGGTGGCCGCTATGTAGATTACAGTATACAGTCTGGTGGCCGCTATGTAGGTTACAGTCTACAGTCTGGTGGCCGCTATGTAGGTTACAGTATACAGTCTGGTGGCCGCTATGTAGGTTACAGTCTACAGTCTGGTGGCCGCTATGTAGGTTACAGTATACAGTCTGGTGGCCGCTATGTAGGTTACAGTATACAGTCTGGTGGCCGCTATGTAGATTACAGTATACAGTCTGGTGGCCGCTATGTAGGTTACAGTCTACAGTCTGGTGGCCGCTATGTAGGTTACAGTCTACAGTCTGGCGGCCGCTATGTAGGTTACAGTATACAGTTTGGTGGCCGCTATGTAGATTACAGTCTACAGTCTGGTGGCCGCTATGTAGATTACAGTCTACAGTCTGGTGGCCGCTATGTAGGTTACAGTCTACAGTCTGGTGGCCGCTATGTAGGTTACAGTCTGGTGGCCGCTATGTAGGTTACAGTATACAGTCTGGTGGCCGCTATGTAGGTTACAGTCTACAGTCTGGTGGCCGCTATGTAGGTTACAGTATACAGTCTGGTGGCCGCTATGTAGGTTACAGTCTACAGTCTGGTGGCCGCTATGTAGGTTACAGTATACAGTCTGGTGGCCGCTATGTAGGTTACAGTATACAGTCTGGTGGCCGCTATGTAGATTACAGTATACAGTCTGGTGGCCGCTATGTAGGTTACAGTCTACAGTCTGGTGGCCGCTATGTAGGTTACAGTCTGGTGGCCGCTATGTAGGTTGCAATCTACAGTCTGGCGGCCGCTATGTAGGTTACAGTCTACAGTCTGGTGGCCGCTATGTAGGTTACAGTCTACAGTCTGGTGGCCGCTATGTAATTACAGTATACAGTCTGGTGGCCGCTATGTAGGTTACAGTCTACAGTCTGGTGGCCGCTATGTAGGTTACAGTCTACAGTCTGGTGGCCGCTATGTAGATTACAGTATACAGTCTGGTGGCCGCTATGTAGGTTACAGTCTACAGTCTGGTGGCCGCTATGTAGGTTACAGTCTACAGTCTGGTGGCCGCTATGTAGATTACAGTCTACAGTCTGCCGGCCGCTATGTAGGTTAGTCTACAGTCTACAGTCTGGCGGCCACTATGTAGGTTACAGTCTACAGTCTGGCGGCCGCTATGTAGATTACAGTATACAGTCTGGCGGCCGCTATGTAGGTTACAGTCTGGTGGCCGCTATGTAGGTTACAGTCTGGTGGCCGCTATGTAGGTTACAGTCTGGTGGCCGCTATGTAGGTTGCAGTCTACAGTCTGGCAGCCGCTATGTAGGTTACAGTTTACAGTCTGGTGGCCGCTATGTAGATTACAGTCTACAGTCTGGTGGCCGCTATGTAGGTTACAGTATACAGTCTGGCGGCTATGTAGGTTACAGTCTGGTGGCCGCTATGTAGGTTGCAGTCTACAGTCTGGTGGCCGCTATGTAGGTTACAGTTTACAGTCTGGTGGCCGCTATGTAGGTTACAGTTTACAGTCTGGTGGCCGCTATGTAGGTTACAGTATACAGTCTGGTGGCCGCTATGTAGGTTACAGTCTGGTGGCCGCTATGTAGGTTACAGTCTGGTGGCCGCTATGTAGGTTACAGTATACAGTCTGGTGGCCGCTATGTAGGTTACAGTATACAGTCTGGTGGCCGCTATGTAGGTTACAGTCTGGTGGCCGCTATGTAGGTTACAGTTTACAGTCTGGTGGCTGCTATGTAGGTTACAGTCTACAGTCTGGTGGCCGCTATGTAGGTTACAGTCTACGCGGGTCTGGATCTAGTTCTTCCACATAACGCGGCCTCATCCTCTATTATCTCTATTCCGGTTTACTTAGAACACGTGATGAGCGGAGATGTCAAACTGTTTGGATTCGACAACGTTCTCCGCACCTGAACATTCAGCATTCGACTCCCGGTGGCTAGAGAAGTTGGATGCCGCCCTAGGACTTCCAGGAAGACATGGCTGCAGCCAATGGTCTATAGCTGTGTCCACCAGGACTCCTGAGGATGGCGTCCAACTTCTCCAGACACCAGGAGTCAGATGCCGAGCGTTCAGGTGCGGAGAACGTTGCAGATTCAGCAACTCCGCTCAACACTAATTATATGACCCCACTAATCACATGACCCCACGTCTTCTCCACAAACATTCAGTACAGTCAGATGCCGGGTCCCGTAGGGTATATCTGCTGTATATTATGTCTCCCCATTAGAGACAGATATTGTCAGCCCAGTAAAACCTTAAAGGTGCTTCCCATGTTTCCGGTGTTCCCATCACCCTCCAGAATCCACCAGCGAGTAGAGTTGTCTAGGTAACTGTATGACATCCAAGACTTCTCCAGAAAAGCTACTATGTAAGACAAGCTTTGGAGGTTGAATGGTTGTCTTGGAAACAGTAACAGTAAAATTTGTTTCCCGCCATTAGATTTAAACTGGTGGGGGATGTGAACACCAGCAATAATGGAAAAACCCTTTAAATGGTCAATGATGTTTCAAGCAATTTCTCTCCATGTGACGTCCTGTGTGATTTCTAACAGAATTGTAAATTACTTAATTTACCAAAAATTACTCCTTACCCAAGAAAAACACCTCCCAAGTCTCCCTGCTCTGCAATCCACTGTCCTCTGCCTGTTGTTAGAGGATTTCTGTCTCTAGCCACCCAGGACAAAACACAGGAAGTGGGGGCGGAGCACTAGTATAAGTGCTGCTTGTAGAAGTGCTAGTGATACTGTATGTAACTGAGCTACCCTGCAGTTCCTGACATGGCCACTGGTGGCAGCAGAGGGACTTTCTCTTCAAGAATTTAGATGAGAAAACAAAAGGAGGAATATTTACTTTAAACTTCTAGAAACAATTTTTTGGATTGAGATTGATAGCGCCATCCTTCTGTGGATTAGGGATATGCACTACACACGGCGGCTCAGTATTAGCTATAGCGCCATCCTTCTGTGGATTAGGGATATGCACTACACACGGCGGCTCAGTATTAGCTATAGCGCCATCCTTCTGTGGATTAGGGATATGCACTACACACGGCGGCTCAGTATTAGCTATAGCGCCATCCTTCTGTGGATTAGGTAAGTGCACTACACACGGCGGCTCAGTATTAGCTATAGCGCCATCCTTCTGTGGATTAGGGATATGCACTACACACGGGGGCTCAGTATTAGCTATAGCGCCATCCTTCTGTGGATTAGGGATATGAACTACACACGGGGGCTCAGTATTAGCTATAGCGCCATCCTTCTGTGGATTAGGTAAGTGCACTACACACGGCGGCTCAGTATTAGCTATAGCGCCATCCTTCTGTGGATTAGGTAAGTGCACTACACACGGCGGCTCAGTATTAGCTATAGCGCCATCCTTCTGTGGATTAGGTAAGTGCACTACACACGGGGGCTCAGTCAGATTTCAATTTTTCACTAGCACATTATCCCTGATGTGTTTTTTATCCGTCCTAAAGAACGAATATAAAGTTTAAGTGTAAGATTTTTCCAGGACACCTTCTAATGATCTTCTATACAATGGATAGTAAATCCTTGTCCTTGAGAACTTCTGAACAGAGAACTTGAAAAATAAGGTGCAAATGGACTTGTCTCTATTTCTTTTCTGTTAGATAATTTGTATTATAAGAACTTAGAATCGTGGATGGCTGCCTCCGCGTTCTCAATGGGACAAGTGCTTAGGTTTGTTTCCTGTCTACCTTCCATACCTCCTTTACCAAGGCTGGACTGGCCATCTGGCATTTCTGGCAAATGCCAGATGGGCCGCTCCCCTCCAGGGGCCCTTTTTTTTTTCTTTTGTGGTGATGTGCTATTTCCCTACATGTCACCAGGGGTAGGCTGGTTCGGGGGTGGGGTGGCATTTGCCCCCTTGCAGAGCCTGGGGGACATAGCAGGGGACTGGTGCCCAGGAGCCAGGTAAGTACATGTATGCCTACAGGGTTATGGATTACTTACGAAGTGATGTCTACATTTACAGTTACCTACAAGGGTATTTGTCTATTTGCGGTAGGGATTACCTACAAAGGGAATTTTTTTCTCTTTTTTTTATTTATAAGGGGTAATGTTTTATGTGGAGTGCAGGGTGGTTTATGTGCCTGGGCTGCTCCTTATTCCCAATACGGCCCTGTTCTTTACCATCCATAGACTGCAATGATTTCCACAGAGTGTCAAGGGGGCATAACCACTGCTTAGTTGCCATTTGGGCATTAACCTTAGTGCTTCCTCTCTTGATAACTGAGGTGTGATGACCATCCACTTGACAGCATTAGTCTTCATTAGTATACTAGACACCAACATTTGATCGGGTGGCCATACTTAAAACGACAAAACCGGTTGTCGGAATATGCCTGATCCCAGCATGCATGGGTATGGTGCATTTGATAGAAACAGCTGCTGGCTGATGTCTATTGAAGATATGTGGGCAGCTTTAGCTGCGACGCTCTGCTGACACCTACTTCAGCTTCATATTGGAATCATATACCATTAGGTGGTTGATACATTGTCCATAATGTCATTTGTGCTCACTCTGGCATCTCTTTGCTGTCATTCTAAATTGACCAAAGGTAAAGTATTGGTCCATCTGTAGCAGAACACAGCTTTGGTACCTCAATGTGATTCTCATCATTGCCCAATGGTTGATCCATAACACTTCTGTTCTTCCATTATGACTTTGGGATTTCAGTTTGACCTCCACTGCACATTAGTCTACATGCCCAAGATTTATCATGTTATGTGTTACTATGTGGCCATTAGAACTAATTCCAGGAGAAACTCCTCACCCCAAAGACCTCGATCCAGCAGAGAACCAAGACTGACACCAAAGTCATGAGAAAGGATAGCCCCGCAGGGAAACTCATCAATCTTCTTGGCTTCGCACTTTGGTTTCACTGGGACCAAGGTCATTAAACTCTGTTTGTAGAACTTGTCACTTTAGCAACATAACATTATCTTCACTGACTTCCCAGACCAGTGACATTTGGGAAGAAGAAAACACCTTTCAGACATGAGAATATGAGTCAGTAAAGGTCAGTACAGCAAACTAAGTTCCAGAGACGTAATGGTTACCTACACACTTGGATTTCAGCTTCATTTTAGTTTAACCTTCACAGAATCAGGTAACTACAGTAAGGACATAGCATGCACAGTGGACGGATCATTATGACTTCTGCATGTAAAATAGACTAGCAAATTATAGCAAAGAGCTGTAAAAAAGTGTCATTGGACAGTATAATTATTGGTTGGTATATATATTGGATGGTATAAATATTGGTTGGTATATATTGGACAGTATAAATATTGGTTGGTATATATATTGGACGGTATAAATATTGGATGGTATATATATTAGGCGGTATAAATATTGGTTGGTGTAAATATTGGACGGTATAAATATTGGTTGGTATAAATATTGGACGGTATAAATATATGCTGGTATAAATATTGGACGGTATAAATCAACATTTTTGTCAATAATAATATTTTAATATTTTTTTTCTTGCATTGTGAACAATAAAAAACCATAAAAGCAAAAGATGGTAAATATCCTAAAAGCAGTCGCCTGCCCTGAATATTTATTGGTTAAAATTTGGTTGATTTTGAGGTTAAGGCGGTGGGGTCTGTAGACTCCGCCACTGGAGCACCGCAGAGAGGCATTGGGTCTTTCTTTTCTATAACATCTTTCTACGGTCCAGCAGGAAAGTTGTTCATGTGTGTAATAAAGTAGTTTATAAAGCTTTGTGCCGCCATAATTTCAGAATCAAGGCTCCTTCGGCGGACTTCAATCAAGAAATATTCAGAGTAAAGAGCGGCGGGTGAAGAACCTGACATAAATGAGGAGAACAAGAAATAAATGGGTGAGATGGGGAGAGGAGCGCAGAGTTTAGCGTAAAATGAAGTCAGATTGTGGGTGTAATTGTTAACGGAGGAAGAGCGAAGAGTTCAGGAGGCTGAAAATAGATCTAACGCCGGCAAGGTGATGGATCAAGTGCGTGGATGATGCAGTAAGAGCAGCGCCATTTACCTGAGGCATAGAAGTGTAAGGAGACGGCAAAAGGGAAAGATTGGTCATTATTCGGCATTTTCTGTAATGTCGGACGCTATTTGGGTCATGAAGTCTCATTGTAAAAGGCTGCAATGGTATCAGGGGCCAGAAAGTGAGCCGCCACCATTTTTATACTTATGTAGTGACACATCTGTTTCTGGATGTACGGGCGGTAGTGTTATAAGATACGATACTGTCGCCAATACATGGAGCTTGGGGGCTTACTGTGGTTTTTGTAGAGGGGCATTGGCACATTATAAAATCATGACCCCCCCCTCCTGTTTGTGGAGTCAACTGGGAGTGAGTTCTGCAGTTTACATTACTCCTATTGATGTTAACAGGAGTTGTATAAATGGTGAAGCCTCACGAGCTACACTATCTACGAAACTCCCAATAATTCATACACCAGCCCCCTCCGCCATGTGAGCTGCTTCCTGCCCTCTGTCTTGAGATGATTCCCATCGGTAGCACCTGCATCTATTACACTTATAGCATATTCTGTGGCTAAGATGGAAATACCCAGGGTCCTATCTGCCATTAGGCTAAATGAGCTTATTGCCTCAGGGGGCAGATTTGCAGAATTCCTGAGGGGCAGAATGTTCCATGGAGGGGCCATAAATTCTCTGGCTTCTCATATGGCGACCAGACACAAACAAGGAAGACAAGAATACTGGTATCATTGTCAGCTACAGATGGAAAAGGAGATCACACAAGGTGTAAGGGTCTCATGATCATGAATAAGATTGCCAAGAGCAGTAGAAACACGCTGTCTTGTATATGAATATATTGTATTGTCATTTATTTTAATTAGCAGGTTATAAAGAATAAAGGACTTTATACCAGACTGTAATACTTATTCTTTGTGGTCCTCTCCAAGGAGGGAAGGTCCTGTATGAAGATGGTGACGTATGAGAAGCTAGATTCTCCCTGGAAATACCAACTTTAGGGTACTATAAAAGTCTATGGCACTATTGCTAGAAAACCTTCTGTACGACTAGAGTGCCATCTCCAGCGTACTCGAGGTTCGCTCATCTCTATTCCTAACATCTCGGCGGCTGGTCCCATTGCAGAAGAGCCAGTTCATGTGAAGCCCCTGCATGTATTGGCCTCTGGTGCGTATTGACAGATTAGTAAAGCCATCAGATAGATAGTCCATGACCTTGTCTGGAAGCTGAGATACCTCTCCTGCCGCAAGTCTCTTAGGATCTCAGCCGCTTAATACTCTCATTATTGGACACCAGAGCAATCAATGCTGGGGTGATTGACAGCCTAGTTATCCAAGGGGTTCTGTAGCTGCCACCACATAAACAAGTCCCTTTAATGACACTCGAATCAAAGTAAGATTATGTCTCATTGTGTGCCGCCTCCTGCCGCCGCCGGAACACTACGAGCTTCATAGAAATATCTCATCTTTTCCAAAAGACAAGTGAAATGAATAGAAGAAAGGGGAGAGATGAGGGAGACGAGTGGCAGCAAAACCCAGAGAGGAATCGCGGCTCAGAGACACTCCAGTTTCCTGCTTGTCATCAGGACAGTCAATGAGACTGCACCTGGGGAGCTGCGGAGCTGTAATCAGCCAGCAGACGAATCCGTGCCAATGACTCTGACCACAGCAGCGGGAGGTTGATATCTTCACAATTTTAACATAGAGAGTGAGAAATCTACTATCCAGGTGGAAGAGCACCAGCAGCCTGGAGCGGCCGAGGGCGGAGGATGGGCAAAGAACATTGTTAAAATTATTTATCACCCTTCATGGATTCTCATCCTTTTAATCACAGCCATTTTATTTCTATTTCTCTCGAAGCCGCTCGGCCGCTCGTCTTTTACCTTGAATTTCTGATGTTCAGTTCCATTTATTCTTCCCCTCTTGTTGGGTTACGGCTTTTCTCTCTCTGCCGGTAAAGGTTATACATCCTAATGTCTCTGACATTCACAATAAGGCACCATCCATTACACTCTTCTTTTTCCTCTATATAAATGTCTCTTTCCGTTTCCCCGGCACGGCGGCGTTGGCTGTCGGAGCTCGGATAACGGGCACACCATCTATCCTGGTCATTAGAAATATGGAACGTTCAGGCTTATAATAGAGATACAGTTTATTTATTTATTAACTATTATTATCTGATTTATTAGAGTCATTTCTCAGGATTTCCAAGACCCTAAACTGTTCCAGCCCTTTCTGTATTGTACGTTTTATAATAAGTCTAAAGAGTAACGATTCTGCTTGAGGAGAACAGCAAAATGGTGTGTGGGGTCTTGTGGGCCATGCAAGGCTCCACTGGGGACAAATATGTTAAGTGGCTTTGCATCAGTAGGAAGAGAGCTCCCTGGTCCCCCCTATTGGAGGCAGTGTCAATGTCTGGCCCTTTTAAGAAGCCTTGAAACATGAGTGGAGATTATTAGCCAAGCGGGAATCATGTCCAGAAGGAAATGTTACCGGTATATAAACAACTGTTACAGACTTCTCACCCCTCATCAGTACAGGACAGGATGCTGGTTGGATAGCTGAGAGGCCTTTTTTGTGGGATGGAAGAGTGTCCTCCAGACACAAGAGGAAGAGTGTCCTCCAGACAAAAGAGGAAGAGTGTCCTCCAGACAGAAGAGGAAGAGTGTCCTCCAGACGAAAGAGGAAGAGTGTCCTCTAGACAGAAGAGCGTCAGTGTCCTCCAGACAGAAGAGCGGCAGTGTCCTCCAGACAGAAGAGGAAGAGTGTCCTCCAGACAGAAGAGCGTCAGTGTCCTCCAGACAGAAGAGTGTCAGTGTCCTCCAGACAGAAGAGGAAGAGTGTCCTCCAGACAGAAGAGGAAGAGTGTCCTCCAGACAGAAGAGCGTCAGTGTCCTCCAGACAGAAGAGTGTCAGTGTCCTCCAGACAGAAGAGGAAGAGTGTCCTCCAGACAGAAGAGGAAGAGTGTCCTCCAGACAGAAGAGCGTCAGTGTCCTCCAGACAGAAGAGCGTCAGTGTCCTCCAGACAGAAGAGCGTCAGTCTCCTCCAGACAGAAGAGCGTCAGTGTCCTCCAGACAGAAGAGCGTCAGTGTCCTCCAGACAGAAGAGCGTCAGTGTCCTCCAGACAGAAGAGCGGCAGTGACCTCCAGACAGAAGAGCGTCAGTGTCCTCCAGACAGAAGAGCGTCAGTGTCCTCCAGACAGAAGAGCGGCAGTGTCCTCCAGAAGAGTGACCTCTTTAGTCTCACAGTGAAGGCCTCTGAGCAGCCAGCCAGTGCTCTGTACAGACGGGATCCCTGATATAGCCGTCTACAGACAGGTGACTCTTCTTTCTGGAGGATGTTCTAGCTTTACGATAATGCTGCAATGAGTTTACATTCTACGTCTGGATGTATTTTTATAGCCGATTGTTGACGTGTCGGAATGCCAGCACCTCACATACAGGGAGGAAAATCAATGTGGAAATGTCATTAATCACACACGCCTCTGAGCTGCAGTACGGAGCGCAGCTGTGGAGATCACAACTAGAAAAATTAGAAATGCAACTTATTCTTCATTAAACATGAGATATATCAGAAGTGTCTCAGATCCGCTGTCCCTCTGTCGTCCTGGAGAAGCCCTCATATCAGTAATTGTCACAGGAAGCCTAGATTATTATAGAAGCCTAGATTATTATAGAAGCCTAGATTATTATAGAAGCCTAGATTATTATAGAAGCCTAGATTATTATAGGTAGCCCAGATTATTATAGGTAGCCCAGATTATAGGTAGTCTAGGTTATTATAGGTATTTTAGGTTATTATTAGTGATGAGTGAATACTGTTCGATCGAATAGTGAGATATTCAAATATTCGATGTTAGTACGAATATCCCGCGAATATTCAATAAATATTCTATAGCGTTCAAATCCCCCAGCTTCCAGTATTACCCTCCAAATGGTCAAATAGATGTTTTTCACTAATCGAATACTTGTTCCCATAGACTTTAATGGGATCGAATATTCGAATATCTTACTATTCGCTCATCACTAGCTATTATAGGTAGCCTAGATTATGATTTACCCTTTCATAGATATTCTATTTGTCATATATATATGTATGGAAATGTCTCCAATATATAAACCGTAGTACCAGAACAATACTCCCATTATGGTGGATGAGATGTGCACTAGGCGCCAGGTTCACCCCCTCTTATACATCCCCACTGTTCTATTCCGTCCTAGGAGCAATGAAATAGCGGCGGTTCTGGATGCAATGGCTCCCCATGGACTCCGCTGACTGTAATGGTCACACATCGTATTCTGAGGTTCAAGAATAAGTTTTAAAAGCAAAATGACTTTCACATTCCAGTGTTTATTTGTTGCTTTTTACATTGTTTTTATACACAGTTTGTTTTATGTTTTGGGGATTTTTTTTTTGCATTTATATGAATCAGTGTTTGAAGCGTTAACACATCGAAAACAGTCTAAAAAACAGAACCTTGTATAGCATTTGATGGCCATAGTATTAAACTACATTTAAGCTGCCAGACATTTCCATATTAAAGTCAATGGGAAAAAATAGACGTTAAATTGATTTTTTTAAATGTGTGGACATAACCTGAGATGGCACAAAGGAAAAGGGGCTCAGGAACATCTACTCGGGAACAGGGGCTCAGGAACATTGACTTAGGAACAGGGGCTCAGGAACATCTACTCGGGAACAGGGGCTCAGGAACATCTACTCGGGAACAGGGGCTCAGGAGCAGGGGCTCAGGAACAGGGGCTCAGGAACATCGACTCAGGAACAGGGGCTCAGGAGCAGGGGCTCAGGAACATTGACTCGGGAACAGGGGCTCAGGAACAGGGGCTCAGGAACATTGACTCGGGAACAGGGGCTCAGGAACATCGACTCGGGAACAGGGGCTCAGGAACATCGACTCAGTAGCAGGGGCTCAGACACAGGGGCTCAGGAACATTGACTCAGGAGGACGGGCTCAGAAACATTGACTCAGGAACAAGTGCTCAGGAGGACGGGCTCAGGAGCAGGGGCTCAGGAACATTGATTAAGGAACAGGGGTTCAGGAACATCGACTCAGGAACAGGGGTTCAGGAACATCGACTCAGTAGCAGGGGCTCAGGAACATCTACTCGGGAACAGGGGCTCAGGAACATCTACTCGGGAACAGGGGCTCAGGAGCAGGGGCTCAGGAACAGGGGCTCAGGAACATCGACTCAGGAGCAGGGGCTCAGGAGCAGGGGCTCAGGAGCAGGGGCTCAGGAACATTGACTCGGGAACAGGGGCTCAGGAACAGGGGTTCAGGAGCAGGGACTCCAAAAATTAGTGTTGAGCAAATCTATGAAAATGTTCCATTTCGGCAACTTAAATGCTTGGCTTTTTTGATTAATGCTGCTGTAGAAGATGGATAGCCTGTGGCCTATGGCTGTATCCGTCTTTTCCTGGCATCCTTAGGGCGGCATCAATCTTCTGGGGAATCAAACTCCGAGCGTTCAGGTTAAACCGAAACATTTTGACAGGTTCCCTCACTCAACGCTACCAAGAATACCAGCAATGCCAAAACCAATGACATAAACCACCGGACGGCAATGTCATAGTCAGTGGGGTCCACCAGGTTTCTGCCATTGTGTTCGTCTCCTTAGCAGAATGGATGGTGCCGCACTGCACGAGGTCTCCTGACTTTTTTCTGTGCAGGTGTGAGGACGTTGACAGGTTGTATCAGGATGTCACTGGGGCGTCCATCACTAGTCACTGGCACCAGCACATTTGTATAATTCTCAGTCAGGAGCCGGATATAAGAGCGTGCAGCGTCGGCCGTACCTGCGCATTTGCTGACTTGTCTCTCGTTCTCTTTATTTCGCTCACGGCCTTCACACACGATTTACATCTTTATTAGTTGCTCTCAAGAAGTATAAATAATCCCCCTGTTTAGGTTTCCAGCACTGGAGGCGAAAGAATGAGATCTTTATGCAGAGCTCAGATCTATCCTCCCCGCCACCGCCGCCATGCTTTATAGCAGCTTCTTCTTACTTCTTTCTGGGTTTTCTTTATTTTAGGTCTTTTTTATATCATGATTAGGTGTTACCAGGTTGTCTCATCACTAATCACCACAATGAGCATCATCCTGAACTATATGGAGGAAATAATAAACTGCTTGGTGGAACACCGGCTGCTTGTTTGACGGCTTAAAGGGGAACTCCGGCTTTTTTTTCTTTTAAATCACCTGGAGTAAGAAAGTTATATAGATTTGTAATTTACTTCTATTTTAAAATCTCCAGTCTTCAAGTATTTATCAGCTGCTGTATGTCCTGCAGGAAGTGGTGTATTCTCTCCAGTCTATAACTGCTGGGACTCAGAATCCGCTCAGTGTCCTGTGACCTCTGACACCTGAAGCCGATGATACAGGGTCAGGTAATAACAGCTGGGATTTCCATGAAAAAATGTAAGAACATTTCATGTTACTGCAGAAAACCGTACGTTTCCTTTATAAAGCAAAGTCCTTGAAGAGGTGGGCCAGGATGTGGGGGAAGCTCCAGCGCCCGTCCCAGCATCCATCCTACCCGTACAATGTGATTATCCTCATAATATATATATATATATATATATATATATATATATACACACTGTATACTATAGGCTTCAGCTCCCGTCCCAGCATCCATCCAACCCGTACAATGTGATTATCCTCATACTAATATACATATATATACTGTAGGCTTCAGCTCCAGCATCCATCCTGCCTCTGGGCTATGGAGCTGCTAATATCAGGGCCAAAGGGCAGAGGAGGCGATTTCCCCGGTGACCCCACCGCCACAGTTTTATCACCTCTCAGAAACACCTGGCAGTGAGATAGATTATTTATAGCATTGTTATATTTTTAGCATTTTCTTATTAACAGTCTATGAAAGTTTTTCTAAAATTATCAATTTGTGATAAAAAAAAAACCTAAAGATGCCAGAATCCTGCGAGCCATATATATATATATATATATATATATATATATATATATATATATTCCTGGGCGGACATGCTGCCCAGTCTATCTGTAATATCCCGGTGTGAACTCTCCACTAGCAGTGTGCCGATCTCATCTATAACAGTAGCAGCATTATCCTCAGGCTGTGCCGAGTTGTGGGGTTTTACACTTTACTTTTCACAATATATAACTGCGGAGCAGGGGCGGTTTAACTTTATCATAGGCCCCGGGCTGTTCCCCAAGCCTGGGCCCCCCCACCCCGCTGTAACTATGGCAGCACTAGCCTGGTGCTCATAGTACAGGACAGATAATGTCATGATGTCCTGATTTGTGCAAAATTGCCATTAAAAAAACTGTGATTTTTTGCAAATCATGGCAGAAGTGTAGCCAGGAGACAGTATACCACTGAAAGTATAAGTCTTTTTGGGTGGTCATGGGCCCCCCAGGAGCTCAGGGCCCCGGGCTGCAGCCCGAAATGCCACTATTGTAATCCACTACTGCAGTGCGGAGCTGTAAAATCTGCTCAGTGTCATCCGACCTCCCTGCTGGCCTGGTGTACCCAGCCACACAGATAACATGGCCGATGCCACCGGTCACTGACGTCAGAGATGGGAGTCACTGCCCAGGACCTGGTGTACCCAGCCACACAGATAACATGGCCGATGCCACCGGTCACTGACCTCAGGGATGGGAGACACTGCCCAGGACCTGATGTACCTGGCCGCACAGATAACATGGCCGATGCCGCCAGTCATTGACCTCAGGGATGGGAGACACCGCCCAGGACCTGGTGTACCCAGTCGCACAGATAACATGGCCGATGCCACCGGTCACTGACCTCAGGGATGGGAGACACCGCCCAGGACCTGGTGTACCTGGCCGCACAGATAACATGGCCGATGCCACCGGTCACTGACCGCAGAGGTGAAAGACACTGCCCAGGACCTGGTGTACCCAGCCACACAGATAACATGGCCGATGCCACCGGTCACTGACCTCAGAGGTGGGAGTCACCGCCCAGGACCTTGTGTACCTGGCTGCACAGATAACATGGCCGTTGCTGCCAGTCACTGACCTCAGAGGTGGGAGTCACCGCTCAGGACCTGGTGAAGGGACCCGCCCCAAACACATCATCAGTTTTCTGCACTAAACTATTATGACGTCTTAAAGAATCCCTCGGTGTGCGGCACTGTCATACACAGTTGGAGCTGGAGTTGGAGCATACCTGATTTTTAAGAAATTAGCAGGTGTTGTGGTCACAAACAGATTTGCAGTATTGCAAGCTTTCTATGTTTAAATCAATATTGTACATATGGCCAAACTGCGCTCCACGCTCCATGCTCCCTCCGCGCTCCATGTGCCCGCCGCGCTCCATGTGCCCGCCGCGCTCCATGCTCCCTCTGTTCTCTTCATGCTCCTCCTGATCTCCATTCTCCCTCCGCGCTCCATGCTCCTCCTGATCTCCATTCTCCCTCCGCGCTCCATGCTCCTCCTGATCTCCATTCTCCCTCCGCGCTCCATGCTCCTCCTGATCTCCATTTTCCCTCTGCGCTCCATGCTCCTCCTGATCTCCATTCTCCCTCCGCGCTCCATTCTCCCTCCGCGCTCCATTCTCCCTCCGCGCTCCATGCTCCCCCTGATCTCCATTCTCCCTCCGCGCTCCATGCTCCCCCTGATCTCCATTCTCCCTCCGCGCTCCATTCTCCCTCCGCGCTCCATTCTCCCTTCGCGCTCCATGCTCCTCCTGATCTCCATTCTCCCTCCGCGCTCCATGCTCCCCCTGATCTCCATTCTCCCTCCGCGCTCCATGCTCCCCCTGATCTCCATTCTCCCTCCGCGCTCCATGCTCCTCCTGATCTCCATTCTCCCTCCGTGCTCCATGCTCCTCCTGATCTCCATTCTCCCTCCGCGCTCCATGCTCCCCCTGATCTCCATTCTCCCTCCGCTCCATTCTCCCTCCGCGCTCCATGCTCCTCCTGATCTCCATTCTCCCTCCGTGCTCCATGCTCCCCCTGATCTCCATTCTCCCTCCGCGCTTCATTCTCCCTTCGCGCTCCATGCTCCCCCTGATCTCCATTCTCCCTCCACGCTCCATGCTCCTCCTGATCTCCATTCTCCCTCCACGCTCCATGCTCCTCCTGATCTCCATTCTCCCTCCGCGCTCCATGCTCCCCCTGATCTCCATTCTCCCTCCGCGCTCCATGCTCCCCCTGATCTCCATTCTCCCTCCGCGCTCCATGCTCCTCCTGATCTCCTTTCTCCCTCCGTGCTCCATGCTCCTCCTGATCTCCATTCTCCCTCCGCGCTCCATGCTCCCCCTGATCTCCATTCTCCCTCCGCGCTCCATGCTCCCCCTGATCTCCATTCTCCCTCCGCGCTCCATGCTCCCCCTGATCTCCATTCTCCCTCCGCGCTCCATGCTCCCCCTGATCTCCATTCTCCCTCCGCGCTCCATGCTCCTCCTGATCTCCATTCTCCCTCCGTGCTCCATGCTCCTCCTGATCTCCATTCTCCCTCCGCGCTCCATGCTCCCCCTGATCTCCATTCTCCCTCCGCGCTCCATGCTCCTCCTGATCTCCTTTCTCCCTCCGCGCTCCATGCTCCTCCTGATCTCCTTTCTCCCTCCGCGCTCCATGCTCCCCCTGATCTCCATTCTCCCTCCGCTCCATTCTCCCTCCGCGCTCCATGCTCCCCCTGATCTCCATTCTCCCTCCGCGCTCCATGCTCCCCCTGATCTCCATTCTCCCTCCGCGCTCCATGCTCCTCCTGATCTCCATTCTCCCTCCGCGCTCCATGCTCCCCCTGATCTCCATTCTCCCTCCGCGCTCCATGCTCCCCCTGATCTCCATTCTCCCTCCGCGCTCCATGCTCCCCCTGATCTCCATTCTCCCTCCGCGCTCCATGCTCCCCCTGATCTCCATTCTCCCTCCGCGCTCCATGCTCCCCCTGATCTCCATTCTCCCTCCGCGCTCCATGCTCCCCCTGATCTCCATTCTCCCTCCGCGCTCCATGCTCCCCCTGATCTCCATTCTCCCTCCGCGCTCCATTCTCCCTCCGCGCTCCATGCTCCCCCTGATCTCCATTCTCCCTCCGCGCTCCATGCTCCCCCTGATCTCCATTCTCCCTCCGCGCTCCATTCTCCCTCCGCGCTCCATGCTCCCCCTGATCTCCATTCTCCCTCCGCGCTCCATGCTCCTCCTGATCTCCTTTCTCCCTCCGTGCTCCATGCTCCTCCTGATCTCCATTCTCCCTCCGCGCTCCATGCTCCCCCTGATCTCCATTCTCCCTCCGCGCTCCATGCTCCCCCTGATCTCCATTCTCCCTCCGCGCTCCATGCTCCCCCTGATCTCCATTCTCCCTCCGCGCTCCATGCTCCCCCTGATCTCCATTCTCCCTCCGCGCTCCATGCTCCTCCTGATCTCCATTCTCCCTCCGTGCTCCATGCTCCTCCTGATCTCCATTCTCCCTCCGCGCTCCATGCTCCCCCTGATCTCCATTCTCCCTCCGCGCTCCATGCTCCTCCTGATCTCCTTTCTCCCTCCGTGCTCCATGCTCCTCCTGATCTCCATTCTCCCTCCGCGCTCCATGCTCCCCCTGATCTCCATTCTCCCTCCGCTCCATTCTCCCTCCGCGCTCCATGCTCCCCCTGATCTCCATTCTCCCTCCGCGCTCCATGCTCCCCCTGATCTCCATTCTCCCTCCGCGCTCCATGCTCCCCCTGATCTCCATTCTCCCTCCGCGCTCCATGCTCCCCCTGATCTCCATTCTCCCTCCGCGCTCCATGCTCCCCCTGATCTCCATTCTCCCTCCGCGCTCCATGCTCCCCCTGATCTCCATTCTCCCTCCGCGCTCCATGCTCCCCCTGATCTCCATTCTCCCTCCGCGCTCCATGCTCCCCCTGATCTCCATTCTCCCTCCGCGCTCCATGCTCCCCCTGATCTCCATTCTCCCTCCGCGCTCCATGCTCCCCCTGATCTCCATTCTCCATCCACAGAACCAGTGGATCCCCGTCTTTATGGGACACAGACTTCTGGATAGGACAGAACCTTTACACATATTTTAGATGGATTCATCACATACACAGCTGATACTATAGTGGACGTCAGGAAAGGTAGAAAGAAAACAAGGGCACCTTAAAGGAGTTGTCTCAAATCACCAAGTTATCTCTTAAGTTTAGGATGGGAGGTAACTCTGATGTGCCTGGACCCCCTGTGATCAGATAGTTGTTGCCGAACAACCCAGCGTAGCCCTTTAAGAGGGGAGGAAGTTATAGTGCTGAGAAGAGCCCAGAGGAAGAAAGGCGAGGTAACCCTCCCAGACAACCCCCCCATAGCACCAACAATGGAGCAGGGAACAATGGCCGCTGCTGCCCACTAGAGAAAGGGGCAACAAGAAACAATCCCCGAGGATCCTCAGGTCCTGGCCGCTTGGATACTCGCCCAATAATAGTTGTAGTACTGTGCATTATACATGACCGATGTCTTCCTCCTCCTCCTCCTCCTCCTCAGCAGGAATTATCACCAGTATATTAGCTATGAATGAGTTCCCTAGGATCCGGAAACACAAGGCCGCCATTCTTGTCCCATGAGGCTAAATATAGCATCTCCGCGTGTGTATGAGTCTTGTTCGGCTCTTGTCCATGCAGCTGGGATATTCAGCGGGGTCGTCTATCGGAAAAGTTTGGCGGTCCTGGCGCCGGGTGATAGAGCGCCCTTCTGTTGCGTAGACTTTGCATGCAGCACGAGTCTGCTCTTTCTTCTTCCTCATCAATAGTCTTATAAACATTGGCGTCCTATAAAATCTGCGATTCCAGAGACTTCTCCAGTAATAGTGAATTCTTCTGGCCGTGAATGCGTTTCCTCGCACAGCTGCCGTATTGTGTCTTTTTATAGAAACTTCCCTAATCGAGCTCTCGGGGCAATTGTGATGGATTCACCTTGGCTCCTATAAATAAAAGTCTTCGCTCCCATCATCCATTCCTCCTCACCTCATCTGCCCTCCGATTCGCACTCTTACAAAGCTTTCTGTACAATCTTTTATGGCTCAGAAATGAAAACCTTGTGAGTGACGGTACGCGGAGCGCCTCCATGTGTGGCCGGACTCCACCTCTCTATCACACAACCTTGGCTGCTCCGCATTATCCTGGCCTCAACCCTTGCAGTAACGCTGTCTGTCCTGGACAAACTATAGGACTATCAGGCGAGGCGGAGTATAAAATACACTATAATACAGAGGCTATCTGCTATAATACGGAGGCTATCTGCTATAATACGGAGGCTGGCTGCTATAATACGGAGGCTGGCTGCTATAATATGGAGCCTATAGGCTATAATACGGAGGCTGGCTGCTATAATACGGAGGCTGGCTGCTATAATATGGAGCCTATAGGCTATAATACGGAGGCTGGCTGCTATAATACGGAGGCTGGCTGCTATAATACGGAGGCTGGCTGCTATAATATGGAGCCTATAGGCTATAATACGGTGGCTGGCTGCTATAATATGGAGGCTATCTGCTATAATACGGAGGCTATCTGCTATAATACGGAGCCATCAGTACAGCTGATATAACAGGAGCCATCAGTAAAGCAGACACATCTTATCTGACCGTGTTGATGGATAGTCCTCGGTTACTATCTGTCAGGTGTGTTTTGATGAGAGAAATAGAATTTTACTATTAGCGTATTGGTGCGATGGTTTACGATATCACATCATACAAAATGCTTGGTTGATGCTACGGCCGCATGTCGATTTTTCCCACGCCCGTAGTTTGAGCTGCAAATGTACGGCGGCGTACGATCTACGGACGGATTCATATGCAGTGTGAACATAGCCTTAAAGGGGTGCTCCGGCAGAGGGGCACTTTTTGGGGGGGACAGCGGCGGGTCCCGCATCACGGTGCTCCGGTCCCCGGCCGCTTCCGGGTGTCTGACGCCGCCCGAGACGCTACGTCTCAGGGCCGCTCAGCCACTCAGTGAAGGAGGCGGGATCCGAGCGGACTTCAAACGGATCCCGCCTCCTCCACTGAGTGGCTGAGCGGACCTGAGACGTCACGTCTCGGGCCCGTGTCAGACACCCGGAAGTGGCCGGGAACCGGGGACCGGAGCGCTGTGATGCGGGACCCGCCGCTGGAATCGGGGAGGTAAGTGGACGTCTTTTATTTCAGCCACCTCCTCCCCGGTCCCCCCAAAAAAGTCCCCCCACACTGGAGCACCCCTTTAATGTGTACTTCTGATTTATGCAAATGCTGCTGACTATTTAGGTACAACCATGTATAATTGCCAAGAAGTAAAGAAGAATGTGATCTTTATGAATCTAATAAATGTCAGGGAAAAGTAACACAGACTTACAGGGTCTCTCCCAGGCTGCAGCCGCTTCACATTGCATAACACTTTCAGTAATTTCCTGATAGCAGATGGGAAGCCTAAAATGAGTTCCATCTCTGAGTCTTCTGCATAAATATGTATATATATATATATATATATATATATATATATATATATATAGGGGCCATGATCAGCTCAGGTAATGAACAGCTCCCCTGGCCGCTAAGTAAATTGATGTCGGTAAGGGAGATAGGAGTAAAGAAAGCCGCCGCCGGATCCATTTTATTAGTGTAAATTGAAGCGCTGGCTGAAGAGTTAAGTGATAAGAAAGAGTTTCATGGCCGACCACTTATCACATAGTCTGTAAACTGTTATTTGTGAGAAATCTATAAAATGGAGGTGTATACATTAAAATGGAAATTGAGCCCATTGAGAAATTATTACCGCTCGGAACAGGCGAAGGAGGCTTATAAGCTGCGGAGGACGGGAACGCTCAGCCAGAGGAGTGCGGGGAAGGAAATGATGAGTCCAACCTTCAAGGGGTACTCTCAATCTCAATCCTTCCCATACTTATCAGCTGCTGTATGTCCTGCAGGAAGTGGTGTAGTCTCTCCAGTCTGACACAGTGCTCTCTGCTGCCACCTCTGTCCATGTCAGGAACTGTCCAGAGCAGCAGAAAATCCCCATAGAAAACCTCTCCTGCTCTGGACAGTTCCTGACATGGACAGAGGGGGCAGCAGAGAGCACTGTGTCAGACTGGAGAGAATACACCACTTCCTGTAGGGCATACAGCAGCTGATACGTACTGGAAGACTGGAGATTTTTAAATAGAAGTAAATTACATATCTATATAACTTTCTGAATCCAGTTGATTTGAAAGAAAACGATTTTCACCTGAGTACCCCTTTAAGAAGAGGGAGACATATACTGGCTAGTCTTGATCGAGCATAATGCTCAATCCAGCATCGGGGTTAGAACTCCATCGGTATGTCGGCAATTGTATATTTTATTTACACATCCCTTGAAGGTGAAGCAGGCACCCTCCACTCTGCCGAGCAGGGGGCACCTGGTTAAATGCTCGGGTCTCCCATTGATTTAAATGGGTTCATTACTCAAGTAACTAGCACTTCAGCATCTTAGTGCTCACTCAGCACTAACACAGTCCCGTAGTGGCTTAGGCATTATGTAACCACAGACTGAAAGTGGGCTTACAATGAATATTCATAGGACAATCACATTTCTACATCTGGTCAGATTGCGAAATGATTGACCGATCAGCACAAGTATTGACCATGGGGTTTCCAGATGCGTCGGGCTCATTGTGATCTTAATACAGATGCGGATAAGTCCATCCTTTAAAGACTGGGGGGCATTGAGTTGGGGGAGGCGGCTTAAAAAAAGAAGAAAGAAACGTTTTCTCTGATAAGATACATTATTGATTCAAGTAAGGTTTATTATAGTGATGGGGCCTTTAAGTGCAGCAGCTTTCTATTATTATCAGTTTAATGATTGGATATTAACATAGCTAATAATTCGCACACCTGTCGGGTCTCTTTTAAAGGGGGTCTGTAATGGGGGCATTTGCTTTATAAGAAAAATCAATAGTCCTTAAAAAAAATAATCCAAAATATAGAAAAGAAAATATTTTGTGTGCACTGGATATATAACTGACCTGACTCTATGTTAAAGCTAGTAGTGTATACAGTGCTCTATGGGTATATACACAGCCACTGATATAGCCCTATAGAAATACGATATATAGCCACATTTCCATCACACTCTGGGCCTCCTGTAAGGACAGATAACAATTGATGAGCCGCTCGGGTATCAGGACACATTGATATATTTGCCCCCGATGTTGAGGATCGATGGGTTCAGGGTAAATAAAACACTAATGATCATTCGTCTACTTGTTGCTAAGCAACGTGACCGGGATCGGGGTCCTGGTGGAAATCAGATGTTGTCGGATTGATCGCTCTTATTTGATCTTCCTTCCATCCTAGTCCTGGGAGTATATGAGAAGCATAAGAGCTTGTTATTATAGAGACTTTACACCCCATACAACCATCTTAGTGTCAGCATTACTATAGTGAGGACACTAATACCGCCATACACATACAGTAATACCGCCGTACACATACAGTAATACCGCCGTACACATACACTATTACCGCCGTACACATACACTATTACCACCGTACACATACAGTAATACCGCCGTACACATACAGTAATACCGCTGTACACATACACTATTACTGCCGTACACATACACTATTACCGCCGTACACATACAGTAATACCGCCGTACACATACACTATTACTGCCGTACACATACAGTAATACCGCCGTACACATACACTATTACTGCCGTACACATACAGTAATACCGCCGTACACATACAGTAATACCGCCATACACATACAGTAATACCGCCGTACACATACACTATTACTGCCGTACACATACAGTAATACCACCGTACACATACAGTAATACCGCCGTACACATACACTATTACCGCCGTACACATACAGTAATACCGCCGTACACATACAGTAATACCGCCGTACACATACAGTAATACTGCCGTACACATACACTATTACTGCCGTACACATACAGTAATACCGCCGTACACATACAGTAATACCGCCGTACACATACAGTAATACTGCCGTACACATACAGTAATACCGCCGTACACATACAGTAATACCGCCGTACACATACACTATTACCGCCGTACACATACAGTAATACTGCCGTACACATACAGTAATACCGCCGTACACATACAGTAATACTGCCGTACACATACAGTAATACCGCCATACACATACAGTAATACTGCCGTACACATACAGTAATACTGCCGTGCTCGGTGGTTATCTCAGCGGACCGGCAGTAGATGCAGCTGGGTCACAATGTGAGCATTTGTTTTGGATATTGTCAGAGACAGAAGAGCATTGTGGGTACCCGGGGACTGTCAGGACTCCTCCAGCTCAACATCCATCATCGGTTGTTCTCTTAGCGATGTTCCTGCAGATCCTCCAGGTTCTGAATAGAAGAGAGTGGGACGTCCATGGATCTCCTCCCCCACCTCATCCCCACTACTCCTATATGTTATTGGGTTATAGGACTATAGTGGCGGATTCACTAAACCAAGTATAACAAATCACAACATCAGCGCTGATGATGTGCCCCCCGTCCGCTATATCTGCCTCCAGCTCCACAAGTATATAGCTCTGCAGCCTCAGATGGAACTGTCCAGAGCAGGAGAGGTGTCTATGGGGATGTGCTGCTGCTCTGGACAGTTCCTGACATGGACAGAGGTGGCAGCAGAGAGCACTGTGTCAGACTGGAGGGGATACACCACTTCCTGCAGGACATACAGCAGCTGATAAGTACTGAAAGACTGGAAATTTTTAAATAGAAGTAAATTACAGATCTGTATAACTTTCTGACACAAGAAAGAAAAGAATTCACCGGAGTTCCGGAACGGCCGTTCTCTTACAAGGTCTGAACATGGCCTTAAAGTAGTACTCCAGCGAAAAGCTTTCCGCCCCCCTCCCCTATCCGCCCCCCTTCCCTATCTGCCCCCTCCCTTATCTGCCCCCCTTCCCTATCTTTTCCCCCCTCCATCCCCACCTGGAAGTGAAGTAAACTCCTTCTTACCTGATGACTGGTGACCCCAGGCTGCTCTGTGGCAGCCATTTTGTGACAATGACATCATCTGCATAGACACAGCTTCCTGGTTTGGCCTTTCCCAGGATGCACTTTGTCTTCTGTGATGTGTAACTGTCTCTGTAGAACTGTTAGATGGCTTACAGCTTGCTCAGCCAATCAGAGCTGTGCAACTTGAGTCATGTGACAGAGGGAGGCTGGCCTAACAGGGCTTAGACTCGCCTTCACAAAATGGCTGCCACAGAGCAGCTTGGTGTCAACACAGTCATTAGGTAAGAATGAGTTTACTTCAGTTTCTGGTGGGGGGAAGATAGGGAAGGGGGCAGATAGAAGAGGGGGCAGATAGGGAAGGGGGCAGATAGGAGAGGGGCAGATAGGAGAGGGGCAGATAGGAGAGGGGGCTGATAGGTGACTGAAGCATATTACAGTTATATAACTTTGTAATGTGTTTCAATAACTGGGAAAAAGCTTTTCACTGGAGTACCCCTTAAGGCTGGGTTCACACTACGTATATGTCAGTCAGTATTGTGGTCCTCATATTGCAACCAAAACCAGGAGTGGATTAAAAACACAGAAAGGCTCTGTTCACACAATGGTGAAATTGAGTGGATGGCCGCCATATAACAGTAAATAACGGCCACTATCAATATAACGGCCATTGTTTTAAGATAACAGCAAATATTTGCCATTAAATGACGGCCATCCACTTAATTACAACATTGTGTGAACAGATCCTTTCTGTGTTTTTAATCCACTCCTGGTTTTGGTTGCAATATGAGGACCACAATACTGACTGAAATATACGTAGTGTGAACATAGCCTTAAGCTGCATATTCACTTAAAAAAGGGACTTAAATATTCTAAGTACCTGCTGGGTTGTATATACTGTATATGAAGCTGTATTTGCTGTACATAGAGTTGTATATACTGTATATGGAGTTGCAGATGCTATATACGGAGCGCTAGATACTGCATATGGAGCTGTATATGCTATATACTGTATGGTATATATGTACCTGTATATGCTTTATACTGTATAGTGTTTATGGAGCTGTATATGCTGTATGGTGTATATGGAGCTGTATACTGTATGGTATATATGTAGCTGTGTATGGTGTATATGGAGCTGTATATGCTGTATGGTGTATATGGAGCTGTATGGTGTATATGGAGCTGTATTTGCTCTACATAGAGTTGTATATACTGCATATGGAGCTGTATATGCTATATACTGTATGGTATATATGTACCTGTATATGCTTTATACTGTATAGTGTTTATGGAGCTGTATATGCTGTATGGTGTATATGGAGCTGTATACTGTATGGTATATATGTAGCTGTGTATGGTGTATATGGAGCTGTATATGCTGTATGGTGTATATGGAGCTGTATATGCTGTATGGTGTATATGGAGCTGTATTTGCTCTACATAGAGTTGTATATACTGTATATGGAGTTGCAGATGCTATATATGGAGCGCTATATACTGTATATGGAGCTGTATATGCTGTATACTGTATGGTGCACATGGAGCTGTATATGATGTATACTGTATGCTGTATGTGGCGCTGTATTTGCTATATACTGTATGGTATATATGGCGCTGTATATGCTATATACTGTATGGTATATATGGAGTCCACAAGGTTTTCAGGTACACTCATTGATTATATTGTGGATATATATTCCTCTAGCAGTATACAGTACATGCAGGGTTTTACATAAGCGCCATATGGTGACACATGAGCACATGCCGCCTAATACAAAACCCTCACATGCAGCTTTAGGCTCTGTTCACACTACGTAGGTTCCATAGTAATTACGGCCATTGTAGCAACGGCCGTGATTACTACAGAACTTACGTAGTGCTGCCTTCTAAGGAATCCCGGGCACAGTGTAAACACATAGTACATATATACATACACATGGTATGCACTCCGGCCGGGATCCCTAGTGACGCTGCAAGACACTGACTTGTCAGTTTTCTGTGGCCGCTATTTACTGAATAGCGGCCGCAGAGAACCTGTCAGTTCACACAATGGAGCATGCGGCTCCGGCCACACGCTCCATTGTGAGCAGTGGGGAACTTTGATGCATCCGAATTCAGCAGCGCTAATGATCTTTTCTGAGACCGGCCGTTCAGGGAGCTGTCCGGATCATGGAATGGCCGGTCTCTTACAAAGTCTGAACATGGCCTTATAAAGAAAAATGAGGAGAAAACTGCAAATAAATGTGGAGGAAGGGTCTGAGTGCAGAGAAGTGACAGAAAGGTGGGAGGAAGATGATTCCAGGCAGATAACATTATGCAGAGGAAGAAGGAGCAATAACATAACACACTGATTAACTCTACCGCAGGATATATGGTGGGATATTTAGTGAGATATATGGCGGGATATATGAATATACGGTAGGATATATGATTATATAGTGGAATATATGGCAGGATATGTGGAGGTATATATGACTGGATATATAGTGGGATATATGAATATATAGTGGGATATATGGAGGTATATATGGTGGGATATATGAATATATGGCGGGATATATGGAGGTATAAATAGCAGGATATATGTAGGTATATATGAATATATGGGGGATATATGATTATGTGGTGGGATATATGGCGGTATATATGAATATATGGTTGGATATATAGCGGGATTTATGGAGGTATATATGAATATATGGTGGAATATGTGAATATATGGTGGGATATATGGAGGTATATATGGTGGGATATATGAATATATGGCGGGATATATGGAGGTATAAATAGCAGGATATATGTAGGTATATATGAATATATGGGGGATATATGATTATGTGGTGGGATATATGGCGGTATATATGAATATATGGTTGGATATATAGCGGGATTTATGGAGGTATATATGAATATATGGTGGAATATGTGAATATATGGTGGGATATATGGAGGTATATATGAATATATGGTGGGATATATGTATATATGGTGGGATATATAGATATATGGCAGGATAAATGCCGGGATATATGTATATATGATGGGATATATTGTGAGATATATGGATATATGGTTGGATATATGGTGGGAAATATGGAGGGATATATAGATATATGGTGGGATATATAGATATATGGTGGGATATATGTATATATGATGGGATATATGGTGGGATATAGGGATATATGGTGGGATATATAGATATATGGTGGGATATATATATATATATATATCGTGGGATATATGGTGGGATATATAGATATATGGTGGGATATATAGATATATGGCAGGATAAATGCCTGTATATATGGTGGGATATATGGATGTATGATGGGATATATGGAGGGATATATGGATATATGGTGGGATATATATATATCGTGGGATATATGGTGGGATATATAGATATATGGTGGGATATATAGATATATGGCAGGATAAATGCCTGGATATATGTATATATGGTGGGATATATGGATGTATGATGGGATATATGGAGGGATATATGGATATATGGTGGAATATATGGCAGGATATATGAATATATGGTTGGATATATGGTGGGATATATGGAGGTATGTATGAATGTATGGTGGGATATATGGAGGTGTATATGAATATATGATAGGATATATGGTGGGATATATGTATATATGATGGGATATATGGCAGGATATATGAATATATGGTGGGATATATAGCAGGATATATGTATATATGATGGGATATGGCAGGATATATAGATATATCGCGGGATATATGGTGGGATATATATATATATGGTGGAATATATGGATATATGGTGGGTTACAGTATATGTATATATGGATATATGGTGGGATATATAGCGGGATATATGGTGGGATATATAGCTGGATATATGGTGGGATATATAGCAGGATATATGGATATATGGTGGGATATATAGCAGGATATATGGATATATAGCGGGATATATGGATATATGGTGGGATATATAGCGGGATATATGTATATATGGATATATGGGATTTACAGCATCTGTGAAATGTGAAGAACTAGGAAAAAGTTAAATGTTGCTTTACTTCTCTGAGCTAAATCTCTGGTCCTGTGAAAGGCAGAGGCTGCGGCCGCAGGAGAGGTGTCTATGGGGATTTGCTGCTGCTCTGGACAGTTCCTGACATGGACAGAGGTGGCAGCAGAGCTCTGTGGCCGGAAAGATCATCCGGCCTCATATGTTGTGTGAACATGGCCTTAGGCTGAAATGTGATAAATGTCATGTACTCCTGCTGCAGATATATGCAGTGTGTGTCCCTACCCTTATGCAGACGTAGCTGCAGTGACTTTGATATAATCATCCGCTGATGACATCACTATGTGACATTTATACATATATTATTTCCAGGCCCATCAGTGGCAGCTGTGCGGTATAAAGCAAGAGAGAGCGCCTCCTAGTGCAATAAAATAGTGAATCAGCGTGTCACATCAAAAGGTAGATAGAGGCGCTCACCTTGTGGAGTTGTACAAGATATAGGCCCAACTCTCCTGTAGGCGTATGGTGTCACCGCAGCTGTCCCTCGGGTAGCCAGCCACCTGCCATGGGTACAGAGATGCATCATGCTTGATAAAGGTCTGTGACCCAATATACCGACCGAAACGCGCTGCAGCAATAAAAAGAATACTGAGTCACAGCACCGTGCGATGGTTTGTTCATGAACGTGACCACATCCTGGCCGTTTACCTGCGCTGACCCTCCTCTGGGGTTTCTTGTGGTTCCTGTGACCCTTCTGGGACACTCTCCTGCAGCTGTGCAGCATAATATACTGTATATATATATACAGGATATAGATGGCGGCTGTGCGGTATAATGTGTGTGTGTGTATATATATATATATATATAGTATAATATGCTGGATATAGATGGCAGCTGTGCGGTATAATATATATACACAGTATAATATACAGGATGTAGATGGCAGCTGTGCGGTATGATATAATATACACAGTATAATATACAGGATGTAGATGGCAGCTGTGCGGTATAATATATATACACAGTATAATATACAGGATGTAGATGGCAGCTGTGCGGTATAATATATATACACAGTATAATATACAGGATGTAGATGGCAGCTGTGCGGTATAATATATATACACAGTATAATATACAGGATATAGGTCCTGGGCCTCCTATAATCCCGTATCCCAGCGGAGGAGGACAGGCCAAGGACGCAGAGCGCAGGGATATTGCAGCTCACGCTCCTCTTATTTTATGGACGACCCCTGGGGTGAAATGGTCGTCCCGCCGCTGGGAGTTCTGGTAAGTCGGTGATTTCATCTCTCACTTTGGCCGTCGATCCCGGCGACAGACGGTGACAAATGAATACAGGTGTAATAACGGACAAAGGAGGAAAGTGATTCAATAGGAGATCAATAAACCGATAGAGGAGAGAATCAGTGAGAGACAGCGCCTGGTCTATTCATTACTGATGAGAAATCTCACTCTACAGCCGCACTCCCCGGGGGGGACGTCCGTCTATCCCGCAGGGTCACTCCTCTACAGTAACAGGTGTCCGTCTTTCTGGGTCCTCATAATATCTGAACGTAAGAAGCTACAGAATAAATGGAGAAGTGACACCTCTGGGTAATGTGCAGAGATCTTCTCCTCATTGTCCTCTCCATCGGGGGGGGGGGGGGGGGGGGGGGTAATAATCCTTCAGCTGGTGACACCGGGCATCAGTATGGCGGAGACCTGTAAGTCTATAACAAGGAGAATCACTGGTAACTATCTGTGCTGAGTTCTTCCTTTAGTAACAATATCTGGGCGGCATTTGTGCTTGTGTGTCACCATATGGCGCTTATGTAAAACCCTGCATGTCCTGTATACTGCTAGAGGAATATATATATACACAATATAATAATGTGTGTACCTGAAAACCTTGTGCACTCCATATATACCATACAGTATATAGCAAATACAGCGCCATATATACCATACAGTATATAGCAAATACAGCACCATATATACCATACAGTATATAGCAAATACAGCGCCATATACAGCATACAGTATATAGCAAACACAGCGCCTTATACAACATACAGTATACATCATATACAGCGCCGTATACCGCATATACAGCATACAGTATACATCATATACAGCGCCGTATACCGCATATACAGCATACAGTATACATCATATACAGCGCCATATACCATATACCGCATATATAGCATACAGTATACATCATATACAGCGCCATATACCGTATACAGCATATACACCATACAGTATACAGCATATACAGCGCCATATATACCATACAGTATACAGCATATAAAGCGCCATATAGAACATACAGTATATAGCATATACAGCGCCATATACAGCATACAGTATACATTATATACAGCGCCATATACCGTATACAGCATATACACCATACAGTATACTGCATATACAGCGCCATATACAGCATACAGTATACATCATATACAGCGCCATATACCGTATACAGCATATACACCATACAGTATACAGCATATACAGCGCCATATACAGCATATACAACTCCATATACAGCATACAGTATACATCATATACAGCGCCATATACTGTATACAGCATATACAACTCCATTTACAGCATACAGTAGACAGCATATACAACTCCATATACAGTGCCATATACAGTATACAGCATATACAGAGCCATATACAGTATACAGCTATATACACACCATACAGTATACAGCATACAGTATACAGCATATACAGCGCCATATACAGCATATACAACTCCATATACAGTATTCAGCATATACAGCTCCATATACAGTATACAGCTCTATATACACCATACAATATACAGCATATACAACTCCATATACAGCATACAGTATACAGCATATACAGTGCCATATATACCATACAGTATATAGCAAATACAGCACCATATATACCATACAGTATACAGCATATACAGTGCCACATACAGCATACAGTATACAGCATATACAACTCCATATACAGTATACAGCTCTATATACACCATACAGTATACAGCATATACAACTCCATATACAGTGCCGTATACAGCATATACAGCGCCATATACAGTATACAGCTATATATACACCATACAGTATACAGCATATACAATTCCATATACAGTATACAGCGCCATATACAACATATACAGTGCCATATAAAGCATATACAACTCCATATACAGCATACAGTATACAGCATATACAGCGCCATATACAGTATACAGCATATACAACTCCATATACAGCACAATATACAGTATACAGCATATACAGCACCATATACAACATATACAGTGCCATATACAGCATATACAACTCCATATACAGCACAATATACAGCATACAGTATACAGCATATCACTGCATATCAGACTAGTACATAGGTGTCAGTAGTAACCTGCCAATATATACAGATCTCTTACCATCTCCTCATACACATGCACACTGAGGGAAGTGTAGAGAGAATGGAGAAAGTTACTGACAGACTCCTCTGGTGGCTGCTTATTTCCTCAAGAACAAAGGATCGGACTGTTAAAATTCATCATGCCCAATCCTTCTCTCGCTCAACATCCCCCATCTCTGGGGAGTCAGGAGGACGTCATAAACATTCAGCTGACATATACAGTAGTTATAGCAGACATGTCCCTGCATTTTACTGAGTAAAGGAAATGCGGTGCACAATATGTCTTCTTACCCCAGATCAGGTGATATAACAGTTATGAGTTCTAGATGTTTCATGCAAACCAGATGATAAAGCCCACGGGGCGTCCCCCAGGCTGCAAGAGCCCAGCACTCCTCTGTCTGCCAATCTAAATAAAGTGGGTATTTACAAGTAGACATAGGGCTGTTAGGAGCAAAGGGTGTGAACAGTGCTGGACTTTTGCAGCCAGGGGAACACCCCAGGGGCTTTATCATCTAATCTGAAACTTCTAAAGCTGATATCTCAGCGCTGGAGCGACAGACTGAAATAAGAGTTATATCTCCTGATTCACGTAGGAGACACTATTGTTCATTCCATTTACTTTAGTCAGCAAAAGCTGCTGACATGTCCACCTTAAAATGTATAGAAGCTTTATCATGAGAGGGGCTTTATGATTATTACCTTAGTATTGCTATTTATGGTTGAGCAGCAAAGAGCCCATATATTGTTTTTGCACTTCTCAGGGACGGAGCTAGGATTCATGGGGCCCCATAGCAAGAAACTGTATGGGGCCCAATGAATCCTGTATGGACCCCCTCCCATACTCACATGACCCGGCGGTGTTCCAGTGATGTCACTTGAGCTGGGAGAAAGGGATGCTGAGGTTGTGGGCCGCTCTCAGACGATGGTGCTGGCTGGAAGGGGGGCCCTGAGACGCTGAGGCCAAGGGTGGGGGTGTGGTTGCGGGCTGCTCTAACCAGATGTGCCTGGTGTCCGGGAAGGGTGTGGGGGTGGCCCTTAGACACTGTGCTCGGGGGTGGGGAGGCTCTAAGACGCTGTTCCCCTGCGGCTGTCCTCCAGCTGTCAGTGTTGTAGCACCATGGAGGCAGGCCACGCTTTGCCAGGATGGAGCCAAGCCCCCATAGCAGTTGCATGGTCTGCCTCCCTCCTGTCTACGTCCCCCTGAGTATCCAGCGATATGGAGGGTTAATCTGACATAGAGCGGCCAGTGCGGTATGTTTGTGAATATTACGTGAACCTTATAAAGAACGAAGCATTCTCTACAGGATAATGACCCTCAGAGCTGTAATTGCGGAAACATTTAGTAAAGCACAAATAGCCATTCAGATGCCGCCTGTTGTTTCCAAGAAGGATTTAGCCGATACATTTGGCCAACAAACCCCGTTGGGAAGGTTTATTATATCCAGTAAGATCCCACGTACACTCAGTATAATACTCTCCGAGAAGGGATTGTAAAGAATATTATTGCCTATGCAGCAAGCTCCGTGCGCGGCCGTTCAGTCAATTATTTCATAAGAAGCAGCAAATACGTGAATGACAAAATGGGCTCTCGAGTGTGTAAGAGCGGCCGTGCCGTAGTGCGCCATTCAGGCTTCAACAAGGCGCGCAAACCTCATATGTGAGAGCTGCAAACTCTTAAGGAGCTTAATGGATTGTGCGAGGCAGAAGGACGTGTGACGCCGCATCTATTGCCCCAAAGTGCAGGAAAAGGCTCGCTGTATAAATCACTCCGAAGAGAACCGGGGAGGAAGGTGAGCGGGCTGCGGCATGATACATGGCAGCCACCAGGACAGGGTGAGAGGAGAGATAACCAGAAGGAACATTGCAGGCGGAGGTGAGGGATGGCGGGGAGAAGTGTAATGGAAATATAGAGAGGATGAAGGATCGGTGTGGGCAGAGGACGGTGAACCGGCAGAGAGAAGTGTGATGGAAAGAGAGAGCAACAACCTCAAACAAAGGTAAAAAAAAAGTCCAAAAACGATGAAGAGTAAAATAGACAATAATCCTATAAATACAGGACAGGACGGAGAGCAACAAGTGGTGTATTCTCTTCAGTCTTCCAGTACTTATCAGCTGCTGTAAGTCCTTCAGGAAGTGGTGTATCCTCTCTAGTCTGACACAGTGCTCTCTGCTGCCACCTCTGTCCATGTCAGGAACTGTCCAGAGCAGGAGAGGTTTTCTATGGGGATTTGCTGCTGCTCTGGACAGTTCCTGACATGGACAGATGTGGCAGCAGAGAGCGCTGTGTCAGACTGGAGAGAATACACCACTTCCTGCAGGACATACAGCAGCTGATAAGTACTGGAAGACTGGAGAGTTTTAAATAGAAGTCATTTATCGCTTCTCAGCCTTTTGGCTAAGATCAGGTATCTCTTCTTATTGGTTCAATATCTGATGCGTCCCCTATCTGGGGACCATGTACTTAATGGATTTATGAACATTGCTTCCAGGTTAAGTGCACATAAAAAAGCTATTTGATTTGACAGAAACGTATCTTAGTCAGAGTTCCCCTTTAATCCATTCAAAATGAATCAGTTGTGTCATTATTTTTAGTAGATAGATTAGAATGGAAGCCGACTGGTGACATTTGCCATTAGAAAATTCCCATTAAAAGCGATGGTTTTCCACAAAAAGACTATGGTAGACGGCGTTCACACTAACATTGGAAGCTCGGCCCAATAGCATGCAAGAATCCCATATCAAAGCCAACCAAACCAAGCCAAAAAATCCAAGAACAAGCCAGCTGCAGCCCAGGGCAGTAAACTGGATGCTGAACACTCCTCCAATCCAGACAGAGAACAGACAGGCTGAACAGCAATGGGGAGACACAACCCGACAGCCAGATACAACTATAACCCGACACATCCCAAAAACCCAAACTACTGCCGACAACTACTAAACTGCAATGGTCTGCCATATGTAACACTATCATCTGGTCTCATGGGTCACGCTGAAGTTGTTTTGGGGTCCAGTGTGGTAATTATGGTCCAGCACAGCCATTATGGTTCAGCACGGTCCAGCACGGCCATTATGGTTCAGCACGGTCCGGCACGGCCATTATGGTTCAGCACGGTCTAGCACGGCCATTATGGTTCAGCACGGTCCGGCACGGCCATTATGGTTCAGCACGGTCTAGCACGGCCATTATGGTTCAGCACGGTCCGGCACGGCCATTATGGTTCAGCACGGTCTAGCACGGCCATTATGGTTCAGCACGGTCCGGCACGGCCATTATGGTTCAGCACGGTCTAGCACGGCCATTATGGTTCAGCACGGTCCGGCACGGCCATTATGGTTCAGCACGGTCTAGCACGGCCATTGTGGTTCAGCACTGTAAAGCACGGTCCGGCACGGCCATTATGGTTCAGCACGGTCTAGCACGGCCATTGTGGTTCAGCACTGTAAAGCACGGTCCGGCACGGCCATTATGATTCGCTTTAAATGGAAACAATAATATCAGTGTGATCCGACCCTCATAGAATAGAGAAACGTCCCCGGGAAGGTATTTTAGGTATAATAATATAATCCATTCCGAGTCTGTAACCTAAACGGTTAATGTAGGAGACATTTCCATCTGTCTGGTTATTATATGGCAGAAATTATTTTGGTTCATCCCTTTTTCCTATCTTTGCTCTTTATAACTAAATACCAACATAAAAGCTTTGTGACAAAGATTATACCGCTAAAAGGCACGTCAGAGGAAAAGTTCACATAATAGAGGATCACGGCTGCTGCTCCAGCAACTTCTTCCCTGAATGGACAGTATATCACCATGAAACCTATTCAGTAATATCCCAGGGGAAGGGGGGGGGGGGGAAGGGAATACATACATTATATATATATATATATATATATTACAGTATATGTGTGTATATAGTAGGTTTACATATTGATAACGCTGGGATTCTACTACATAGATAACGAGCATCAGGCTTATAGATCCGTATATAATATACATGCTGAGCGGAGGGGGGAGAAAGCACATGAGTGTCGGCTTATGTCCCCAAGAACCATAGGATGGGGCAACCCTAGGGCGGCATCTTACTTCTCCTGATGCCGGGAGTCAAATACCGAGCGCTTGGGTTTGGAGAATGCTTCCGAATCCAATCGGAAAATGAACTCAACACTAATGACATTCGGGAATTCAGAAAGGAGGAGGGGGACATATACCCATGTGGGGGACATATACACATATTGGGGACATATACCCATGTGGGGGGACATATACCCATATGGGGGACATATACCCATGTGGGGGGACATATACCCATGTGGGGGACATATACACATGTGGGGGGACATATACACATATGGGGGACGTATACACATATTAGGGGACATATACACATGTGGGGGGACATATACACACATAGGGGGGGAACATATACACATGTGGGGGGACATATACACACATATGGGGGGACATATACACATGTGGGGGGACATATACACATGTGGGGGGACATATACACATCTGGGGGACATATACACATATGGGGTTGTATACACATATGGGGGGACATATACACATATGGGGTTGTATACACATATGGGGGGACATATACACATATGGGGGACGTATACACATATGGGGACGTATACACATGTGGGGGGACGTATACACATATTGGGGGACATATACACATATGGGGGACGTATATACATGTGGGGGGACGTATATACATGTGGGGGGACGTATACACATGTGGGGGGATATATACACATATTGGGGGACGTATACACATATTGGGGGACATATACACATGTGGGGGGACGTATACACATATTGGGGGACATATACACATATGGGGGACATATACACATCCAACAAGGGCTGCAATGGGTGATTTGGATTCTAGACAGTGGACATCCCCTCCATCATCTGACATTGGGAGGCCCCCGTACCCAGAAGGTCGTCTGGCCCTGCCACATCTGGAGCTTCGGACGTGTATTATACATGGCATCCTTAGCCGCTACTATCCAATTCTAATTCAGTAAATTCTGCCAACAATCTAATCTGTGTGAGGACAACCCAAGAGGAGCCGGACTGAGCGGACTCCGTCCTATCCCTTGGAAATAAATAGAAATTGCTTATCTCGTGCTATTCCTACGCCAGGACTGTTATGGGGCAGGACGGCACAATAGTCGTCACACAGGTGATTGTTCGGCCGCTAGCAATCTCTTCTCCATAGCGGCTTAAATAGCGTTTTCCCACAAAAGACATTGGTGGCGCCGGCTCCTTCCTCCTCCTGTTCTTTCTATTCCTTATCTGAGACGCACACACAGAGACATCTAGTGCAATTTCAGAGAAAGCAAAATGGTCTTTCAATACGACTGTAAAGTGTGGGAGGAAAAACCATTAAGGACATGGGAAATAAAAGTCATTCATGTATTTCCCTGGTTAGATTAGAACCCAAAGGCAATAATAATATGCGCTGTGTATGGGGCCCCTGCCCGCCCTTGTACAGTGCTGTGTATGGGGCCCCTGCCCTCCCTTGTTCTGGTATACAGTGTGCTGTGTATGGGGCCCCTGCCCGCCCTTGTTCTGGTATACAGTGCACTGTGTATGGGGCCCCTGCCCTCCCTTGTTCTGGTATACAGTGCGCTGTGTATGAAGCCCCTGCCCTCCCTTGTTCTGGTATACAGTGTGCTGTGTATGTGGCCCCTGCCCTCCCTTGTTCTGGTATACAGTGCACTGTGTATGGGGCCCCTGCCCTCCCTTGTACAGTGCACTGTGTATGGGGCCCCTGCCCTCCCTTGTTCTGGTATACAGTGCGCTGTGTATGTGGCCCCTGCCCTCCCTTGTACAGTGTGCTGTGTATGGGGCCCCTGCCCTCCCTTGTTCTGGTATACAGTGTGCTGTGTATGGGGCCCCTGCCCTCCCTTGTACAGTGCTGTGTATGGGGCCCCTGCCCTCCCTTGTTCTGGTATACAGTGCGCTGTGTATGGGGCCCCTGCCCTCCCTTGTACAGTGCACTGTGTATGGGGCCCCTGCCCTCCCTTGTTCTGGTATACAGTGCGCTGTGTATGGGGCCCCTGCCCTCCCTTGTTCTGGTATACAGTGTGCTGTGTATGGGCCCCTGCCCTCCCTTGTACAGTGCACTGTGTATGGGGCCCCTGCCCTCCCTTGTTCTGGTATACAGTGCACTGTGTATGGGGCCCCTGCCCTCCCTTGTTCTGGTATACAGTGCACTGTGTATGGGGCCCCTGCCCTCCCTTGTTCTGGTATACAGTGCACTGTGTATGGGGCCCCTGCCCGCCCTTGTTCTGGTATACAGTGCTGTGTATGTGGCCCCTGCCCTCCCTTGTACAGTGCTGTGTATGGGGCCCCTGCCCTCCCTTGTTCTGGTATACAGTGCGCTGTGTATGGGGCCCCTGCCCTCCCTTGTACAGTGCGCTGTGTATGGGCCCCTGCCCTCCCTTGTTCTGGTATACAGTGCGCTGTGTATGGGCCCCTGCCCTCCCTTGTACAGTGCGCTGTGTATGGGGCCCCTGCCCTCCCTTGTTCTGGTATACAGTGCGCTGTGTATGGGGCCCCTGCCCTCCCTTGTTCTGGTATACAGTGTGCTGTGTATGGGGCCCCTGCCCTCCCTTGTTCTGGTATACAGTGCGCTGTGTATGGGGCCCCGGCCCTCCCTTGTTCTGGTATACAGTGCGCTGTGTATGGGGCCCCTGCCCGCCCTTGTTCTGGTATACAGTGTGCTGTGTATGGGGCCCCTGCCCTCCCTTGTTCTGGTATACAGTGTGCTGTGTATGGGGCCCCTGCCCTCCCTTGTACAGTGCGCTGTGTATGGGGCCCCTGCCCTCCCTTGTTCTGGTATACAGTGCGCTGTGTATGGGGCCCCTGCCCGCCCTTGTACAGTGCTGTGTATGGGGCCCCTGCCCGCCCTTGTACAGTGCTGTGTATGGGGCCCCTGCCCTCCCTTGTTCTGGTATACAGTGCGCTGCCATGTGAATACCCAACTCATTACCGTGCCGCCATACACCCTACAATCTCCACTACATTACCCAGCATGCATTCCACTTGTTATTTCCTTCTCATCTAGTAATTTTTTACACGATTTGCTTCCTGCATCTTGATCTACGAGCCGCTCGGAGACAGAGATTGTACCAGAGTAACAAGTTGGCTCCGAGAAATCCAAATAAGCCAAAAAATGTAGAGAAATTCATGGAGGGACCAAGCCGGAAAGAAGAAAAACCTCTGGAGTCGTCTCCAGGCCGCTTTGTGTTTGTTTATAAGATCCGCTGGGAATGTGAGCGGAATACAGATGCGGCAGCGCGCTCTAAAGCGGAGACTTGTCAGGTGTTTGCAGCCATACTGCTGCGCCTTTATTAAATGGCCGTCCTTGCCCAGACGCCGGCCGCTTCTCCGATCTGTCAGGAGATGCAGGGACGTAACTGCTCAATTATCACAATGCGCTGATCTCTATAGAACGCCATCGAGGTGGAGAAGGATCAGCAAGAGCTGAGAAGAAATAAAGGAAAGTTAAACTGAAAATGACAAAAACAACAGCAAAGTGTCAGTATGAGAGCGGTATAATAAGCAGGCGGGGGGCGGCGGGAGGTCCTGCTTATCTCTACCGCTTTGTCTCCATGAATACATGTTTATTAATAAAGGGAAATGATATTCAGATAGAAATACCATGTGTGCATGAAGCAATTTACCATCTCGCTGTCATGGGACCTGCACATGTACCGGGCTGCTCCTTAAAGGGGCATTCCCATCATATTAAATGCACATGTACCGGGCTGCTCCTTAAAGGGGCATTCCCATCATATTAAATGCACATGTACCGGGCCGCTCCTTAAAGGGGCATTCCCATCATATTAAATGCACATGTACCGGGCCGCTCCTTAAAGGGGCATTCCCATCATATTAAATGCACATGTACCAGGCCGCTCCTTAAAGGGGCATTCCCATCATATTAAATGCACATGTACCAGGCCGCTCCTTAAAGGGGCATTCCCATCATATTAAATGCACATGTACCGGGCCAGTCCTTAAAGGGGCATTCCCATCATATTAAATGCACATGTACCGGGCTGCTCCTTAAAGGGGCATTCCCATCATATTGAATGCACATGTACCGGGCCGCTCCTTAAAGGGGCATTCCCTTCATATTCAGGATTCCCTACAAGTTCTATTTAGCTTCATGGTGCAGATATTTTATCCATCCGGATTATTATGAGTGGTTTCCATTGGATATGACCAGGCCATGGCCGTGCAGACTGGATGATAAGGGGAGATGACCCAGGGGTCTGTGCACGGCCGTCTTCTGAGCTCTCTATCCCTCACTCCTGGAGGTCTGGTTGTGAGGGGGCTGCACCTAGGTGGTTGATGATGGTTCTTGTAGTTCCCCAGGGTCTAGCTCCCTAATACTGCTGTTTGGTTATAGCGGGGACGTCCTTAGTGTTGGAGTTTAAGAAAACCAGACGACGAGTGTAGTAGTACTTGAGGAAAATGGTGACTTTACTGAAAGCTGCTGGAGTAGTCAAGGTTACACAGTACAGTCCTGTCATAGAGATGATATACGCCTCACAGTACAGTCCTGTCATAGAGATGATATACGCCTCACAGTACAGTCCTGTCATAGAGATGATATACGTCTCACAGTACAGTCCTGTCATAGAGATGATATACGCCTCACAGTACAGTCCTGTCATAGAGATGATATACGCCTCACAGTACAGTACTGTCATAGAGATGATATACGCCTCACAGTACAGTCCTGTCATAGAGATGATATGGCTGACACCTCACAGTACAGTCCTGTCATAGAGATGATATGGCTGACGCCTCACAGTACAGTACTGTCATAGAGATGATATGGCTGACGCCTCACAGTACAGTCCTGTCATAGAGATGATATACGCCTCACAGTACAGTCCTGTCATAGAGATGATATGGCTGACGCCTCACAGTACAGTCCTGTCATAGAGATGATATGGCTGACGCCTCACAGTACAGTCCTGTCATAGAGATGATATACGCCTCACAGTACAGTCCTGTCATAGAGATGATATGGCTGACGCCTCACAGTACAGTACTGTCATAGAGATGATATACGCCTCACAGTACAGTCCTGTCATAGAGATGATATACGCCTCACAGTACAGTCCTGTCATAGAGATGATATGGCTGACGCCTCACAGTACAGTACTGTCATAGAGATGATATACGCCTCACAGTACAGTCCTGTCATAGAGATGATATGGCTGACACCTCACAGTACAGTCCTGTCATAGAGATGATATGGCTGACGCCTCACAGTACAGTCCTGTCATAGAGATGATATAGCTGACGCCTCACAGTACAGTCCTGTCATAGAGATGATATGGCTGACGCCTCACAGTACAGTCCTGTCATAGAGATGATATGGCTGACAGCCTCAGATGTGTTATCTCACAGTGTGTGATGAAGGTCACTAAGATGTCACCAGCTATGAGATCCACTACGTACACTGTGAGACTTGGGCCCGGTTTCCTTGTCGAGCTCATTAAAATAGCTCCGCCCCTTACTGGAACCTTCCACTCAGCTAGAAGCAGTTCCCTTAGGAGACTGCCGGTGGCGCTGCTGCCTGTCAGCCAGGTGTGTGTGGTGGTGACAGTCTGTAACTCATCCTCAGCCTGTCAGCCATACAAGTTACCCATCTGGGGATATTAGTGGACATCACATCAAACTGAAGGTCAGCAGCCAGTGCCAGGCAGCTGCCGCTAAGGCAAGAAAGATGGCGACATGGATGGCAATGTCCACTAGGATGAGACAGGGCTTCCTCTTTCTAAATCACTGGTCAGACAATGCGTTGGATCTTGTGCGCAGATCAGGGATCTAATGTAAGTGATGAATGGGGGGGCGGACTGCAACGCTAATGCGGAAAAACGAAGATTACAGATCTAAAAGGTGAGAAGAGAGATGAGTGTCCTGTAACTATGAGAAGGACTGTCCAGGACGTTATAGAGGACTGTTCACACCTGGCTAGTGCTGCAGATTTCAGCTACTTATAATCCCCAGGAGCAGATGGCGGAGCGCTGGGTTATTGTCCCGCCGAGGCCGCTCTTATCTCTAAGGATCAGGGTTCATTTTATAAAAGGTTTTTTATAGATATTTAAAACATCCCAACATATTTCTCAGCCACAGCCGATCATTGCTCAGTATTCTATGTATGTGTCACGTATAACGGGAGCGGAGAGCTTCCTAAGGCTGGATACACACTACAAAAACAGATGAAAAAACGGATGTATTTGTGTGTGGTGTGCCTCCGTTTAGATTGATTTTTCAGTGACTTTCATTATAAAAAAAAAAAAAAACATCGACACCCATCCGTTTTTTTACACAAAAACATCAACCACATTTTTGTTTCCGCTAAAATAAATAAGGATGCGTTTTGATCAGTGTAAAAAAAAAAATTATATAAAGGAAGTCAATGGAAAAACGTATTAAAATGGATGTACAAAAGGTAGTGTGAACCCAGCCTAACTATGTTTGACGAATGTCAGGCTCCTATTTTAACAATTAAGGATCTCAAACGATCTCGTTAACCTGAAGTCGTTCCGCATATTACACAGAACGATAGTCGTTACTACCATCGTTAACTCCATCTGATCCCAGCAAATGAAGGAACCATGAGGAATTACCCTGAACGATTAGTGACCGAATGTGAAATCACACTGAGCGATTAACGATGATTTTGGAGTCAGCACCGAAAGAACGATTAACGATTTCTTGTTGGTCGTTTGATCGTTGCCTGTATTTACACAAAATGATTATCTTTTAATTTCGAACGATATAACGATAATTTGCACGATAATCGTCCTGCGTAATAGGGCCCTAAGTTTCTGAAACTCCCATTCATATGATAAGCAGCAGATAACGCATTTCAGGCCCAGTACTTAAAGGGGTTATCCAGCGCTACAAAAACATGGCCACTTTTTCCCCTACTGTTATCTCTAGTTCAGGTGCAGTTTGCAATTAAGCTCCATTTACTTCAATGGAACTAAGTTTTAAAACCCGCCCAAACTGGAGACAACAGTAGGGGGAAAGTGGCCGTGTTTTTGTAGCGCTGAATAACCCTTTTAATCATATCGTGCAGAACATTCATAAAGACACCAACCTGTTACTAGGATCCCTAGATCTAGTGACTGCCTACAGCTTCTATTCCGTGTATAGTCGGCTGCGGCTCAGTCTGAGCGGGCGCTGGTCGCGTGTTTTTCTTGTATAATCGGCTTTGGCTCTGTCTGAGTGGCCACTGGTCGTGTGTTTTCATTTTCGGCTGCGGCTCTGAGTTGCCGCTGGTCGTGTGTTTCCCTTTTATAGTCGGCTGCGTCTCAGTCTGAGCGGCCGATAGTCGTGTGTTTTTCTTGTATAGTCGGCTGCGGCTCAGTCTAAGCGGCCGCTGGTCGTGTGTTTCCCTTGTATAGTCGGCTGCGGCTCAGTCTGAGCGTCTGCTGGTCACGTGTTTTTCTTGTATAGTCGGCTGCGGCTCAGTCTGAGTGTCCACTGGTCGCATGTTTTTCTTGTATAGTCGGTTGCGGCTCAGTCTGAGCGTCCTCTGGTCGCGTGTTTTTCTTGCATAGTCGGCTCCGGCTCAGTCTTAGTGTCCACTGGTCGCGTGTTTTTCTTGTATAGTCGGTTGCGGCTCAGTCTGAGCGTCCTCTGGTTGCATGTTTTTCTTGCATAGTCGGCTCCGGCTCAGTCTTAGTGTCCACTGGTCGCGTGTTTTTCTTGTATAGTCGGTTGCGGCTCAGTCTGAGCGTCCTCTGGTTGCATGTTTTTCTTGCATAGTCGGCTCCGGCTCAGTCTGAGTGTCCACTGGTCGCATGTTTTTCTTGTATTGTCGGCTGCGGCTCAGTCTGAGCGTCCTCTGGTCGCGTGTTTTTCTTGCATAGTCGGCTCCGGCTCTGTCTGAGCAGCCACTAGTCATGTGTTTTCCTTGTTTCGTGTAGGGATCACCTCACTTTGCCTTTATGTTTCTTACTTCTGTTCTTCTTAGATTCTTCCTCTCATATTATGGGATAAATATAAAGCAGAGCGACTCCGGGACCTGAGGACGTGACCCGGCATATGTATAATTGGATGTGAACCCTGCTCAGCACCACGTGCCCGGTGTTTGTCACAATCCAATTAAAAATCCAATTAGTACCTGTCCCGGCCCCGGCCTCATCTCACAATCGCTGTCAGAAAAGTCAGTTTTGGGGCGACCCCTTTAAGATTTACATTTAAGGGGTTGTTTATATCTAATAGGTATTTTATTTTTTTATTTTTTGGTTTCAGCAAATAAATATTATTCTAAAACGTTTCCCATATTCTGCACTTTCCTCCTTGTCTTTACGTTCTCTGCTCGCTGTCATTTAGCAGGCGCCTCCATTGTCCACGTCCGGGGGATATACATTGTCTCTGATCATGTGATAGTCGGAGCTCACACAGTATTCTCAGCAATAAAATGTCTGTTTTTTTAAGTTAGGTTCCATTAGAGGGAATGGAAAAACGTCTGGTAATTCACTGTAACAAAAGGCAGCCTGTTATTGTCTGTAGGAACTTTGTAATTCCTTAATTCTCCTATGGTGGTGTGGTGTAGATTGGTCCTTAGCCTGTTGGTGTTGGCCAGTGATGGTATTGTTGTGACGTTGTGATTGTTGTGATTATTGTGACAGTAATGTTGTGAGCTCGGCCAGTGATGGTATTGTCGTGACCCCTAGTGCTAGTCCAGCATACAAGTGTGATGTTGATACCTGCTTTGTTCTGGTGTGAACAGAGACGAGCAGAGTCCCATGTGTTAGTATAAAAATATAACAACTTTACTGTAAGGTTTTGTACTTTCACACTACACGTTTCACACTAGAAATCTTGAGATAGACTGTAGTGCTGAACTTAGTGCTTGAGGTACAGTAGGTGCTTGAGAAGAGTAGAAGAAGGAGTTGTAGTAGTGTTTGTATAGAATAGAGAAGAGGAGAGGAGTTTGCCAGAGGAGCCCCAACCCAATGTAGCTTTGTACACTGCCAGAACCTTGAGAAAAATCTTTAGTGAAGTGATACTCGTACTCACGTTTAGACATTGTCTGACCCCTTTCTGCCCTCTTGTATCATAGAACCCATCCCAGTAGGGTGGTACGAGCCCCAGCCATGGTTATCTGCATGTAGCTAGGAGGCTTCCCAGTTACCTGCACTGCGCAGTAGGATACGTAGACCTTTGTATACTGGTTGCTTTGTCCTACTGAGTTCAGTTCATATTTCTTCAGGATACTGCCCTGCACTTTTCTGGCATGTTCCTGACATGGGCTAGGGTGTTCCTTGGTGACTACTCTCCCTTGTTAGTGCTAAGCACTGCATAGTGAAAGTGGGAGTGTTTGAAGGAAAAGTGTTGGTCTCTAGCTGCATCTGCTCACCCTGCTGGCTAGACTCAACTGAACTGAACTTAGTGTCCCTGACAGGGGTTCTGGCATAAGCCAGGCCCTGGCTTAGCTTCTGCAGAAACGGTTGTCTTTGTGTCCTCTTTCACTGAAAATATAGTAGACCTGAAGTGTACTTCCTCCACCAGTAACTCCTCCTACAGGGGACTTTGTGTACCTGCCTGTGAGTGGTGGGGATGAGTGTGTGCAGAAAAAAGGAAAAAAGAGGAGAGGATAGAAGAAAAGAGCACCTCCTAGTGGTCAGCACAGAACACATGTTACACATATAAACATTAACTCATTACCTTCTTCAGCTGTGCATAGAAATAAGCATATAAGAAATACTGACACCTAGTGTGGAAACTCAATATCTCATCCACCACTTTGTTTAAACTGAGAGAAAAGCTTTACGACAGGTGCACAGGAGAAAACACTAGCGGTGGGTGAGCACAGTGGCACTGCAGTGGAATTGTGCAAGTGCGGCAGATTACAGCCAATCAGTAGAGACCTTAGCAGCAAGACAATGAATGTTCAGCATATGGATGACAAATTGTATACCTTGTCTCTCCAAAAATAAGCCCTACCTCAAGATTGAGCCCTACCACAAAAATAAGCCCTACCCCAATAATAAGCCCTACCCCAAAAATAAGCCGTGTGTGTGTGTGTTTTTGTGTTCTTTACTTCTTTCAAACCTCAGCTGCCGTTATAACTTTTGATATTTTTGCTGCTTTATTCGCCTCCTCCCTGTGGATGAGAACCGCGGAGACCTGTTGTTTTGGCTGACGCTGACTGGTTTCTCTTAGGCTGCAGTTATTTTATTTTCTTTACTGCTGTTTTCGTATTCTTTTATGCCTTTTCTGTGTATTTTTATGTGTTTTTCTATGTCCTCCTATAAAATAGTTTCTGCAGGAGAATTTTGGCAGCTTAACGGCAACCTATATAATGAGTTTGATTTAGAGCCTCCGCACTTGTTGCACCTTATAGCTGATGGGTTTTTATATAATTTTTGTTACACACCACCCAAAAAATCCATTAAATATAATGGGGAAAAAAGTTTAGTCGACATCAGCGGGAATAAAATAAAATGTGAAAATTGGGCAAAAAGGAATGGAGAATTGCAGGGAGTAAATAAAAAGACAAACGTATCAAACCTTATATAACTAAATCAATTATGTTTGTAATAAAAATCCCTGCGAATCCTGCGGATGTTTGGATGGATCCCGCCGACATTACATGCCGATTATTTAATCAATTATACAAGATGGCGACTGGAAGTGAAATTACGGGAGAAAGAGAAGCTAACGTCTGATGAGGAAGGGGGGCCGCGCATCGTGAGCGGGAAGTGATTGATTCTTTTTATAGTTTGGATTTCTTTATGAATCGGAGGGAACAGGTTATCGCGAATCCTTCTGCATCAGGGAGGGGTTGTCTGGGGATACCGACACAGTAAAACGAGGACAGTAAACTGCTGCAAAACAACTGTTGAAAAGAATCAGATGAAACCCAAAACCTGCCCTGTATGCATTGTGATGTCCTCTGGTCAGGTGATACGCAGTCGTGATAGTCATGAGATCTGATGGCATTGTGGGTACAGGTCACATCTGTACTGAACAGCAATCTGGGGCATAACTAGTTTCTCACTGCAGTCCTTAAAGGGGTTCTCCGGTGTAAAAGCCTTCACTCCTTAGAAGATTTCCTTGGAAATGACCTGATCACACAGAGTCCCCCTTCTGAGACCACTAGCATCTGGTTGTAATCTGGGGGAAACTTTGCAGTAAATGTTCGGTTTCAAAGCAGCGCCACCACAGGGTGATCCAGGTATTACATAGCTCTTATCCACATTAGTGGACTGTCTGTGTAATGCAGGACAGGACAGGTCCTCCAGAGGAAGAGACGCTCTTTGCAACCATTCTCTGATCTAGAAATGAAGGTTCTATGGAATAAAGTATATGACAATGGGTTTTCTACACTGGACAGTCCCTTTAAGGCTTCCTAATAAATAACCTTTACAATTGTTAAAGGGGTTATCCAGAATTAGAAAATGCAGATACTTTCTTGCAAAAACAGCACACACACACCCCCTCCCTCAGGTTGTGTGTGGTATTACACTTCGGCTCCATTCACATACAGTGGAACTGAGCTGCAAAATCACAGCCAAACTGCTGTTTCTGGGGAAAGCACCCATCCCCCTACAGGTGCCTACTCGTGATCTCCATACAACCTAAGGCTATGTTCACACTACGTAAAGAGACCAGCCGTTCCGTGACACGATGTGTATACGCTCTGGCCGGGATCCCACAGAAGATAAGGCTATGTCCACACCTCACAACGGCCTTATACTGAAAGCATTATTGCAAAGAGGGCTCATAATGGCAAAAAATCGTAATGGCCCCTATAGCAATTCTGAGTTTGTCTGTTTTTGTTGCTGATCTAAGGCAACATCTCCCATCTCCTTTGTTTTCTAATAATCCATTTGGCGGAGGAGCTCAGAGAACAACTTTGCTCACTGTTTTGCCTAAAGTGTCTCTGTCAGCAGTTTTTTGCTGACTACAGCGCAGTAAGGGCAGTGTACGATATGGCTTCTTACCCTGAATCAGGAGATATTACTCTTATTTCAATCTGTTCTTCCAGTGCTCAGATTTCAGCTTCAGAAGTTTTGTGGAAAACAGGAGAAAAAGCCCCAGGGGCGTCCCCTGACCTGCAAGGACTCAGCAATGTCTGAATTATCACTCTTGGTGCTTACATGTAGACATAGTGGTGTCAGTACAGAAGGGTCTGAACAGTGCTGAAACACCAGAGGGGCTTTGTCTCCTAATCTGCATGAAACTTCTAAATCTGATATCTCATCGCTGGAGTGAAAGATTGCAATAAGAGTTATATCTCCTGCTTCAGGGTTCCAAGCCATATTGTACACTGCCTTTACTTTAGCCAGCAAAAAGCTGCTGACCCACAATAGAGATGTCCTGCCATTGTATGTATATAGATTCTATGCAGACCTATGTGGCGGTAGATTGGAAAGAAGGAGATGGAAATGACAATCATGAAGCATTAGACTGTACATAGCCGTCTTGGGTGGTTTCCATGGAGACACATAGGGGCGCTGTGTACACTATACAGTAGAATATTTTGTTGACTGTAATTCCCATAATTGTCGTTTTTTTCCCAATGCTTTCGTCTTTGCACAGAACCTTCTGTCATTGGTTGCAGGAGTCGTGTGTCACATGTTCACTGTTCACTTTTTGCCCATCCAGTGCTTCAGGCCTGGCTTGTGTTTAGCAATAGACCGGCACCATGTTGGGCCGTGATTCAAGAAAAGGACCACGGCACCGGCTTCCCCGCACGGGCGCCATTCTATTCATGTGCAACACTTTAAGTGAATGTACCTGATGGTACATTCGCTTTAATATTAAATAAATCTGCAACGTGAGCCCTCAGAATAACCATCTCCATAGGGAACAATGCATCCAATCCAGCTCTACCTGTATTTTTTAATTTCCACAGCAGAATCCAGAGCTTGGATTTTCCACATTTTAGTAATGTCTTACAAGGACTGGATCATAGTTGTGTGGAGACAATGGAAGGGACGTACAATACTGTGCACGTGTGGGGGGTGATAATGAAGTCATAATGGTTAACATAAAAACATAGAAGACTGTCGGCAAAAAAAGGCCCCCTGGTCCATCTAGTCTGCACTCATGGTGGTCGCTCCACTATCTTGAAGAATAGGCCCAGATCTCCTGTACATGTCTCTGCTCAGATCCTTCTGTTTTCTTATGTGATCCTGACGGACTGGGGTCTCTGTGTGTCTATATCCTCACTTCCCAGAACTCCTTGTTCTTCTTTATCTCTAATATTGTTCTTATTGACATTGGCTGGGTGTTAGGCATCAGTGTTTTGCTTCAGAATAAAAGTTTGGACTCAATCCGGTGACCCCCTCATGGGCACCATCTTACTTTACACCTCATTTCACCTGTAGTGTTGATCGGACTTGTGTTCAGGTTTGGCAATGTTCTCCAAACCCCAACGCTCAGTATCTGACTTCAAGTGGCTGCAGAAGTTGGATGCTGCCATGGCGAGCCCTGGAAAGCCTGGATACAGCCATAGGCCATAGACTGTATCCATTTTTTTCCGGCAGCCCCTGGGGCGGCATCCAAGATCTGCAGCCACCAGGGATAGAATGCTAAGTGTCGGGGTTTGGGCAATGTTGCTGCACCTGAAAAGTTAGCAAGTTTGCTCAGCAGTTGTCGCCTGCCTAAATCCTTTTACTGTTCTATATGTTTAGGTTGATGAGGTCACAATGTTCGATATTGTCAGATTAGTTACGACCTCGATTAGAAGTGATCATATAAAAGCCGGGAGCGCGGCAGTGAAATCCAGTCCTGTTAGCAGGATACAGGTCATGTAGCTCGGTATTCTTTCATTTGGGGCAAAGACTCACTGGAATCACTTGCCGATAAGCGATTGCTTGTAATCTGTATTAATTGGGATGTGGATGGCAGAAACACTCGGCGCTGCTCCGTCCCATCTATATGGAAGTGGGGAGTCAGCAGTGCTAAAAATATATCCATAGCTGCAGCTACATCTACCACAACACAATAGACAAATCAATTCACCCAAGCAAACCTTCAATGCGGATGACGGATTCGCTTATTGTACAGAAACGGCAGTGATTTGCGAGATGGCAAAAAGAAATCGGTTTATGGGTAAATTACAAGAAATAGCACAATTCCAGTCTACCCTACAATATCACCAATACTACTACTGCTACTACTGATATTTCTACTGCAACCAAAACTACCCATACTACAGCTACTACCGATATCACCAATACTACAGCTACTACCGATATTACCAATACTACCGATATTACCAATACTACTGCTTCTACCAATATTACCACTACAACCAACACTACCCATACTACAGATACTACCAATATTACCACTACAGCCAACACTACCCATACCACCGCTACTACTAATATTACCAATACTACCAATAAGACCAATATTACCCATACTAACAGTACTACCCATATTACAGATTCTACCGATACTACAGACTACAGATTAAGGCTATGTTCACACAGCGTAACTTTTTGTAAAAGTACGGACGTTGTTGCACTCAGCAACAACGGCTGTACTTTTTACGAAAAGCTACGCTGCTAAGCGTTCTATGGAATCCCGGCTGGAGCATATACACATAGTATACACTCCGGCCGGGATCCCTAGCGGTGCCGCAAATAACTGACATGTATTATAATTCATGTTAAGTGCAGATAATAAATTGCTCGGGTCCGGCATGTTCTCTGAACCTGAACGTTCAAGATTTGGTGCTTTATGCTCTTTTCCTTGCACGGTGCTACTGGCACATTGTGATTTCATAATGTAGTGCCGCCATGTTGTTGACATGTGCTACATGTGTATGAGAGGTGTATGTTATAGACCAGTGCTTCTCAATTCCAGTCCTCGGGCCTCACCAACAGGTCATGGTTTGAGGATTTCCCATACAAAGAACAGCTGTGATAATACCTGATGCACTGAGTATAATTAGATCACCTGTGAAATACTAAGGAAATCCTCAAAACATGAGCTGTTGGTGAGGCCCGAGGACTGGAATTGAGAAGCACTGTTATAGCCAGCTCAGGTCACCTGTGAGGCCTGATGTAAGACTTGAGGGAGACGTGGGCCTCAAAAGCCCCTGAGGAATACACCGGTGGGCTGTGAGAGAAGAGCAAACCAAAATGGGATTGTATCTCCTGTATGGTTATCCTCCTCCCGCTAATATGGAATGGGGAGGTGGGAATAGAAAGTTACTGGCACCAGCCAGCTCACTACAAAGGCTTTTGGAAACGGACAGGGACTTATCTATCACAGATCCCCCTGGGTGTTCTATGGGCTGGTACAGGAACGTGCTGGGGTAGCGGGCTGCCTCCCCTAGTTCCATAGCGGCACAGAAGATTTGGGAAAAATTAGTCACCCACATGGGCACCACCTCACCTAAGTGCCAGCAAGTGTGTGTCAGGTCTGCTTAAGTGTCAACTAACCAAAAAGATGGCATTGAGAGACTGAAATCATGATGCCTAATCTGGTAGTGGTAGTTTTAGTAACCACCAAGAGTGTTGTGTCTCTACGTGAGAATATTATTATTTTTTTGTTTTGCAAAAAAAAAAAGGTTTTGTTGGGACAAAAAAACATGGACTGTACTTTGAAAAAAAATGCAAAAAATTAGATGGTAATGGAAAAGAAACAGCTACCAGCAAAATGATGTACATGGAGACTTCCCAGGTAAAGTGTATGTGGAAATGGCTGAAGTGGCACTTATAAACTGGTGAGGCATAGCATCTCGAGTGTGGAGATACACAGGATGTCAGAAAACAACAGCTGGTACTCGAGGACCGGGGAGTCATACCGGCTAAAGTGCAGAGGCGGCTGTTTATGGCGCCAGCAATGTCCGGGTCCGACCAGGTCAAGAATAGTCAGAAATAATGGAAACGCAATTTCTTGATGCGACATCTAGACCCGAGCCGGAAATTACTCCTAAATATACAGAGAGTTTAATTGTACTGAAAGTATTATAATTAGAGATGAGCGGACCGAATCTTACAAACCAAGCTTTGTTCTGAACTTTTTAAAGCTGGACTTTTTGCATAGTTCAAGATAAAAAAAGGGTATACTTACCTGTCCACATCTCCTCCTCTGGTGTCCATCTCTGTGTCTCCTGTGTCCGGCTGCCTCCAGGCCACTCAACCGATCACTGACAAATGAGACAGCGCTGTGGTCAGTGATTGGCTGAACCGTCTTGATGCAGCTGTGGGGGACATCAGGGAACGTGGACAGGTAAGTATTGATAAGTAAAATTGCTGAACCACACTAAAACAGCTGAACACCTGCCATCAGTTAGCTGTTTTAGTGCGGTTTGGTCAAGGTTAGTTTTGGACAAACCCAAACTTGGCTTTAAAGCTCAGCGAACCTTTTGAAAAGTTTGCTAATCTATAATTCAATTACAGTGACACCAAGCGACGGCCACCTACTGACACCAGGACACATTAGACTTTCATGACACCCCCGGGAGCCACCATCACAGGGGTCATAAACAACACAATAGTAAAGAGACCCAGAATGGCCGGTGAATTAGGAATAACCGGTTATTATTTCCTCTCTGGGACGAGGGATTATTAGTCCCTGTGATCGGCAACGGCGCCAATTATCCTAAGTAAACGTCTCGCTTGGTGTAAATGCGACTTTTTGCCTCTCCGTGTGTTTCCTGCGATCGGTTTTCTAGAAATGAATCGGCAAGTGACATTAGGATTTAAATATGCAGCATTAACAATTCCCTTCACACCTTCTGCTTGTTAATAATCTAACACCGCCGTTTCCATGCCAAAATATTTGCCTCGCTGCCGTTTTGTACACAGGAAGTTGAGATTTTTGACATTTTTCTATTGTTTTTGTGAGATGTTTTTCTGCACATGTAATAAAAGTCTCATCGGGTTGTTCTTCTCTTCAGTTGGCTCCATGCTTTGCAGCAGTTTGCTTGGGGGTATTGTGCGGCTTATAGTCATCCGGTTATCCAGCTGCACGTAAATCCATCTCCCCCCTACCCCCATCCTGCTATGTGACTCCCATACACGTATCTCCATTACAGAATCCGGCTTAGCACACTACAAGGGTTTCCAAATTCCATATAAATCGAGGGGATTTTTTTGATGGACCTATGTACAGAATTGAAGACATAGAAACACAGTATAAACCTACAGCAGCCATACGAACATTAAGGGTCCAACTGCTGAGGCCCCCGTAGTCCTGAGAATGAGGGTCCCGAGTATCCTGTTGCAATGGAGTAAGAGTCTCCACTGGGCCCTCAGGCGATGAATAGAGGATGAATGGGGCTCCTCCATCCAGAGGGGAGACTGAGGACCCCCATTCTTGGTATTAATGGGGGTCCCTCAGCCATAATACAATTATCTATTCTGATGATAGAGGACACAGGTTGTTGGTGGTACAATCCCTTTATATGGGTCTATGCAGCAAGGAGGGAATTATAACACAGCCCCATCACAGAGAGGAGTAATGCTCTGCAGGACAATCAGCTGCCACTGCTTATTGTTCATTAAGATGTAAAGAAGGGTCCTGTATACATCTGTGCTGCAGACATGTATTATATTCAGAATTATACACGTTCACAGCAATTATACAGCAGTATCCATTCCTCGTGCCCCGAATCACACAAGAACTATTTACAGCTAGAGCTATAATAGACCACACAATCATATATATATATATATATATATATATATATATATATATATATAGGCCCACCTTATAGAGGTCCAGGCTGAGCCTTAGCTGTCACTATGACAGGCCATTAGTCGTGGTTGTCTAGTGAAGAATCCTTAGAGGGATAATCAGTATACAGTATGCAGGTCTAGTAAATGAACTTTGCCACGTGCGCTGTACATACAGTATATAACCGCAGCGGCACATTGATCAGGCTGGAGTACTGAGAGAGTAAGCCGGCTGCACCCACAGAGACCTGAACAATCCCTTGAAGCGTCTCCGCTGCCTCTTACCGGAGTACCTTCCTAAGTACTTTACACACAACAGGGGGAGGAAAGAGAAAATTGTTGAGTTAAAATTCTCCGCAGTATCAGAAAGCCTTATTTATCACAGACTGGCAACAAGATGAGGCGCTGGGATTCATATTAGTTTATTGTAATCTAAAACGTGTGGAGCTTCCCCCTCATTGTATCAGACGATGGGGGGAGGAAGTGGCTCCTGTTCTCTATCAATGATCAGCATTTCATTTAAAGGGGTTATCTGGGTAACAAAAACAATATTCTAAACAATTCCCCTTCTTAATCCCACCCTATGTCTAATATACATCTAAAACCTTGCGCCCTTTCCGGTTGTTTTCTCATTCTTATCCACTCTGGATGTATAAAATCCTCTACTCTGGGTCCACTCTGACCACACTCAGCTCCCTCTTCCCCCCTCCCTTTGTAGTCACAGGACATGTGATCTCCTCTTGGGGCGGGTTAGCTGTTTTTGAGTTGGAGATATTATCTGCATCATCTCCATGCACCTGTGCTGCTTCCATAGACGTACATGTGTCTCTGAACCTAGGTCTCTAGCTCTATCTCTGCTTGCTGTTAGTGAATTCAGCCATATAGTGCTATCTCTGCTTGCTGTGAGTGAATGCAGCCGTATAGTGCTATCTCTGCCTGCTGTCAGTGAATGCATCCTTATAGTGCTGTCTCTGCTTGCTGTCAGTGAATGCATAGATGTTCTTAAAGTCTGCATGGAACTAGAATGTTTTAATTCACAGCAAGCGGAGATGTAAACCTACATTACCCCGCACCCCCGGTAAACAGATGCCCGTTATGCAGCACATAGCTACACCCTGCGCGTCAGCTCTGCTACACCATGCATGTCAGCTCTGCTACACCATGCATAGTCAGCTCTGCTACACCATGTGCGTCAGCTGTGCTACATCATCAGCATACATCATAGTATGGAATACTTATTGGGGTGATGTGGTGCAAAATCAGTGGAAAAAACAGTCCTGTGGTTACTGTGCAGTAGTAGTGACAGGAGTGAGCGGGAAAGAAAGCTAAGGGGGCGAGTACACAAACCGACCAATCGGAGATGCATGATGGGAAATGTAGTTTCTTGGCTGGCCCCATCTTGGATATAGATCGGCTTTTAGAAAAGCTTGTAGCTCAGGAACTGCAGCCGCTAGAAAAACGAGGGACAAAAAAACTTGATTCAAAGAATTGGTCATTTTTGGATGACTCTGTCCCTTTAAGCTGGAATCTTGGGACCATTGGGACAGTGTATGATTTGGTCAGTACATCCATCGTCTCTGGATGTTATATTCTTGCCGCTGGGGATTTGTACTCTCTGCAGCACCCCAGGACCGCTCCCTGAATGTGTTTCCCGCTCTTATTCTTGCAAACGGTTAAAAACCTAATAATACAAAAACATTTATTAAATCTCCACATTCTGTTTGCAAACAATTATCTATTCCGAGCGCCGGGCTCCGCTCGAAAAAAGTAATTTCAATGAGCCTGGAATCAATATCCTTACGAGAAATAGCCGACCATTCAGAATCCTTCCACCCAGAGACGCGGCTGAAATGTTTAGCAGAGAGGAAGAAATATTAGTTGGTTGTTAAATCTCAAAGAGCTGGAAAATCCGAGCAGGAAGGTGATTGTCCCTCCCGGAGGAGAGAACCTTCCCACGGAGAACGTCCAATCCATCAGGCCGTGACAGGCAGGAGGCTCCTATCCAGCACCTGATATCTATCTCTACTCTATCCGCAGATCATTTTAGCTCCGTTTTTAGAAAAGTCTTGACGAGCCGCCATAAATAAGGCCGAGATGTGAGCGCTGGGCGACTGGAGGGACAATAGACCACTAACGCCTTCCTCCATAACTAGGGCACGCCACGGGTAAATCCTGGAGACAGCTCGTGATTAAGGAATAACCTTGTGCGAGGAGCGAGAGAATCCGAAGAGAAGCCTCTCTGTATCTATCCCAGCTACAGTTATAGGATAATATACCACATAAACAGCGCCACCTAGTGGGAAATGGAACAGGACTGCGGCCTGACCTTGTGTGCACTGCCCACTGATGCTGATGGCGGTGGGGGGGGGGAGGGGATTATTGCCGTACCTGGAAGGATTGCTCAGAATAAGAGAAGCCGGATCGTACTATGGTTGTGTATTTTTTAGATGTCATGTTTATGACTATTTATACAAATACAGTGAAGTCCAATGATTATTACGTGTGTGCGTGTGTGTATGTGTGTGTGTGTGTGTGTGTGTATGTGTGTGTATGTGTGTGTGTATGTGTGTGCGTGTGTGTGTGTATGTGTGTGTGTGTGTGTGTGTGTGTATGTGTGTGTGTATGTGTGTATGTGTGTGTGTGTGTGTGTGTGTGTATGTGTGTGTGCAGTATATAAAACAATCAGCCGTGACATTAGAATTAGCTGCCTAACAGAGTATAGAGATCTCTGATGGTGTCCTGTGGGATCTGTCACAAAGACCAAGACAATAGCAGCAGATCCTTAAAGGGGTATTCTGCTCAGAAATAACTTTTGATATGTTGCTGCCCATGGTGAGACAAAAAATTCCTTCCATACTTGTTATTATCTTTTAGTCTCCTTCCCCCAGTTCTTAGCTGCTGCTTTCTGCTGAAGACACAAAAATTTGTTTGTGAGTCTTCCTCTCCCTCCTACCCCTCCCTTCCGAGACGGAAGATGTATCGCTACACGGATCGCTACACTAATGGAGCGGCAATGTACAGATGCACATTCGTAGTGCGGGACGCAGGTCCCTGCTCACGGGCTGCACTACAGATGTGTGAATGTAGCCTAAGTGTCTTTCTACTATAAGAAGTGGATGACGAGCGGCTTGTAAGGGTGATAGTGTAGATGTAAGGGTGGAACAAGAGGGAAGGCGTCAGAGCGAAGCCTGTAAAATAATTGGTATTGATTGACAGTCATTCCTGAGCGGGACAAGTCTTTATTGTGCATGTATACAGCTGCTGCACATCCACATTCAGTAACAGAAGGGTGCTTGCATTATACAGTCAGCTCTCCTGCCACACAGCATCAAAACCTCTGTAACCACATAATGACATCATTCTGACTCAATTGTTACCCGGGGATGTAACAATTCTGGTCCCCATTACACAGAGTATTGTTTCCTGATAAGCTGGCGAGTGTCTCTGGATGGAGCGTCCAGCATTTCCTAGTGACGATAAATCATCGGCCTGAACTTATATAACATTTAGCGAACAAACAAATAAACCGTGTATGTTCCTCCCTGGCGCTTTGTGGAGCGCAGGTATAAAGAAAAATGACGACCTTTAGTGTGAAAGCCGCAGCTCAACCCGCTTAATAGACTTTTATTAGCGCAATAAGCCATTGGGCAGACGCGGTGATGGGACTTTTGCCGATGACATAAAGGTCTATGAGATTGTCGCCTTTTCCAGGTGATTAATAACTTACGTAAATTAGAGGAAGAGACAGAATGCGGCAACTGCAGCTTAATGCCAGAATAGTGCAAAATAATGCACCGGTGCCACACAACTCCGAGGGCGACTTACAGGATTAATGGGTCAACTCCTCGAGAGCGATGGAGCCGGGAGCCATCACTCCACATGACTTAGGGGGAAGCTCCGGAGCCGCAGAACTGGAAGGAGAGAGGTGTGAGGAGATGATGGAGGGAAGGGGCGATAAATATTTATAGAGCACCAGGAAGAGCTCACCGGGAGGGCTGAATGTGGTGGCGGTATATCCTGCCGAGGGTCATAAAGCCCCAAAGACTGGAAGCGCTAAGAACATTACAGAACTGCTTCTAGGAAGAACATTTACTCCAAGGGAAAGCGACGCAAAATCAGTTATTTATTTTAGCAAATGTTTTTTTTGCAGCCAACTATTTGTTTATTTTATTTTTACCAGTTCTGTCACCGATCCCCAGGATGTAACAGTTCTGGTCCCCGGGGGATGTAACAGTTCTGGTCCCCGGGGTTGTAACAGTTCTGGTCCCCGGGGGATGTAACAGTTCTGGTCCCCAGGATGTAACAGTTCTGGTCCCCAGGATGTAACAGTTCTGGTCCCCGGGGTTGTAACAGTTCTGGTCCCCATGGTTGTAACAGTTCTGGTCCCCATGGTTGTAACAGTTCTGGTCCCCGGGGTTGTAACAGTTCTGGTCCCCGGGGGATGTAACAGTTCTGGTCCCCATGGTTGTAACAGTTCTGGTCCCCGGGGTTGTAACAGTTCTGGTCCCCATGGTTGTAACAGTTCTGGTCCCCGGGGATGTAACAGTTCTGGTCCCCGGGGGATGTAACAGTTCTGGTCCCCATGGTTGTAACAGTTCTGGTCCCCGGGGTTGTAACAGTTCTGGTCCCCGGGGGATGTAACAGTTCTGGTCCCCATGGTTGTAACAGTTCTGGTCCCCGGGGATGTAACAGTTCTGGTCCCCATGGTTGTAACAGTTCTGGTCCCCGGGAGATGTAACAGTTCTGGTCCCCATGGTTGTAACAGTTCTGGTCCCCGGGGTTGTAACAGTTCTGGTCCCCATGGTTGTAACAGTTCTGGTCCCCGGGGATGTAACAGTTCTGGTCCCCGGGGGATGTAACAGTTCTGGTCCCCGGGGGATGTAACAGTTCTGGTCCCCATGGTTGTAACAGTTCTGGTCCCCGGGGTTGTAACAATTCTGGTCCCCATGGTTGTAACAGTTCTGGTCCCCGGGGGATGTAACAGTTCTGGTCCCCGGGGGATGTAACAGTTCTGGTCCCCATGGTTGTAACAGTTCTGGTCCCCGGGGTTGTAACAGTTCTGGTCCCCAGGGGATGTAACAGTTCTGGTCCCCGGGGATGTAACAGTTCTGGTCCCCGGGGGATGTAACAGTTCTGGTCCCCATGGTTGTAACAGTTCTGGTCCCCGGGGTTGTAACAATTCTGGTCCCCATGGTTGTAACAGTTCTGGTCCCCGGGGGATGTAACAGTTCTGGTCCCCGGGGGATGTAACAGTTCTGGTCCCCATGGTTGTAACAGTTCTGGTCCCCGGGGTTGTAACAGTTCTGGTCCCCAGGATGTAACAGTTCTGGTCCCCAGGATGTAACAGTTCTGGTCCCCATGGTTGTAACAGTTCTGGTCCCCGGGGATGTAACAGTTCTGGTCCCCAGGATGTAACAGTTCTGGTCCCCGGGGATGTAACAGTTCTGGTCCCCGGGGATGTAACAGTTCTGGTCCCCGGGGATGTAACAGTTCTGGTCCCTGGTTATGTAACAGTTCTGGTCCCTGGGGATGTAACAGTTCTGGTCCCTGGGGATGTAACAATTCTGGTCCCCGGGGATGTAACAGTTCTGTTACCCGGGGATGTAACATTTCTGGTCCCCGGGGGATGTAACAGTTCTTTTACCCGGGGATGTAACAATTCTGGTCCCTGGTTATGTAACAGTTCTGGTCCCCAGGATGTAACAGTTCTGGTCCCCGGGGGAGGTAACAATTCTGGTCCCCGGGGGAGGTAACAGTTCTGGTCCCCGGGGGAGGTAACAATTCTGGTCACCGGGGTATTCTAGAGCAAAGACCTGGGCCTTGTCAGTGCGCCTGCACCGCTTTGAGATGCTAAGCTGCATGTGCTGGATTCTGTCAGAGGATAGAACGACCCAGGGGAGGCGTGCCCCCTAAATAGATGATCCCCTCTAATGCTGCTGCCCCCTATATCGATGCCCCATATATGTTGTATAGGAAAAAAAACTCATAACAACTAATTGAATAAACTTACAGCAACTGATATTACTGATGGAAACTGATGGCTTTTACTTAAAAAAAGGATCGAAAGCCTGATGACAACTGATGCTTTTTGGCATCAGTTGTAGGCAGGTTCGTACAAAAAAACGGAAATGGACGCAACTAATATATGTAAACTAGGCCTTACTCAGACAGTAACAGCCGGGACCCTGCGGAGTGTTTCAGGGCAAAGTATATAAGAGGAACAGGAACTCTCGGCCTCACCCAGAGCCGGGCAGAGGGAAGACTAATGCCGAAGAGTGCAGCTCCGGAGGAGAGAGAGGCCAGATATAATGGCCAGAGGGGCCAGGTCTCTTCCCTAAAAGTCCATTTTTCTAAAAAAGAACATAGACCGACTGGAAATTTTCCGTCCACTTGAGAATTCACATAATAATGAATTATTCATTCACAGCAATTATGGCGGAGTAATAAAAAATACTCCGCACTTTCCAGAATCATCACTTAATATCCCCAGATTTATCTAGTCTATACCCAACCGCATGGCTGCGGAAATCTCCGCTTTTCCTGTAATGCTTCTCATAAATATAAGTAAAAATCATAAGAAGGCGTATCCAAGGTTTCTGAATATATTTTATTAAAGGAATACTCCGGTGAACATGTTTTTCTTTTAAATCAACTGGTGCCAGAAAGTTATACAGATTTGTAATTTACTTCTATTTCAAAATCTCCTCTCTTACAGTACTTATCAGCTGCCGTATGTCCTGCAGGAAGTGGTGTATTCTCTCCAGTCTGACACTGTGCTCTCTGCTGCCACCTCTGTCCATGTCAGGAGCTGTCCAGAGCAGGAGAGGTTTTCTATGGGGATTTGCTGCTGCTCTGGACAGTTCCTGACATAGACAGAGGTGGCAGCAGAGAGCACTGTGTCAGATTGGAAAGAATACACCACTTCCTGCAGGACATACAGCAGCTGATAAGTACTTTTTTAAATAGAAGTAAATGACAAATCTGTTTAACTTTCTGATACCAGCTGATTTAAAAAAAAAAAAAAATTGTCCCCTTAAATCAAACCCAGTAGTGATGTTAATTCAGCTTCATGGTTCACAATAAGCTTCTCTTCGTTGATACCTTGCCCCCTCTATAAAGTGAAGAATTTACATTTTCTTCCTTTCATGTGCTATAAATGTCTTGGTAAATGACCCTCCATATAATCCATGGGGCCTGCTTAATGCGCGCTCACACACCGACTGTGACGGAGCCTTAGAATGGCGGCACTTCAGCTCCATATTGTTTGACGCCATCATATACCGGTCGGGGCATATACATCAACCAAATGAGATGTTTCCTGTCACCCTGGGAATGGTGATATTGTTATCTCGCCATTCCTCGCACGCCACCGGCCTCCTCTAATTGAGTATCAGAGTCCTGGAATTGGAGTTTAGCTCAGATTCCCACCGCGATGTCGCACGTTCTGCCTCAGAGCACAAACCAATCGCCACGTCCCCTTTGTCTGTTCTCCTGTAGTAAGATGGATTACCATAGCTGCATATTCGCCAGTGTAATCGTGTAATTGCGTCGGCCCAAGAAAACAAATTGCAGCTCATCTTCGGAGTTACGGCGGTGCGGTTTTCCCACCTTTAATGTTGTTCAGTCAATCTGGAGCCCCCCCCCCCCCATCCTGCATAAGTGGATATGAATAATACATGGACAGAGACTCCCAGAAACTCCTCCAAAATACACAGGTATTAGCGGCAATATTCCATTTCTGTATGAGGGCACGAAAGCTGGGCACCCACCGCGGAAGGAACGCCAATATTTGTTACCAGGACGGAACGGCGCTGTAAGCCAGGATTTTCTGGATGAAACTCGCTCTGCACATCAACGAATAACAAAGCACCTTGAGTCTTTGAAAAACAGACACAGGTATGGAAATCAGTATCATGCCGAGATTTGTAGAGCGCGTTGGCTCCGAGCCCCGACTACATTTACCCTTTATTCTCAGGACTGGAGAAAGAAAAAGTCTCTGTCTGTCGGCCGGTAACCCAAAAAATCCGGCTGTAGCCTCGAGGAATAGTCTGAAAGGAAGTCCAGATGGGCCGCCTGGTGCTACGGCATCACCCATGTGAAGAAGCCGTCCACTCATAGAACCATACCAAGAGAACTTCTCACCTCATGACCAAGGATGAATATTCCGACCACAGTCTTTCTTCTTGACTTGACATTGTAGTTTATGACGGCACTTACATCCCTCAGCTCAGCTCAAATAAGTGGCCACATTTTGGTCAAACTATTACCAAATTCCACAAAAATCATGGAAGTATTATAAAACGTGTTAAGTGGAGTTGCCAAACTGTTCGGGGGTTCAGTAAAGTTTTACGAGCTCGATTACTCAGCGTTTGACTCCTGGTGGCTGGAGAAGTTGGACACAACCCTAGGGTGTCCTGGAAAACATGGATACAGCTTATAGGCCATAGGTTATATCCATGTTTTCCTGGCACCCCTAGGGCGGCATCCAACTTCTCCAGCCGCCAGGAGTCAAATGCCGAACAGCGGGTTCGGAAGTCTTTGCAGAACCAACACAAATTGGCAATTTCTAATTTCTAATCGACTCTAATTATAAAGGCCCTAACCCTGACGCACTTATTATAGACACCCTGACCCAGGTCTTATCGATACCCTGACCCTCTTATTATAGATACCCTGACCCTCTTATTATAGGTACCCTGACCCAAGTCTTATAGATACCCTGACCCAAGTCTTATAGATACCCTGACCCTCTTATTATAGATACCCTGACCCTCTTATTATAGATACCCTGACCCTCTTATTATAGATAACCTGACCCAAGTCTTATAGATACCCTGACCCAAGTCTTATAGATACCCTGACCCAAGTCTTATAGATACCCTGACCCAAGTCTTATAGATACCCTGACCCAAGTCTTATAGATACCCTGACCCTCTTATTATAGATACCCTGACCCAAGTCTTATAGATACCCTGACCCTCTTATTATAGGTACCCTGACCCTCTTATTATAGATACCCTGACCCTCTTATTATAGATACCCTGACCCAGGTCTTATCGATACCCTGACCCTCTTTTTATAGATAACCTGACCCAAGTCTTATAGATACCCTGACCCTCTTATTATAGGTACCCTGACCCACTTATTATAGATACCCTGACCCTCTTATTATAGATACCCTGACCCTCTTATTATAGATACCCTGACGCTCTTATTATAGATACCCTGACCCTCTTTTTATAGATAACCTGACCCAAGTCTTATAGATACCCTGACCCTCTTATTATAGATACCCTGACCCTCTTATTATAGATACCCTGACCTTCTTATTATAGATACCCTGACCCTCTTTTTATAGATAACCTGACCCAAGTCTTATAGATACCCTGACCCTCTTTTTATAGATAACCTGACCCAAGTCTTATAGATAACCTGACCCAAGTCTTATAGATAACCTGACCCAAGTCTTATAGATACCCTGACCCAAGTCTTATAGATACCCTGACCCAAGTCTTATAGATACCCTGACCCAAGTCTTATAGATACCCTGACCCTCTTATTATAGATACCCTGACCCTCTTATTATAGATACCCTGACCCTCTTTTTATAGATAACCTGACCCAAGTCTTATAGATACCCTGACCCAAGTCTTATAGATACCCTGACCCAAGTCTTATTGATACCCTGACCCAAGTCTTATCGATACCCTGACCCACTTATTATAGATACCCTGACCCTCTTATTATCGATACCCTGACCCTCTTATTATAGATACCCTGACCCTCTTATTATAGATACCCTGACCCAAGTCTTATAGATACCCTGACCCAAGTCTTATAGATACCCTGACCCTCTTATTATAGATACCCTGACCCAAGTCTTATTAGTTTATTTCTTAGTTTATTTCTTTATTTTTGGTTCTCTCGATTTCCCCCTTGAATCCCATATATCGTCTAGGATGATTTGTGTAGACGCTGCCCACCGAGCCGGTGAGTTACGAGCAGAGGAGCCATCACACCGCAGCCACTTCTATGGATAAATAGCCTCCCAGGTTTGCTTGAATCACGGGGCTCCCCCGGGCCCCCCGGCAATGTGTCGCATTCTTGTCCAGCATTCGGCGTCCTCCAATGAATTGTAAAGCAGCGACAACAAGCTTTGTTCCCGGCCTTCCCAGTATGTTCTTAATCAAACCTGCTGGTGATTTAGCTTCTCTTTATGCAAATCAGCTCATTTGCATTTGCTAACTTGATAACATTTCGGAATCTAATGAGTGGAGTTGATGGTTGATTGAATTGGCTCCGATTACCAGGAACCGGCTAATTAAATGATTTAACTACAAAGGGCTTAATTGATTCCGTCTCCTGACCTGATGGACCTGGGGTGGAGGCATCATCCTTCATGGCTGACTGAGCTGAGGGGTTTGGTGAAGGAGCGAAGCTGCGGGCTCCGCTGGGTTCTCCAGCAGCTCCGACTACATCTGTAACCTGCACCATCGGCAAGTCAGCCGTGAAATCTCGTAATACACCCAAATACACTCTGACAAGTCTGAATTATTGGGAACATCTGGGATCTTCTGCCTGCTGCTATAATAAGCTTTGTGTTCTGGACTCTGATCACATCTGCCTGCCGGAGGATTTCTTACTATGACATTCATCGCCTAAATTGTTGTTTTTTTAATAAGAAGATAGCAGGGTGTGAGTGTGCGGGTGGAGGAGCATCGCCCGTATTATCCCAGGTCTATTGGAGGATGTGTAAGAGAAGGCAGATGTCTATGGGCATGAACTCTGAGGGAGTGGAACCGGTGGTGTGGGCAGGTTGGCACAAGGGCTTCCTCTAGGCTATTCCACCATTGGTGGGCTGACCCTGACTGGTAGGGCATTATATGCTGGTTAACACACTAGGTAGTGTCCAGTTAGATGGAGGATGAGTGGGTCAGTGCAATCCCCTTTGCAGGTGGCCGCTCTTTGGATAATCTGTAGCTTAGCAGCCACAATGTGTCCAGACCCGGCCCGAAGCCCTAAAGGTTCCTAGATGTTCTGTAGTGTTCCTGTACAGTCTCTTGTCTCTTTTCGCTCTCTAAATCCCTCAGAATAGAGAAGGAATGAATGAAATCCTAAGGGTCTATTCACACATCAGTATATTTTTAGGCCAAATTCACACTACGTATAACACTGGCCATTCTGTGACCCGGCCGGTGTTACTGAAGATCATTCCGGCGGGTATGATCTTCACTTCTGGTGAATTCACCATTGCACACAATGGATTGTGCGGCCAGAGCCGCACGCTCCATTGTCTGCACCGACATGCCTCTGCGGCTGCTGTTCTATGACTAGCGGCAGCAGAAAACTGACATGTCAATTGTTTGTGCGGCTGGATGGAATCCCGTCCAGTGCGGACACTATGTGTATGTACAGTATATACAGTATGTACTATGTGTATACACTCCGCCGGAATTCCATTCATTCCAATAGAACATGTGTTTTGTATAAATCACAGCCGTTGTTACAAATTGCAACAACGGCCGTGATTTATACAAAACATACAGATGTAGCCAGGGTTAACTTGATCACAATGACGCATTTAACTTGACACTCTAATTGACTTAGCATAGTTTCCTGACACAAGTGTTGAGTCAGGGATCATGTTAACCCTGGCTACATCTGTACTTTGTGTGAACATAGCCTTATTCTGTATATGGCGATAGTGTTATTGTGTATATGAGAATAGTGTGATTGTGTATACGGGAATAGTGTTATTGTGTGTATGGGAATAGTGTTATTGTGTATATGGAAATAGTGTTATTGTGTATATGGCGATAGTGTTATTGTGTGTATGGAAATAGTGTTATTGTGTATATGGGAATAGTGTTATTGTGTATATGGGAATAGTGTTATTGTGTGTATGGGAATAGTGTTATTGTGTATATGGAAATAGTGTTATTGTGTATATGAGAATAATGTTATTGTGTATATGGGAATAGTGTTATTGTGTATATGGGAATAGTGTTATTGTGTATATGGCGATAGTGTTATTGTGTGTATGGAAATAGTGTTATTGTGTATATGGGAATAGTGTTATTGTGTATATGGAAATAGTGTTATTGTGTATATGAGAATAATGTTATTGTGTATATGGGAATAGTGTTATTGTGTATATGGGAATAGTGTTATTGTGTATATGGGAATAGTGTTATTGTGTATATGGAAATAGTGTTATTGTGTGTATGGGAATAGTGTTATTGTGTATATGGGAATAGTGTTATTGTGTGTATGGGAATAGTGTTATTGTGTATATGGGAATAGTGTTATTGTGTATATGGGAATAGTGTTATTGTGTATACGGGAATAGTGTTATTGTGTGTATGGAAATAGTGTTATTGTGTATATGGGAATAGTGTTATTGTGTATATGGGAATAGTGTTATTGTGTGTATGGGAATAGTGTTATTGTGTATATGGGAATAGTGTTATTGTGTGTATGGGAATAGTGTTATTGTGTATATGGGAATAGTGTTATTGTGTATACGGGAATAGTGTTATTGTGTGTATGGAAATAGTGTTATTGTGTATATGAGAATAGTGTTATTGTGTATATGGGAATAGTGTTATTGTGTATATGGGAATAGTGTTATTGTGTATATGGCGATAGTGTTATTGTGTATATGGGAATAGTGTTATTGTGTATATGGAAATACTGTTATTGTGTATATGGAAATAGTGTTATTGTGTATATGGAAATAGTGTTATTGTGTATATGGAAATACTGTTATTGTGTATATGGAAATAGTGTTATTGTGTATATGGAAATACTGTTATTGTGTATATGGGAATAGTGTTATTGTGTATATGAGAATAGTGTGATTGTGTATACAGGAATAGTGTTATTGTGTATATGGGAATGGTGTTATTTTAGGTTATATAATTATAGTATGAGAGATCTGTATTATGTGGTACTTCTATATTACACAGTGTAAATGGATAATACGTTATTTATACTTTGTCTCCGTCATCCGCTGAATGGTCCATTCCCCCTTTTCCGTCTTTTCCCATTCTTGTCAGTCAAGAACCCAGGAGCGGAGCTATTAGGTAAAATATACTATTGATATCCGGCGGTAATAACGCCTCCCGGGCCCCTAATTGTTTGCTCTGTAATGTCGGCTTCATTCTGCGGGGAGGAAACCTGCTAAACGTATACATTGCCTGTAATTATGGCCGGTTATAGAGCCCCCCCACTGTTATACGGCCCGGGCTCCGCGGGGAAACATCACATCCTCGTGCTGCGCTTACTGCCAGCTTCCCCCATTATACGGCAGCCCGGATATCTATTAATACACGCTTACAGGCGCGCCATGGAGGTCTACATGGAAAACCTTCAGCGATAAGATGGTAGGATGCCGGAATATTAAATAACTCGATAACATTCACAAGTCGGAAGCTGAGCGGTAAAACACGAGACGGAGGAAGCTCCGCTCTCCCTGATGAGAATGATTGACGACTCGGAGTCTCTAGGACATGATACAAGTTCTTCTAGAGGGGTCGAGAGTCTCGGCATTTACCTATGAAAGCCACGAATCGGAGAGCAAACAATGGAGATAATGGAATGAGTAAACAGAGGCCGCTCCTTTTATTCCTCTCTCTCTCCTTGGATCGGGATTTTATCTCGCCGCATTACGGACGCCAGAATCATCCGGAGCTTCAGAGCTGCTGCTGAAATATCACTTGCCAGCATTGTGTTCTCCGGGCTTTCTCATGTTCATATCAATATGCATCACAATGAGTGTCTGGTGCACGGCCACCGCTTATAATGACTGCACTTCACGATTTGTTAGCACACAGGCCCGGCCGGCGCGTTTACTGCTTGCCATGAAAATCAATGGAGCCAGGAAGATGCTTTATAATGGTGACTGCGGCTCGAGGGGAAAGGACCAAAGCAAGGACCCCATGTAGCGTCCTGGTGTCCTGCAGTGGTCACTTACTGGACCCGTCCCCTGAAGATACAAGATATAGTATAGAGAAGACATGAGGAGCAGCTTTACCTTCACTCTGGAATCTGTTACTTATATCTCACGGGAACCAATTCACAATTTTATAGCCCGGAAAATTCTAACTGGAAGTCAATGTGATCGAGCCGGACTCCAATGATGGAAGGGGACGATCAAAGGAAAGGAAAGTCGTAGGATGCAGAAGCCGATGGCTGACTGTTGTGTAATCTGCTGAATAAAGCAATATACACTCAGACATAACTTCTGATATGTTGCTGCCCATAAATAGACTAACAATTCCTTCGATACTTGTTATTATCTATCCAGTCTCCTTCCCCCAGTTCTCAGCTGCTGCTTTATGTTGAAGACACAAAAATCTGTTAGTGAGCCTTTCTCTCTGTCTCCCCCTTCTCCCCCCTCCCTTCTGAGACAGCTGGCGTAAACAAGTACCTGGATGGCATTATCTGCAACAGTGTAGCTTCTACATAATGCTGGGAGGGTTAATCTGAAGTCATGTTGCTGATAAACTCACTGTGATTAATCCTCCCAGCATTACAAAGAAGCTGCAATGTTGCAGATACAGCCAGCCAGATACTTGTTTACATCAGTCGTCTCAGAAGGGAGGAGGGAGACAGAAAGAAAAGCTCACACACCAATTTTTGTGTCTTCAGCAGAAAGCAGCAGCTGAGAATTATGGGAAGGAGGCTGGATAGATAATAACTATAATAAGTATTGAAGGAATTCTTGGTTTCACCATGGGCAGCAACATATCAAACGTTATATTTTGGTATTTATTAGATGCCAAATTGATATAGTTATTATTTTTAATTCAAAAGAATGATCTACTGTGCTTCCCAGTATCACTAAATAAACGGAGATCTATGAGAAATTGCCTCAATGTGGTCACCAGTTGATTCCCATTGAACTGATAAATAATGGTGTCTTCTTACCTCTGGGGTCTTTCATGCATTTTCTGCTCTGTTGTCACCTTTGCCCTTCTTCCTGTCTACGTCCTGAAACATTTCTGCTCCTGCTGTACACTCTTACATCTGTACATCTCCTTCCTCCTATAACTATTGACATTGCACATTTTTTGTGTACGCCCAAAAAATATTTGAAAAAATTGATCAGTGGCAAACGGCTACTAACGGCATACAACTGCATCTGTTATTGCATTAGGTTTTTTGTATAAAAAGGAAACGTTAAATGGATAGCAAAACGCAGAAGGTGTAATGGGAGAGGGGATAAAGTTGGCTGAATTCCCACCTCAAGTGTCCAGAAGGAACAGGATGTACACTAGATTGAAAGTTGGGCTAATAAAGACAACAGAGCAGACGGTTTGCATCAGAAGGAGAAGGAAAGACTCCTGCAAATCTACAGTAGTTACATAAGTTTATTATTGTATATTTGTTAATTTATTAGGCAGTTAAATATAGGTTTCATTGTCGGAGCCCCCCTTTATAGTGGAAGAGACCTTTGTTGCAGGATTGTGCTGTAGAATAGCAGCATACTGGTATAACATGTGAATCCAGACTCAGCCGTACTGGGCGCATCTGTCGCTGTGTTCTCTGTTTCTATTAACAACCGGCAGAAATGATGTGACTGCAGCTGTGAGCGATAATACAGGTCAGAGGTCAGGATCAGCGGAAAATAAGGAATGAAAAGAATTTATAAAGTTATTATATGGAATAATACTATGACTGTAAGTTGTGTTTAGAGGTGGATGTCTGCATTAAGACACATAGAGGTTAGCGTGTAGGTGATATTACTCCCGATCATCCATTATAAGTTATCTTTATGTAGAGAAAAGAAATTACTTCTAGAAGTGCTGAGGACTGAAACATAGAAAACCTGGAGATATCTGCTGATCTTATGGTCCCGGTCCTCAGCTTCTTGTGGGGAATGGATATATGTGATCCATTCCCCACAGGATCTGCCTGTTCAGCCAATCAGACAGAAGTGGGCGGGTCAGACAGCCTGGAGACCAGCGGAGGACCGGGAGCGCCGGAGCAGCAGCTGCAGGGGACCAGAGGAGGAGAGTATATAATATGTTTATACAAGTCCCAGCCTTTTGTCCGAGGACCCCTTTAAAGTGAGCACTTTGTGTTATCACTGACATCAGCTTCATATCTTATTCTGTATCCAAGGGTGTAGCTATAGGGTGATGCATAAGTCACATCCAGGCCCTGGTGCTTAATGGGTACTGGTCATGATGAGTTCTGCCCCATGGGCGTGCAGTCGCTCCTGCTGCTGGAAGTTCAAGTATGGATAGGACTATGCCGGGTCAGTTCTGTACGCAAAAAAGGCTCAGCACTCCAATGCCACTGTCCACACTGTGCAGGTCACACGTCGCTGTGCCTAAAATACAGGGAAAAAAACCAGAAAGATACAAGATACCTCTTGGCAGAGGTCACAAAGTGAGTCAGAAGAAAGGAACGTGAAAGATCTATGCCATCATTTATTACTAAAAGCATGTTTTTTAGGCCACTCTGGCTTCTTTATCAGGTACTCACCCGATGATGTAGTCCTTTCATATTAATTTCTTCTGACACTTCATGACTTGCACCAAAAATACTTGATGGAGTGATGTGTAGAGATAAGGGAATAAGATTCGATGGAGATGGTATTCGATCGAATATTGCAGTATTCGAACGATTCGAATTCAATCGGGTAGTGTGACGAATACGCGGGAAACATTCGAAAGCCCTCCCATTGCACTTGGCGCTTTTTTTTATCCAATCACCATGCAGGGAGGCCGTGAGGGACCCTGGGAGTACACACGCAGCGCCAAAATGGCGTCTACCCTCATTGGATGGCTGAACCACATGACCTCAAATATTTAATAATTGACTTCCGCCTCTTGACCGCAGATGTGCGTTCAACCTAGTCAGGGAGAGATCTTGGAGCAGGGAGAGATAGGTTTGGTCAGGCAGGATTACTACTGAACCCAAAAGTGCTTTTCAGGGCTAATATGCAGCGAAAAAGGTCATCTCTGCATCCAAAGCTCTTCTCAGTGCTAAGAAATAGATGATATAACAGCAGCAGCAGGTGTATTCATTCCAGTACCCTGTGTGTACAAGTGACTTATAGTGTCCCTGGTTTAGCCCACTAAGGGCGCGTAAACGGTATACATATTGTGCCAGTTGCCCAGTAAAAGGCATGTGATACCTATTGTGCCAGTTGCCCAGTAAAAGGCACGTGATGCCTATTGTACCAGTTGCTCAGTAAAAGGCACGTGATACCTACCGTGCCAGTTGCCTAATCTCTGCTTTGCTGCGGACTAATGTTCGTACAGCGTAATGCGTGATACATGCGAATAACGTGTCGAATGGTCGAATATCGGTGCCTATTTGATTCGAATTATCGAAAGTCAAATATTTCACTACTCGCTCATCTCTAGTTATGTGGAGGTGAGCAGGTTCTTTGGTTTAGTGGAGTGGTGTGAAGGTTCCTAGGCTTGATGGAGTGGTGTGGAGGTTCCTAGGCTTGATGGAGTGGTGTGGAGGTTCCTAGGCTTGATGGATTAATGTGGAGGTTCCTAGGCTTGATGGAGTGGTGTGGAAGTTCCTAGGCTTGATGGAGTGGTGTGGAAGTTCCTAGGCTTGACGGAGTGGTGTAGAGGTTCCTTGGCTCGATGGAGTGGTGTGGAGGTTCCTTGGCTTGACGAAGTGGTGTGGAGGTTTCTTGGCTTGATGGAGTGGTGTGGGCGTTCCTAGGCTTGATAGAATGGTGTAAAGGTTCCTAGGCTTGATGGATTGGTGTGGAGGTTCCTTGGCTCGATGGAGTGGTATGGAGGTTCCTTGGCTCGATGGAGTGGTGTGGAGGTTCCTTGGCTCAATGGAGTGGTGTGGAGGTTTATCGGCTTGATGGAATGGTGTGGATGTTTATCGTCTCGATGGAGTGGTTTGGAGGTTTGTTGGCATGATGGAGTGGTGTGGTAGTTCCTCAGCTTGATGAAGTAGTGTGGAGGTTCATTAGCTTGCGTTTACCCCTTGGAGTGGGAGATACAGGGATGGCTGTGGTCTTTATTGTCCTATTCACATGCGGCAGAGTGTTGTTCCTTGTCCTTGCACAACTATCCTAGGTGAGATCTTCCCTATTTTTGGCAGACATGATTCTAGATACATCTACACTATGGATTGCTGCCTGCTGTGTTGTTTCATGGTCGCAGAAGGATCTATTACATTGGGACCCCGGAGCTTCTTGTTTTTCCTCACCCTATAGACCTTTACTTTCTGCATTGGATCCTCCATTAATCCTGTCTCCATACAGGGATTAGTGACCTGCAGGTATTATGCTTTGCATTTGCATGAAATGATAATAAGTGCGTCCTGGTCTAGCAGGCAGTATATTAGAGGAGTTCAGTGTAGAGGCCGGAGGATGACAATGTGCCATCGTCTATTGATTCCCTAATTACTGGAAGTAGAATTCTTAGTCAGCAGGAAGCTGGTGTTGCCCCGGTCTATGTGAAGTAGATTGCAGCTCCGGCTCAGCTTGGAGCTGTTCTCCGGCGGCCTGGCATAATAATCTACCTGTCTCTTCATTCTTTTCATAGCTCACTAATTTATCAAATATTGACATCATTTTAATCATTCATGAAATTACAATCTAATTACTTAATGAAATGATTTTCTGCGCATCATGATAGATGTGAAATGAAAAGAGCTGCAATTTGCAAACAACACAGTTTTCATTGTTCTCCGAATCGGCTTCTGCTGAATATTTATACTTTCCATCTACTGCGCCTAAATATGAAGACCAACAAGTCTCAGTATCCAAGGGTAGCGGCTAGAGATGAGCGAACCTCGAGCGCGCTCGCCCAAACTCGAAGCTCTGCATCTGATTACTGGGGCTAAAGAAGTTGGATGCAGCTCAGTACAATAAAGCTGTCATAATGTGATCACCCATACTCTAATGATACTGAGATGACTCTGCTCATCAGGTCCCAGTCTATACAGAAAAGCTAAGTAGGGAGATACAGAAAACAGGAAGTGTCAGATTCTTATGTTTGTGATCTGCGTAAAAACTAGAAGATATCTAAGATTTTGTATGTGGAGTGACATAATACACAGAGATGTGTTTGCAGTAAGGACCTGATTTACATAATAAGTCTTTTTCTTGACAGCACATTCTCCTTAAAGGGAGACTGTTAGTAGACTTCTGCTGCCTGAATTGTAGGTAGCATCAAATCCTGATCTGTTATCACTGACAACTGTGTTTTACTTTGAAACACTATAGACTGTATAAGAGAAAAAAAAGTCCGGCTAAAACAAAAAATACACTGTAGGCAGGGGGTGCGGGAAGATAATGAAGAGTCTATACGTAGATCAGCGCCACCAGCTCCTAATCACCACTGGGGTCCAGTTTCTCCTGGGAGCTGTAGAAGAAAGGGGGGGGGGCGATAGTGGTGAAGCAGTGGTGTGAGGCAAAGAGACGGGTAAATATTGATTACTTATTATGCTCCCCTCACCAATGTTTTTTTTGGGGCTGGACTAAGTCTGGGAGGCGGTTTCCCTGGCACCCCCACTGCCTAGCTTTGCTTCTTTGACCAGTCTCTCCCAGCTTTGTGTACAGGTGCCACCCGCTCAAGTTGAGCAGAGTTGGTGACAGCCAAGTAGACCACCTTCTAGACACATTTTTTCTATAAAACGTTGCACCTATTTTCAGTGTTAACTTACTTGACGGTAATGGGGGACCTGTGGGGTTTCGATGCTGCCCATTGTTAAGGCACCATAAATCCGCTGACAAACTCCCTTCAAAGGGGATATCCGGAAAGTAGGAAAGGTCCTATCTCCTCTGCTCTCCACTGCTTCTCTACCCTCTCTGCCTGTCCTGATACTTCCACAGATGGGGGGGGGCATGTTGTGGCCAGTGATCAATAAAACAACAATGTTATCAATGTCACACTGACATTGGGCAGCTATTGGACATTGTGTGTCACTCGCGTGCTTAGTGCCCACAACGTGCTCCCGCCTTCCTCTTGTCTACAGAAGTTATCATCACAGATGGACAGAGGGAAAAGAGGAGAACCAGAGAGCCAAGGGCAGAGGGGGAAGTGGAGTGCCGGATTGGAGAGGGAGAAGTGGAGCACCGAAAAGCAGAGGGGGAAGAGGAGCACCGGAGGACAGAGGCCAGATGGGGAAGAGGAGCACCGGAGAGCCAAGGGAAGAGGGGGAAGTGGAGCACCGGAGAACAGAGGGGAAAGAGGAACACCGAAGAACAGAGGGCAGACGGAGAAGAGGAGCACCGGAGAACAGAGGCCAGAGGGGGAAGAGGAGCACCAGAGGGCAGAGAGGAAAGAGGAGCACCGGAGAACAGAGGCCTGAGGGGGAAGAGGAGCACCGGAGAACAACGGCCAAAGGGGGAAGAGAAGCAGCAGAGGGGAAAGAGGAGCATCGGAGAACAGAGGGCAGAGGGGGAAGAGGAGCACCGGAGAACAGAGGCCAGAGGGGGAAGAGGAGCACCGGAGTGCAGAGGGGGAAAAGGAGCTCTAAAGGGCAGAGGAGGAAGAGGATCACTTGAGAACAGAGGGGAAAAAGGAGCACTGGAGAGCAGAGGGCAGAGGCGGAAGAGGAGCAGCAGAGGGCAGAGGGGGAAGAGGAGCACTGGAGAGCAGAGGGCAGAGGGGGAAGAGGAGCACCGGAGTGCAGAGGGGGAAGAGGATCACTTGAGAACAGAGGGGAAAAAGGAGCACTGGAGAACAGAGGGCAGAGGCGGAAGAGGAGCAGCAGAGGGGGAAGAGGAGCACTGGAGAACAGAGGCCAGAGGGGGAAGAGGAGCATCAGAGGGCAGAGAGGAAAGAGGAGCACCGGAGAACAGAGGCCAGAGGGGGAAGAGGAGCACACGAGAACAACGGCCAAAGGGGGAAGAGGAGCAGCAGAGGGGAAAGAGGAGCATCGGAGAACAGAGGGCAGAGGGGGAAGAGGAGCACCGGAGAACAGAGGCCAGAGGGGGAAGAGGAGCACCGGAGTGCAGAGGGGGAAGAGGATCACTTGAGAACAGAGGGGAAAAAGGAGCACTGGAGAACAGAGGGCAGAGGCGGAAGAGGAGCAGCAGAGGGCAGAGGGGGAAGAGGAGCACTGGAGAGCAGAGGGCAGGGGCGGAAGAGGAGCAGCAGAGGAGATAAGACATTTCCTGCTCTCCAGATACCCCCATTTAACAACCAGAGAGCATGAACTGTACATCTAACACCTCAACCTCATCTAATGCAGAATGTACCAATCAATGAAATTTGTCAGCGGGTGGCTTGGATTCCTAATATCTCCAGTCAGAGATGGAATGACAGCTGTATGAGCGGGGGATCAGCAGGTCTTCTCCACGTGTCTGTGATTAATGATTGTCTGTTTCGCATCACATTGGGCTGAGTGTTCTGTAACCAGGACGAGGTGTCAGACATGTTTCTGCAGGGACGCAATTGGCGAATCCTGTCTTGTTTTGATAAAAGGCCTCATTCTCTCTGTGAAGTGTGACAAGACTCCGCTGCTACAGTGAGAATCCGCTCCGTAACGCAGAGCTCAAGGAGCACAGACATAATCATATTAGCAAAGCTTAAGATGTCAGCCGCTCCTCATTAGTTTTACAATTTGCTGCATCATATTTCAGCCTAAAGGAAAGAAAACGCCATAAGGGATAATTCTTCTTAATGTCTGACATCTTAAATATGTTTAAAAAGCGAAGAACAAAAGCAAACACAAGACTCGGCTCTGTTCACATTGGCCTTATGATGTATGCAAACCCGGAGAAAAAATTAATAGACCCCATTATGAGTCAATGAGGCTCCCAGATCCATAGGTCAGACATAGCCGATAGAAGAAGAAGCCAATCCCAACAGACAAATTCCAAAAGGAAAGCAATAAAGAACCAAACAATAAATTGTAAACACATGTAGAATGGTTGATTGAACCCCAATTTTGCTGGGATTGCCTAAAATCTATGATAAGGAGGGCTGTTCCCCAGTTCCACTAGAATCGGCCGCTTCATCTGTTCACCAATGTGTCCAGGACCTTTAGCCTTAGGACTTTGTATATTTTGCTGGGATCCATCCATTCTCCTATATAGAACATACTATTAGGCGCCCGGCATCAGGTGACACAATAATATCCCTGCCGGGTTTTATCTCAGCTGGTCTGTTTATTAGAAGAGCTAGCGGAAGACAAAGGAATTATTAGTGCGTTCCCGGCTCGGGTTTATGATTTTCTGTCAATCTTCAGCTAAGGCATAAAACTCTTTTTGATTGAATAAATTACAGAGCGTGATTTAATCTTCCTCGGTAACATTTGAGTGGTTAGTGCATCTTAAATTGAGTCTGGATATGTCGGAGCAGAATGAAGTCAGTGACACAATGATTTGCTTGTTTGAGGAGGAAGAATGGGGTCAATGTTGGCGTGTTCTGCTAACACCGCGCTCCGCCTCATTAATAGAGTGCTCCGCCAGCACCAGTCATCCACACACTTCCCCGGGACTTCGTTTTCGGCAGTAAATGTTGACATACATTATGTAACATATTACAATTTCTATTTAAAGAGAACAGATGTCGGTGAATATTGAACAGGGAAGCCAGAGAGTCATTCAACACTGAAAAAAGCTTCAATATTAAAGAGCACTAATAAATTTTTAGATAGAAAGTCGAGGAAGTGCGCCAAACCTTACCGCTCCTTCCTTGCTTCTGCCTTTCAATGCCAAACCTTACCGCTCCTTCCTCGCCTCTGCCAATCAGCGCCAAACCTTACTGCTCCCTCCTCACCGCTACCTATCAGCATCAAACCTTACCGCTCCTTCCTCGCCTCTGCCAATCAGCGCCAAACCTTACTGCTCCCTCCTCACCGCTACCTATCAGCATCAAACCTTACCGCTCCTTCCTCGCCTCTGCCTATTAGCGCCAAACATTACCTCTGCTTCCTCGCTTCTGCCTATCAGCACCAACCCTTACTGCTCCTTCCTGCCTATCAGCACCAACCCTTACCACTCCTTCCTCGCCTCTGCCTATCATTGCTAAACCTTTCCGCTCCTTCCTCGCCTCTGCCAATCAGTGCCAAACCTTACTGCCCCCTCCTTGCTGCTACCTATCAGCATCAAACCTTACCGCTCCTTCCTCGCCTCTGCCTATCAGCGCCAAACTGTACCACTGTCTTCTCGCCTCTGCCAATCAGCGCCCAACCTTACCACCCCCTTCCCGCTCCTTTCTCGCCTCTGCCTATCAGCGCCAATTTCCTAAAGGTCAATACCATTTGCCTAAATACAATCAGAGAACTGAGATGTGGGACTTGCAGGTTAAACGCTTGATACTTAACATGAGACGTCATACGTGAAATCACACAATGATAACTCGGACACAATGAGGCTCGTTTATCATTATACAGTATACGGATTACACTTTGTGTACGTGTTATAATACAATGGTTAATTCACTGGTTGCACAATATGTCTATATCCTAATGCCGTCTTCATCCATCTTCATCCAGGCTGATGGAGCTGCACAGGTTTATTATATCCATTTCTAGGCTAAAGCAATGACTCCCTCATTCCTTAGTGAAGTTCTTCCAGCTTAAAGGGGTTATTTACCATTTTTGTTTCTTTTAAATCATTTGGTGCCGGAAAGTTATAGAGATTTGTAATTTACTTCTATATAAAAAATTTTAATAACATTTTTTTTCTCATAAAAATAAGAGCTCCTCCAGAAAGCTGGCTCCCTGTTACTGGATTCAATAGGTGAAACCAATATCCGTCTGGAGGAGATATGATTTGCTTTTCTCCGGGAAGCATTACCTGCTCCTTAGGAGTCTTGATACCGGCTTGTTAGATTACAAGGAGATACATTACTCTTCCATACTGTTCCATCCAAGTATTCTGAAAAAAAAAAAAAAAGATCAGGATGGACAGATGTCGTATTATACTACAGATACAAAGCTGTGGAGAATTATACTCCATCTCGCTCTATCTGCCAGCCAATTTACAGGCTCCAATCCATAGACTCCAAACCATGGACTCCAATCCACAGGCTCCAATCCACAGGCTCCAATCTACGGACTCCAATCCACGGACTCCAATCCACAGGCTCCAATCCATGGACTCCAATCCACGGACTCCAATCCACAGGCTCCAATCCACGGACTCCAATCCACAGGCTCCAATCCACGGACTCCAATCCACGGACTCCAATCTACAGACTCCGATCTAAAACAAAAGATAAAACTTGTATAACTGTGTTAACAATGTAGTGAGTATGGGGCCTCGGGCTTATCCCTGAAGAGCAGATGTTCGGGGAAGGATTGGACACAATGGGTTTCAGCACGCTCCAGCCTTTGTTTCGGCACGAGATAATAGAATTCTTAGTTTCTTTATTTACAGAAATCCATTTTCTCGAGAAGAAAAATCAAAGGCAGAATATCAGAAGAACACGGATGATTTTCACAGTTTACTCAAAAAATGTAGATGAATGAAATTGTCATTTTGGAGTCGCTTTTAATGTTCAGTGTCTCCTGGCGTGTCTCCAGAAGAAGAGACCCGGTGACCATTACCTCCTTCTATCCGCTTGAGCCTTAGGAATTATTCATAGATGGATCAGATGCTGCGGCTGTGCCGGGACTACCAGTCCTTCTTATTATTCGCCCAGCAACGTCCATGGAGGTGAAAGGTGAACGGTTGCTGCCCTTGTAGGAACCAAGTGGCAAATTCAGCATGATGGTGGAAAGCGATAAAGAGGAAAGCGCTCATCATGTAAAATGAACAGAAACTCAATGCTTTCCGTGTTGTGGAGATTTTTATAATTTAATAGTTTCACATTTCCGACATGTAATAATATTTTTTTTATATATAGTAAAGGATTAGGATACGCGATGAGCACAACTGGAGCAGCTCAAGTCAGATAGTTTGGCATTTGATTACTGGTGGCTGGAAAAGTTGGATGCTGCCCTAAGGAGTCCTGGTGGACTCCTTATGGCTTATGGCTATATCCATGTTTTCCAGGACTCCCTAGGGCGGCATCCAACTTCTGAAGCCACGGAGAGTCAAGTACCAAGTGATCGGGTTCAGAGACCATTTCCAAACCTGAACAGTTTGGCATCTCCGCTCAACACTAGTGGTTGCTAGTAGCCTCTGCTTGAGAAGTCCATGCCTTGATGGGCAATATCTGTTTTAGAGACACATGAGGGACTCGGCAGTATGACACCAGGACTGACTGACTCTCCAGTTATGTTGGGGCAGATCAGGATTTGGAATTTAACATGGCAAATTATTTTGTTCACAGAGATATTAGAATCCAGCAGTGGTTGGTTTCCTTCCTCTATGGATCTGCCCATTATATACAAAGGTTGCACGCTTTCTAAGCCCTATACAACATCTAGACCCAGGCAGGTCACTGTATAATTTGGCAAATTCACCTGTCAAAAAAGTTAGATGGCACTGAAACATCAAAAGTCTTGGTCCAGAGTGGTTAAATATTCCTTTACACCCATCTTTTAAAGGAGCACTCTGGAGAGACAATGTTTTTAAACCATCTGGTGTCAGAAAGTTATACAGATTTGTAATTTACTTCTAGTCTTTCAGTACTTATCAGCTGCTGTATGTCCTGCAGGAAGTGGTGTATTCTCTCCAGTCTGACACAGTGCTCTCTGCTGCCACCTCTGTCCATGTCAGGAACTGTCCAGAGCAGCAGCAAATCCCCATAGAAAACCTCTCCTGCTCTGGACAGAGGTGGCAGCAGAGAGCACTATGTCAGACTGGAGAGAATACACCACTTCCTGTAGGTCATACAGCAGCTGATAAGTACGGGAACACTGGAGATTTTTATATAGAAGTAATTTACAAATCACATTAAGTTTCTGACAACTGATTTAAAAACGAATTGTTTTCTTTGTCCTACCCCTTTTAATATATGGTAATCTGAATGAGAACATGAAGGTTCTGCAGGTTTTCTGCCAAATTTTTTTTTTTTTATTAAAATCCGGTCCTAAACACAGAGAGAATCATATTAATGTCAGAAAGGACAGACAAAGGATAAAATATGATTTTACTGTTGAATCCTAATAGTGAAGACTTTAGAAGACTAAAAGAACAAGGAAAGGTAAGGAAAAAAAATGCAGAAGAGAGTAGATCCCTCCAGGCTTCCACAAATGTTCTGTATATATATATATATATATATATATATATATATATATATATATATATATAAAATCTGTGTTACCAATGGAAAATGGACTCTCCCAAAATCCAGCCTTAGGTCATAAGCAGTATCCACGTCTTCCTGGCAATCCTAGGGCTGCATCCAACTTCTCCAGAGTCAAATGCCTTCTACATGTCCACCTAACACTAGTTCCAATGTTTCTTATATATCTTCTTGCTTATACTATTGGTTTATGCAAAGTGACTGTTGACCAATTTGGTGCAATGGGCATCCATTTTTTTTTCTGGCTGTTATTACCTCAGAATAACTCCTCCTGAGAGCACAATGGCCACCAGGCCCCTCTCCCGCCATAACCGATCTCCTCTCATTCTCACTCTTCAGTTCTTTAAGGACTCGTCTACTCTACATAACTAATTTACATCCACTACATATTCCATTTTCCTTGACATTTACTTTTATATGCAATTTTATAACATTTTTCTTCAGAGTTTTCTCTCCTTTATGGCGACTCCCTCGAGCCGGAGGACGGAAGAAATTATCTTAAATGAATGGATGGCCGGTGATTTTATTGGCCTCCTTGGAACGCCTTCTTTCCTTCTTTACATCGATGCTATGTCACCACGTTACCATTATATAAACCGAGAAGTTTTAATCTTTCTCCTTCTCTTGGGGGGGGGGGGGGGAATAATATGGTGTAAAATTCTAAAGTGTCTTTTCAGATACTTTTTCCGGCACTTAGGTTTATAGGAGCGACGCAATGAGCTTTCCCCGCGCCGGTTGCCGCTCACCACAGATCTTTTTTTTGCCCAATAAATTACACCTGGCGCCCGAAGCTTCTTACAAAACACCTACTTTTCATCCAGCAGTCATTCAAAACACTCGATCTAATTACAAAGCCCAGACATCAGGCAATTTATGAGCCCGGTCTCCTTGCTTTCTTATATGTTCTGTTATTTAGTGTTTTGCAGGATTCACCTTTATAAATAAGTAATGAAAGGAGCGCCTGACCCACCACAAATAAAGTGGCCATAATAGCAGTCTATGGGATGGGGTCCTGCACATCCAGGTTATGTGCACGCTTTGCTCTATTTGTTGTATGGTGGATACCAACAGCGTCTTACAAACCCAACTGGCTTGGTAGAAAACAATGGGGTCATCGGGTCTTACTGGGTCTTTACACTATTTCATCCACCAAATATGGCGAGGTGCTTAGACCCTCACTGTTTAACAAAGGGGTAGAAGTGATCAGAGGAACGCTATTCCCATTCTTCTTGGTAGCTATCCTCCTTCATGTTGCCGAGTATATGGTGTACAGCTTATAGGAAGTCTATGATATCTTGTATGAATCTGTATGAATCAGAATGATGGGGCACAATGCCCAGAGAGTATTTGGGGTTTAGCATCCGGACCTCAGTGACCAAAACGTTTTTTCCTTCTGGAGAGATTTTTTGCCTCTTCCCAGGGAGTTTTGCCCTGAAGTCTCCTTACAGCTGGGTCTCTACAAGGAGACTGAAACTTTTTGCTGTAACTTTAACTTTAGTCTAAATTCGGAGCTCCTCATCTTGTAATAAATTCCCAGCACTTTTCTCACCACATGCAGGTAGCCTGCTCAGCAGATGTGCAGCTGCCACACTTTGGCCTCCCGGTGTCTTTGCCTTGAGAGGAAGATGCGGACGCAGCATAAATTCTACAACCTGAGTCCTATAAATCATCGCTGGAGATGGAGATTCTCACTTCCACTCAATGCCATAAAAACAATGCGCGGATATTGTCACCTCTAGTGATTTGCGCGCTGCCCTTTTCTGGGGGTAAATCATTCATCTGTCCCTACCCCACAAGTCTCATCCAGATTTCTCATTTCTGACCTGACCCCCCGACATTCTTTCTGACAACGCGATCTTTCTATTTTTATTTGTTATAAAACCAGAATCCGGGGCGCAACATGACTTCAATATTCCAAGGTTATCATTGCCGGGTCATAGGCATTGAGCTTAACTAGAGAGAATAGCACAGAAATGGACAGAAATTTATTTAGCTGGAGGGAGACTGCAGTAGCCGCGCCATTCACTTTCTCTGTTATGGCCATCAATGGAAGTCTATGAGACTACTTAGGCGGACAGAGCAGGCTGTCGGGGAGTGGATCACAGTGCTGCCGCACACTCCCCCTGGACAGCAGTCGGGGGTGGAGCACGGTGCTGTCACGCCCTCCCCCTGGATAGCGGTCGGGGGTGAAGCATGGTGCTGTCACGCCCTTCCCCTGGATAGCGGTCGGGGGGTGGATAATGTTGCTTCCACACCCTCCCCCCGGCTACATATCCTGATCCCAGCAGATCTCAGCAGTGCCACCCACGAGGAACAAAAAGTTTTGATATGTCTGATCAAATAAAAATAAGCAAAGTCCAACAGCATCCAAGATTTCATGGCTTTATAACATAACTTTTTAAGATTCAAGATGAAACAGGCGCAGGAGCTGCTCCTATGTCATCCATAGTGGGTCCCGGCTATCAGTGATAGCCAACGGCCCACCACAAATCTCAGCACCGAAGCCGTGCTCCGATGCTGAGAGTTAACTCTACAGATACTGCGGTTAGCATGACCACAGCATCTATAGGGCTTAAGACGGAGAATTCTCCCTCTACAGAGGAAGAATTCTCTTTCTGCTGTCCATTGGGGCTCTGTAGATTTCCTGGTTTCCTGGCTACAGAGGCCGGTGGAGGGCGGGAAGGCGGGGCGCACGCCCGTGAGGTCTGCCCCCTCACCTCTCTCCCCTGCCGCTGTTACAAGATTGTGACAGCGGCAGGGGACAGAGGAGAGGGGGCAGACACAGAGACATCAGCTTCTGGAATCATTATGATCCCATAAGCTGATGTCCTAAAACGACCTGGGCATTGAGGAATCAATGACCCCATGGTCGAGAAAGGGTTAAGCATAAATGATAACAACAACACTGGTCGACCATTGTTTATACCTGGTTTTGCAAATAAAGCCATAAAAACTGCTGTTGGAGCATATTTTTCTCCGGACTACAATCCATTTGTGTTGCTGGATCATCTCTCCTGTTACGTCTGATGTCAAAAGTTATTTTTCCTGACAATTACTCTTTGGTATGAATGTAATGCTCCCCTCTTCCTGAAGAGGCGCTACAGGCGAAATTTACTTTTGCTTCCTCTAAGATTGCAGCTGATCATTGAGGTCAAAGGGGCGAGACACTTTATAAATAGGAAAACTGTAACAAAACTGGCTTTTCAAAGTGATGAAGCTAAATACTCAACGATTCCACCAACAAAACCCTTATAAAGATATCCTGGTCCTGTAATGACAGCGTCATTATGTTATTACTATAGTGGTTGTGGACTGTTTTTTTGTTTTCTTGACATATATATATACCTAACACCTGTTTTACAGCCGTCTTTTTTGGCATTTTGTCCCCAAAACACGGCCGTATTCTGCAAATTTCTAAGTTATATAAAGATTAGAAGCTGAAAAATAAAAACTTCTACAACTTTATTAGTACTTTTCAGTTTGCTGCCAGTGAGGGGTGATGATGTTACATCCAGAAGCTGAATCCTCACCAGATCCCATTATCCTAACCCTGAGAGGTCCTGTACACGTAATCCCCTGTGTGGTCTGTGAGACTAGTCTGACTAATAACACTGAATCTATTCTGAAATGTGTGTAAGACTCCATCTTGTGATCCCACCTGACATTCTGCCTGATGATCCATCATAGGGACCGGACAGGGACTTCTGCTACTCATTTATTTATATTCTTTAGCTGTGTGGCTTCTATGTTTTACTGGACATAATGTGGAGCTGCGGAGGGAGTTTACAGTCGGGAGGTTCATATTACCGCCTATTATATTCTACTTGGAAAAAAATAGATTTTACATCCCAAACCTGCTGACAGATTCCTTACAATGTACAAACTGAGGTTACTAACCACACCTGCCGGATGCTTGTACCAAGCATCTACTACTTATACAGGAAAAGGTTTCCATCATGTCCCCCTTTCCCTTCTTCCTCCTGTAACATATATAAAGGTTTCCATCATGTCCTCCTTTCCCTTCTTCTTCCTGTAACATATATAAAGGATATAAAGGTTTCCATCATGTCCTCCCTTTCCCTTCTTCCTCCTGTAACATATATAAAAGTTTCCATCATGTCCCCCTTTCCCTTCTTCCTCCTGTAACATATATAAAGGTTTCCATCATGTCCTCCTTTCCCTTCTTCCTCCTGTATATAAAGGTTTCCATCATGTCCTCCTTTCCCTTCTTCCTCCTGTAACATATATAAAGGTTTCCATCATGTCCTCCTTTCCCTTCTTCCTCCTGTAACATATATAAAGGTTTCCGTCATGTCCCTTCCTTTCCCTTCTTCCTCCTGTAACATATATAAAGGTTTCCATCATGTCCTCCTTTCCCTTCTTCCTCCTGTAACATATATAAAGGTTTCCATCATGTCCCCTCCTTTCCCTTCTTCCTCCTGTAACATATATAAAGGTTTCCATCATGTCCCCTCCTTTCCCTTCTTCCTCTTGTAACATGTATAAAGGTTTTCATCATGTCCTCCTTTCCCTTCTTCTTCCTGTAACATATAAATTGGTTTCCTTTATGTCCTCCCTTTCCCTTCTTCCTCCTGTAACATATATAAAGGTTTCCATCATGTCCTCCTTTCCCTTCTTCCTCCTGTAACATATATAAAGGTTTCCATCATGTCCTCCTTTCCCTTCTTCCTCCTGTAACATATATAAAGGTTTCCATCATGTCCTCCTTTCCCTTCTTCCTCCTGTAACATATATAAAGGTTTCCATCATGTCCTCCTTTCCCTTCTTCCTCCTGTAACATATATAAAGGTTTCCATCATGTCCTCCTTTCCCTTCTTCCTCCTGTAACATATATAAAGGTTTTCATCATGTCCTCCTTTCCCTTCTTCTTCCTGTAACATATAAATTGGTTTCCTTTATGTCCTCCTTTCCCTTCTTCCCTCTATACATATTCCTTCTCCTGATGTACCATGTCTGTGCTCTGCATTTGTTCTCTCTCAGACGCCAGTACACGCAGCATTGTACAGATAGCTGATACAAATGGTCCTTAGATGCGGCTGCTTATTTCACATGCTGACACTATACATTTCACACAGAGAATTGGGTGTCAGCGGCGTAAATAGTTTTATCCTAAATCTTAGCAAGAGGCCGCGTATATCCTGCTCCGTCAGTAAAACTTCCCCCGTGACTCCAAATGAGCGATGTCCGAGCCAAGAGCAGCTGACCACGACTGTGCTCGACATAAGGGACGCCAACTGCCCTTGATAACAAGAGAGAAATGTCACAGCAACAGATAGCGCTGCCCCCGGCCGGGGAAGCTGTATTTATATCCCCATTCTCTCCGCTGGTATTTGTTCCAATGTTATTTCAGGACAAGCATATGCACAGAGTGATGTCAGCCCGGAATGAAGGAAGAACCAATGGCCCCATTTACAGAATGAAATTGGCATCAGCCCCTTAGAAATGGAAGGATTGTAATTTCATTGATCTGGCCGACCAATTACAGGGAGTGCAAGGGAATAATTGAGCCGGCCGCACGGTCGTGTCAGTAGACACCGTATATATATATAATTTTTTTTCTATTTTGCTCATTATTTAATTAAGGATTTAGTAACGGTAAAGATACATTGAAATGTAAATCTTGTTTTTTCAAGCCCGTCCAGGAATACAGTACAAAGAGGCTGGAAAAGCTATGAACATAATCAGCAGATAGAGCGGAGACTAAACAGTGACGGGCGAGGGAGCGCAGATTCTCACAGAACTCCGCTGCCTTTGAATTAATCAATTCAATCATCCCGGAGCTGAAGTACATATGGAAAGAAGACTATACGCTCTCTTCAAAGCCCGGGATAAATAATGGCTGCCTGATGAATAGGCTGCTTAACCCGTCTCCTTCCACAGACCGGCAAGACCGCATCTATTCCGGGCCCGCTAATAAATTAGCTTTTTGGGAAGACTTTGAAAGCGCCGTCCTCTCCCTCCGACATCTTTGTTGCTGCGTTTTTTGTTGCTGAGATACAGCGCTTCGGGCTGAAATAAATTGGTCACCGAGGATAGACATCTTACAAACACAAATCAATCTATTTGGCCACTAGGATTTTTTTTTCTCGACGGTAACAATTGGATTTATGTATTATGGTGTAATGATGGCAAAAGAGCGCGGCGGATTATTATAGATTTTTTCTGCTATTAACAAAGGAATGAAAGGGTCGGTTCATCAACAATGCACAATCCTTGGAAGGCATGATGGCCGCTCTGTTACTGACCTCCCCACCTGGGTCTCATCCGTATACCATGAGTATCTATTTTCTGTCCATAAATAATAGCAGTAACTGCAGGAGATTGTATAGCTCCCGAGGAACAAAAGCAACAGGAATATGCACAGATATGTTGGTCAATGTTATCACCATGCCACAAGGCTTAACAGAGGATTGCTGGGGCTTCAAGGGGCTGCACAGAAACAAACTAAAATAGGACTTTTTTTTGGTTACTATGACAGTAAAGAACAACTCTTCATTGACTAACGTACCATCAGGTCAGAACAGGAAAGAAATGCCCAACACCCTAAGAACCCACCAGTGACGTGTCCTGAGCAAAACAGTGCCGTATTAGATTAGGGAAGGTTGGAGGAGGATGTGTCTGAGCAGAGCGGGCTCATCAAAATACAAGGCAGGTACTGGGATGAGGAGCAGCAAGTAGTTTTGGCGCAGGAAAAAGCCTCAGGGGACATTGACTATATTACAATATAATCCAGGGTGTTAATAATGCCAGCAGGTATCGTTGGAATCTGCTGATGGTAACAGGGAGTTTTGATAAAGGGTGGGGGGGAAAAAAAAGTACTCACCTTACTGATTCCCCATCCCTGCTATTCCAAGGTGCCAGACCCTTGCTGATCTTCACCCCCTCCCCCCGTCTCAATACACACGAAACGGACAAAATGGAATTCCTGAGATCTATGGCCTCATTTACACATCTATGGTTCTGTCCGTGACCCGAAATAAAAATGGACAGGTCCTTGTCTGGACCTGCAATTGTGCCACGAATCGCTATCTATCTATGTAGAGGTCCATGCATTACGAACAATGATGGACGATGCACATCCATAGTGTGGTCTGCAATGCTGGCCGCATTACGGACGCGTAAATGAGGCCTTACGGAATAAAAACCTGAAGGCTGGTTTGCAAGTTAGGTATAATGCAAATACTAAAGCTAAAATATACATCTATAGCCTGTGGACTATGGACTATGTTCAGGTTAAAGGATATGTAAATATTCACAGCCATTTTTGATTTACGTCAGCTCATCCTAACTGAAAAGGAAGCAGCCGAGATTGTTTTGTGTGACCCAGCAGTAATATTTCTTCCATCCGGCACCAACTTCCTATTTACCTACCAAATATCAAGAATGAAGAGACGAGCGGAATGCAATATCCCTGCAGGATCGGACTATTAGCTGGAAGTCATGAAACAACATGAAATATGGCTATAGGGTGAAACATCACTCCTCCCTTATTGTGCTGCTTTAATATATATTTTTACATTTAATATTATTGCACTTAGTGGTAAAAAAAATGGCAGTAAGGCCTCATTCACATCACATCACATTTCCACATGTGTCAAAAATCTGTAAAAAAAAACAAACAAAAAAAAACATGCTGGTATAATAGCTCAGGGTTCTCTGTCTCTGTCCGTGGTGCTGAAGCTGAGCTCAGGCTTATCCGTCCATGTCTGTGGTGCTGAAGCTGAGTTCAGGCTTCTCTGTCTCTGTCCATGGTGCTGAAGCTGAGCTCAGGCTTCTCTGTCTCTGTCCGTGGTGCTGAAGCTGAGCCCAGGCTTCTCTGTCTCTGTCCGTGGTGCTGAAGCTGAGCCCAGGCTTCTCTGTCTCTGTCCGTGGTGCTGAAGCTGAGCTCAGGCTTCTCTGTCTCTGTCCGTGGTGCTGCAGCTGAGGTCAAGGTTATTCTGTCTCTGTCCATGGTGCTGAAGCTGAGCCCAGGCTTATCCGTCCATGTCTGTGGTGCTGAAGCTGAGATCAGGCTTATATGTCTCTGTCCATAGTGCTGATGATGAGCTAAGGCTTATCTGTCTCTGTCCGTGGTGCTGAAGCTGAGATCAGGCTTATATGTCTGTCCGTGGTGCTGAAGCTGAGCTCAGGCTTCTCTGTCTCTGTCCGTGGTGCTGAAGCTGAGCTCATGCTTCTCTGTCTCTGTCCGTTGTGCTGAAGCTGAGCTCAGGCTTCTCTGTCTCTGTCCGTGGTGCTGAAGCTGAGCTCAGGCTTCTCTGTCTCTGTCCGTGGTGCTGAAGCTGAGCCCAGGCTTCTCTGTCTCTGTCCGTGGTGCTGAAGCTGAGTTCAGGCTTCTCTGTCTCTGTCCGTGGTGCTGAAGCTGAGCTCATGCTTCTCTGTCTCTGTCCGTGGTTCTGAGGCTGAGTTCAGGGCTCGGGTTATTACTGGCCACAGTCAGCCTGTGCCTCTGGGCTTTCATTAAATGGTTGACAGCTAATTCCTTGCACAGTTTGCTTTTCCAGCTTACTTTCTTCTTAATAATAAAGCGGTGGCAGCAGCGGGGAAAACCTCACGTAACCTTTTCATCCTCTGAAATCACAAAAAAGTGGATAATCTTTTTGGCTTTAAAATAGAAAATATTATTTGTTTGATAAATCAAAATTCATGAACAATGCCTTTTGTTATAGATTCAATGTACTCATCAAATGGGAAGCACGCTATCCTCCAGTATTACCAGAAGGTTATGTCATCTGAGCGCCATATTATGTGAATAGATGTTGAAGGTTACGAGACTTTCCCTTCGGGCCGGTTTTCCTTTTGTCTTTGAAACGTTATTTTATAGATAATTCTACTGTGTTTTTTCTCTATTGTTAGAGGAAAGTTTAGACACTGTCGGCATCTATAGCCTATTACCCTTCAATAGTAATTGTACTTTGTAGAAAAGTGCTTAATTGTTCAACATGTTCATATTATCCCTAAGGTAAATAAAGGGGTAGTCCCCAATATTCAACCTCCCTAGTTCTGCTTTAGGAGGGAGGAGTATATCGGTAGTTTACTATGTTTACTAAGTTTGCTATGAGGAGGGTGGAGCTTAGGAATAGATATAACTTCCTGTCTTGCCTCTCCCTTTCTCTCTCGCTCAAGAAGAACTGGAGAAAAACATTTCCCTTCTGTGCTCTCCTTTTATAAATTTTACTTTACAACTAATTCTCTTTTTGCAGGTGGAATGATGCAAATGAATTATTTTAAATCTTATCTGTTTGTGCATGGTACTAGATATGAGATGAGAGTGTCAATTTTGTTTTCATTTCATTATTTACAGTTTGGCAATAACCCTCTAAACCAAAGGGAAGGATAATTTTTCAGCCATGGTTCTCTAGAGGTTTCCTCCACAGGGATTTTTCACACAGGTTTAACACAATCTTCATAGTTTTGCCTGGACTTGTATTTACGTTCATGGCATAAAATGAAGTATGCAAAAATGTGTAAAAAGATTGTAAAAAGAATATATACATATTTGGTTTCGTGGTTTCGGAGTCAGGTGGAAGTTTGGGGCAGGTTATTGTGGACCAACTCATAGAGGATGGTGGTGATGATGGTGGTGGTAAACCGGCTGAGCCTTCGAAGTGGCCAGCCTTAAGAATGCGATAATGGTAACCTCATCCAGGGGCAGGCACGGTGGTTAGGCACAAGGGTGAGGATCAGTATGGTCATTGGTGCCTTATAGTGTGCTGGTTTTACTAGAACATCCTTTATTGCTGTCTGGTCAGGTGCTGGATGGCACTGGGGGTCTCAAAGTATCTGGGAATTCCTGTGGCTGGGCTCTTCACCAGACTCCTGGGATTGTTAGTCCTGAGATGTAACTAAAGCTGTGGCCATCTTAACACTAAAGAGTGTGTATTATGCCTTCATTTCATAGTCTGTGTTTATTGTTGTTGGAGTTCTTTCAAGGGGAAGAGAGGGTCAATCCCATATCCAGAAGGCATGTATAATGGTCTCACATATGTGCATATAGTCATATTACAGGAGCAGGTGAAGGATGGGTCACCCGCAGGACCATCATATGCCTGAACTTGCTTTGTTCTCAACATAAAGTAGAAATTGGCTCAGGTACTGGGTATTTAGAGGACTTTATCCCTTCACTCCAGAGCCTGAAACGCTAACAGACATTGTTGTCAGAAATCTTCTCCCATTGTCACATTAAAGTTTCTGTTAAATAGATTTCTTCAAAGGCGCTCAGCAGCTTTCCGGCATTTCCAAACATCACACAATTCCCTCTGAAGTCCTTTTGGCAGAGTAGTAACATTAAAATTCCAGAAAGAAACCTTTTTAAAGAGAATCTTTAGAACAAAGCAGCCGGTGGACTACAACCTGTGGAAAACTTGGCTGAAGTGACATCTTAACAACAACTCCTCCAGTCTAATTGAATGAGATGTGGTATTCAGCCGGTGAGAGGGATGTCATATGAGCGAGGGGAGCGGAAGACGTCAGCCTTTGTTTCTTACGCCTGATCAAACTGCTAGAGACAGAAAAGTTGAAGATAAAGTCTATTGTAAAGTAACCACATAGTCTGTTGTGTGCTGCTCAATAGCATCCGAGCTCAAAGAGCATCTAGTAGGAATAAAGTAAAGGAAGGGATAAGAAATGGCTGAGACGTTCAGTGTTTTAAGCGGCCTAATTCAGATATTATTCCACCCTCACTGCTGATCATAGAGTGAGAGGCTAAAGAGCCCAGTGAAGGCAAGCAGACACTTCAGTGACCAAACCACGCCTCCTTGACCCTTTGGACTGGCAAATAAAAGCTGCATAGAGGTGCCAATCATCTTATTGCTTACAGAGCTGTATTTTCCCTGTCTAGTTGTCATTTCCCTTTATCATGTAGGTTTAGCACAGTTGGGTTGTAGACCTAGGTGCACAGGAGCCCCCCGTGCCGTGCACCATCCTGGCATGTTGCACATGATGTACAGTATTGAAGATTCTTTGGCCGTTTAACATTCCACTATTTGATCCCTCGAATGTTAGTGGCCACATAGCAGCTTGTGCCTGTAACGGGAGAGCAGCGCCCCTCTCTGGACATCCATAAAGATGTGCAGAGGATATAGAGGATAACAGAAAGGGTCAGGTCTGGCCAGGGCTGCCCACCTACTATGTTTTATGTTATTTTGGTCTCTGCTCATGTGGCAGGTTTATCTCTCTATAGATGATATTGCCACCTTGGAGCAGATGCATAGCAGCTTACATACACCTGACATTGTCTAACAACAGGCAGCTGCAGTTTGCCAGATGATCTTTATAGCTTATACAGTTTTCTTATCAATTCCAGTTGGTTCTCTCTTTATTTAAAGGGGAACTCCATAGATTCCATAAAAACTGCACAAAAAGAATACAGGTTCACTCTCAATCTCCTTCCGATTGTTTGACACCTTTCCCATTTAAGTACACTGCTCCTGGCCCCAGATTCAAACTTTTACAAATGATCTCAGTTTTACGTCATGGCACTCGGTCAGGAAAATACATCTCCCAGCATGCATTGCACCTGAAACAACACTGTCTCATTTCCCCTATACTACTCAGAAAAGGCTGTTGTTTCTCCGGCCTTAGTCAGGTGATCAATGTGTGATGTCAGTGCTGGGCCGGGTTACAGATGAGGTGTTACAGCTTGCCAGGCAGCAGAAGAGACAGAGATCATGTGACCTCTGTCTCTGAAGGGAGGGGGAGGACAGATGAGTGGAGACAGAGTGGACCAGGCAGTGAGGATTCTCAGCAGCTTCAGGGTGTAAATCAGGATGTGCTGCAGACAGACAAACCAATTCATGTAATCGAGATCAATAAAAACAAACTTATATCATACATTGAGACTGAACAGGTTAAATCTTTGTTTACTGCAGTTCCCCTTTAAAAGGGCTGCCCTAATATTTACTTGGCTATCCTTGTCAGCCGCACAGAAGAGACATTGTGCATACGTGACTCCTGCTCCATTCAGCGAGGGGACTCGGGGACCCCATTTGTGATTGCTGGTGGTTCATGTGCTTGGACTCTCGGCAAACCTCAGGATTGGTAATAAATGGTGGGGCAGCCCCTTTAATACTGGGTGCAATAGACTACACTGGATTTATTTTTGATCCCTCGGGGGATTAGTAGAGTTTTATTGTGACGGCTTCAAACACTCGGCATCCGAGGCGACTTCTTCCAGTGCGCTCCTTGTCTGGCAGGCAGCTGAAGTATGTGACAATGCCTGCGGTTCACAGCATTGTACTGTGCCTGTCAATCAGCAGGATCCGGGCTGATGAGGTGTGACAGCCCATACCCCAGATACAGACACACATCCTTTATTATCCGGACTGTGCCTGAAGCCATCGGCCATTCCTCTACCGACTCCGAGAACAAATAAACAAGTGCTTCTATATTGTATCAGCCAAACCTTATGGAAACCATCTGTATTACCGGGAGGGGTCCCTCTGTCGGGTGCGGGGGTCAGGTTGGCACCGGCATGCCAGGGCTGTACTGTGGATTTATCAAACAGCTCCCACAGAATTTATCAGAAACTGTGGTAAAACCTGTACTGCTGGTTGTATATTACGAGATCAGTATGAGGGGTGCTGTATGTAAGCGCCATCAGAGGTAGATTGCTGGCCAGTGGTTTACATACAATAAAAAAAATGTACTTAAAGCATACCTGTACATGAGCAGCAGCTCTTATCTGGCCATTCTATAGCTTGTATATAACTAATATCCAGGTGTCCCTGAGCTAGTGGGTGGAGGCAAACTGTTATAATGTTTCCCACATACTGCATACACATAAAAGAGGAGATCCTGCTCCCCTGTATCTCTATAGCAGACCCTCAGAGGATATCCTGCTCCCCTATATGTCTATAGTACACCCTCAGAAGAGAGGATCCTGCTCCCCTATATCTCTATAGCACACCCTCAGGAGAGGAGATCCTGCCCCCCTATATCTCTATAGCACACCCTCAGATGAGAGGAGATCCTGCTCCCCTATATCTCTATAGCACACCCTCAGAGGAGGAGATCCTGCTCCCCTATATCTCTATAGCACACCCTCAGGAGAGGAGATCCTGCTCCCCTATATCTCTATAGCACACCCTCAGAGGAGGAGATCCTGCTCCCCTATATCTCTATAGCACACCCTCAGAAGAGAGGAGATCCTGCTCCCCTATATCTCTATAGCACACCCTCAGAAGAGGAGATCCTGCTCCCCTATATCACTATAGCACACCCTCAGAGGAGGATATCCTGCTCCCCTATATGTCTATAGTACACCCTCAGAAGAGAGGATCCTGCTCCCCTATATCTCTATAGCACACCTTCAGAAGAGAGGATCCTGCTCCCCTATATCTCTATAGCACACCCTCAGGAGAGGAGATCCTGCCCCCCTATATCTCTATAGCACACCCTCAGAAGAGAGGATCATGCCCCCCTATATCTCTATAGCACACCCTCAGGAGAGGAGATCCTGCCCCCATATATCTCTATAGCTTACCCTCAGAAGAGATGAGATCCTGCTCCCCTATATCTCTATAGCACACCCTCAGAGGATATCCTGCTCCCCTATATCTCTATAGCATACCCTCAGAAGAGAGGAGATGCTGCCTCCCTATATCTCTGTAGCACACACAGAAGCAGCAGCTGCATGGAGGACATTATAGAGCAGTACTGAACAGCTAAACAACCCTCCTTGCTGAGTTTTCAGATTCACACTTTACCTTATTTCCCATAGTGTGTTACTCTCAGTATTTGCTCGATGAGTCTCTGCTAATATTATTACATTGGCTAGAAGTCTATGGAGTGCTGTGAGGTGGAGTTGTATGTGTTTATCTCACCTGCTTCTTCCATATTTTCCTCCGCTCTGTAGGGATCCAGTTCCACCTGCAGAGAGATTTTGTTTCTTGATTTCTCAGCCATAAGCCATGGGGGTCTGATACCGCTCCCCTCACATTATTCTCCATCACTTTAGCCTTCTATCTCAGGGATCCATCTTCCTCTCTGTCTCTCTAGATCTGGAGAATTTCTCTATATTATCATCCAGTCCGGAATCCTTTTCAGCTTTCAGTTCTTTTCCTCTTAGTTCTAGCAGTATTTCCTATATTGCCGCTGCTTTAGTTTTTTTTTTTTTAAACTCATCTCTTCTTTTAGTATTTGTTCACACTGGTAACACATTATACATTATTATACTCTGCTCACGCAGCTTTTCTTGGCACTAGGCAGGTTAGATCCAGAAAGGTGTATGTGAGAGGCAGTGCACCCCCTGTGCTATATGCAGGGCCACATAATGTACATGTCCTGGTGCCTGTACTGTGAGCGTCAGTGCATACAGTACTGTGTGCATCGCTGCTCAGTCCCTACAGGTACAGGGAGTCCAGCAATAGACAGGAGTCCCTGTCCCTGTGCATACTCTCTGTGACATTCTACGCTGATATCAGTAGTGTGACCGCTTTAAAGGGATGTTCTCATCAACATTTTTTACTGACAAATATTGCAGAAGTAAGTCATTTTACAGATGCAAATAATTGGCAGATTTGCTTACTTTTGCTGGTGTGTCCTTGATAGGAGAAGACCATTAAAAAAAAAAACATCAACTGTCAGGGGCAGGGGGGAATGAAATAAGGAGTCGTAACTTACCTCCCCTTGTGCCCGTGGTGAGCGGCAGGACCGACCTCGGGGGCTGGTAAGTATACTTTTGCAGCTTCTGTGTCTCCCTCTCAGATCACAGACGGCTTCAGGGCTTGTGGATTGTCCCTGGAGGAGTCTGTGGTCTCAGTGGGAGATGCAGTCATGCAGAGCTGCCTTGTGCTCCACCCACCTGGGATGTTTTACCACTTTAGTGGTTGTTATTAGGCTCAGATGATGTCGGTTATGAGGGTTGGCCGATGCTGATCTGTGTATGTGAGGATGGTCACAATAACTGTCGGCTGACCAATCATTGAAGGTGAATGGCCACCTTGGCTCAGGTCATCAAGAAAGAGGACTATGCCACTCCATGCCATGAAACGCCTCATCTGTAACCCTCCTGCTCCCATCATGCACTTCAACTTTTGATATTAAATAAACTTACATCTTTTTAATATAAATTTTTTTTATTGCTGGATTTTAAGCTTTTTTGACTACAATCTATACAACTAGTGATGTAGCAGCCACTAATCATGGCAGCCACAGCCGCGGCGTAACATGGCCTGCTACACAAATACTGAGATCATCATGAATCTGTGTGTATTACTGCGCTCTTGTGACATTGATCTACACTGATCATACTGATCGCCGCCAGTTCAGGCAGGAGGAATTACAGTATGCAGCTATGAATAGCCACACAGTTCTCTCAATGATCAGGCAGAGCACTTTATGAGCGCTCTGTCTGATCATTAATAGAGCAGTCAGGTGCTAATAGGCCTCTCCTGACTACTACTGTCCCCCTGCAGTGATCCCCTGTATCTCTTCTCACCCCTCCCTCAGTGCTGCCCTGTATCCCCTCTCACCCCTCCCTCAGTGCTGCCCTATATCCCCTCTCACCCCTCCCTCAGTCCCCTTCCTGCAGCACTCCCCTGTATCCTTCTCACCCCTCCCTCAGTTCCCCTCCTGCAGCGCTCCCCTGTATCTCTTCTCACCCCTCCCTCAGTGCTGCCCTGTATCCCCTCTCACCCCTCCCTCAGTCCCCCTCCTACAGCGCTCCCCATATCCCTTCTCACCCCTCCTGAAGTGCTCCCCTGTTTCCCCTCTCCCCTCTCCCCCCTCCCTCAGTTCCCTCCCTGCAGCTCTCCCCTGTCTCCCCTCTCCCTCAGTTCCCCTCCTGCAGCTCTTCCCTGTATCCCCTCTCCCCCCGCCCTCAGTTCCCTCCCTGCAGCTCTCCCCTGTTTCCCCTCTCCCCCTCCCTCAGTTCCCTCCCTGCAGCTCTCCCCTGTCTCCCCTCTCCCCCCTCAATCAGTTCCCCTCCTGCAGCTCTCCCCTGTATCCCCTCTCCCCCTCCCTCAGTTCCCCCCTGAGGCTCTTCCCTGTCTCCCCTCTCCCCCCTCCATCAGTTCCCCCCCTGCAGCTCTCCCCTGTCTCCCCTCTCCCCCGCCCTTAGTTCCCCCCCTGCAGCTCTTCCCTGTCTCCCCTCTCCCCCCTCCATCAGTTCCCCTCCTGCAGCTCTCCCCTGTCTCCCCCTCCCTCAGTTCCCCCCCCAGCAGCTCTCCCCTGTATCCCCTCTCCCCCCTCCCTCAGTTCCCCCCCTGCAGCTCTCCCCTGTCTCCCCCTCCATCAGTTCCCCTCCTGCAGCTCTCCCCTGTCTCCCCTCTCCATCAGTTCCCCCCCTGCAGCTCTCCCCTGTATCCCCTCTCCCCCCTCCCTCAGTTCCCCCCTGCAGCTCTCCCCTGTATCCCCTCTCCCCCCTCCCTCAGTTCCCCCCTGCAGCTCTCCCCTGTATCCCCTCTCCCCCCCTCCCTCAGTTCCCCCCCCAGCAGCTCTCCCCTGTATCCCCTCTCCCCCCTCCATCAGTTCCCCCCCTGCAGCTCTCCCCTGTATCCCCTCTCCCCCCTCCCTCAGTTCCCCTCCTGCAGCTCTCTCCTGTCTCCCCCTCCATCAGTTCCCCCCCTGCAGCTCTCCCCTGTATCCCCTCTCCCCCCTCCCTCAGTTCCCCCCCTGCAGCGCTCCCCTGTCTCCCCTCTCCCCCTCCCTCAGTTCCCCTCCTGCAGAGCCCCCCTTTATGTGCAGAGCGTCTATGACAAGCAACCTCCTGCCTCTGCCGGTGGAGCTGCTTATTATTAGATCTCTCCAGCTCGGATCTCCGGCCCGTCCTGCCCGCGCTCATGCTAATAGGCTTGTCCTCTAATGGATTTTCTGTTTCATTTGTAAATATCAATGCTTCCCAATATTTCCATTGCTTAAAGTGGGGCCGGCACGGCTCGTCTGCTCCTTCATGCATGATCATGTCTAACAGACTTTCATTTATGTAAAAAATGACTTGAATTTAGAAATTTATAAGCAACAAATGGCCTAAAATGATGAGATGAAGCGGAGGGTTTGCATTAATCTGCCATTAGATGGACCTTTCCTGTAGAACAAATGTAAATCTATTCCAGCAGGAAAAAGAAGCAGTAAATACATGAGGCCCACGCTCGGAGTTCTTCTCTTTTGTTAAAGTCTTAAGGGGTTTGTACCAGTGCATTGGTGGAGAGTGGCCTGAGATGGGCGCCGGCCCTTTAAGCAGCTCTCTAAGGGGGCACATGGCTGGAAATAGTGGCAGGTTTCCAGCTTTGGCGTCATCCGGTCCTCTGTGGTGCTCAGCAATAGGAAAGATGATGCACATAGTAATTACTGCAAGTAGCAAATAACCGGGAAACAGCGGAGGAACAGCGCTAATTACCGGATGAACGGCGCTAATAACCGGGAAACAGCGGAGGAACAGCGCTAATTACCGGATGAACGGCGCTAATAACCGGGAAACACCGGAGGAACAGCGCTAATTACCAGAGGAACGGCGCTAATAACCGGGAAACACCGGAGGAACGGCGCTAATAACCGGGAAACTCCGGAGGAACGGCACTAATAACCGGGAAACACCGGAGGAACAGTGCTAATTACCAGAGGAACGGCTCTAATTGCCGGGAATCACTGGAGGAACGGCGCTAATTACGAACGAAAAGAGAGCGGCACTAAGCTGAGTATACACACTGATCACTTGGAATATACACACTGACCGCTGAGTATATACATGCTGATCACTAAGTAAACACGCTGATCGCTGAGTATATACATGCTGTTCACGAAGTATACATGCTGATTGCTAAGCATATGCGCTGATCACTGAGTATACAGGTTGATTGATGAGAATACACGCGCTGATCGCCGAATATACACACTGATCACTAAGTATATACACACTGTTCGCTGAGTATACACAATGATCACTGAGTATATACACACTGTTCGCTGAGTATATACACTCTGATAGCTGAGTATACACAATGATCACTGAGTATACACGCTGATCACGGAGTATATACACACTGTTCACTGAGTATACACGCTGATCACGGAGTCTGAGCTCTGAACTTGTTACGTAGATTTCGGAGGATTCAGCGAACCTTCTTACTGCCTCCCGGAGAATCTCATGTCAGATAACAAAGGTTCATAAGAAAATGCAGATAGAGCGATAGAGACGAGACCGGGAATCTGTGCGACGTATTACCTTCCTGCACCGGAAATTACAGATGAGAGCGTGTGCACACCAATATACCGTATATATATACAGCATACACCACCTATACCGCATATAACACATATACCGCATACACCACATATACCGCACACACCAGATATACAGCATATACCACATATACAGCATACACCACATATACCGCATACACCACCTATACCGCATATACCACATATACCGCATACACCACATATACCGCACACACCAGATATACAGCATACACCACATATACCGCATACACCAGATATACAGCATATACCACATATACAGCATACACCACATATACCGCATACACTACATATACCGCATACACCACATATACAGCATATACCAGATATACAGCATATAGAGATGAGCAAATACGATTCGAGCGAGTAGGTATTCGATGGAATATTGCAGTATTTGAAAGATTTGAATTCAATCGAGTAGTAAGGCGACTACACGGGAAACATTCGAAAGCCCTCCTATCGCACTTGGCGCTTTTTTTAATCCAATGACCATGCAGGGAGGCCGTGAGCGACCCTGGGAGACACACGCAGTGCCAAAACGGCGTCTACCCCCATTGGATGGCTGAACCACATGACCTCGAATCTTAAATACTTGGCTCCTGCCTCTCGCCTGCAGATGCGCTTTCAACCCAGCCAGGGAGAGATCCTGGAGCAGGGAGAGATCGGTGTTAGTAGTCAGGCAGGTCAGGCAGGATTACTACAGAACCCAAAAGTCCTTTTCAGGGCTAAAATACAGCGAAAAAGTCATCTCTGCATCCAAAGCTTCTCAGTGCTAAGAAATAGATGATATAACAGCAGCAGCAGGTGTATTCATCCCAGGACCCTGTGTGTATAGTGACTTATAGTGTCCCTGTTTAACACCACTAAGGGCACCTGATATATACTGTTCCAGTAGCCCAGAAAAAGGCACGTCATACATGCTGTTCCAGTAGCGTTCGTACAGCATTACGCGTGATACGCACGGATAACATGACGCTCTACGGACGCACATTGGGGTCATGTGTGTAACACTGTGCAAGAAATACGAACAAAATGTGTGAACATTGCCATAAACGTTCGTAAAGCGTTCGCAAATATTTTTCATTTGCAACTGCGGAGAGTGGCATTATACTGGGATTTTGGGGTGTTGGGTGCACCCCGGCATGCTCCCCCTAATGTCCCAGTGTCATTCCGGAGGTGTTGGCATCGTTTAGGGAGGGTTCATGGGGGACTTGGTGTCCTCCAAGTGGTCGAATTTTGATTTCCAAGTGCCGCAAATTTTTTTCCATAGACTATAATGGGATCGAATACTCATTCGAATAGTCGAATATCGGTGCCTATTCAATTCAAATTCTCGAAACTCAAATATTTCACTACTCGCTCATCTCTAACAGCATATACTGCATACACCACATACATTACATATACCGCATATACCACATGCACTACATATACCGCATGTACTGTACATCAGTGAGTGCAGGTATATCAGTGAGTGCAGGTACATCAGTGAGTGCAGGTATATTAGTGAGTGCAGGTATAAAAGTGAGTGCAGATGCATCAGTGAGTGCAGGTATAACAGTGAGTGCAGGTATAACAGTGAGTGCAGGTATATCAGTGAGTGCAGGTATAACAGTGAGTGCAGGTATAACAGTGAGTGCAGGTATATCAGTGATTGCAGATACATCAGTGAGTGCAGGTATAACAGTGAGTGCAGGTATATCAGTGAGTGCAGGTATATTAGTGAGTGCAGATACATCAGTGAGTGCAGGTATATTAGTGAGTGCAGATGCATCAGTGAGTGCAGGTATATCAGTGAGTGCAGATACATCAGTGAGTGCAGATACATCAGTGAGTGCAGATATATCAGTGAGTGCAGGTATATCAGTGAGTGCAGATACATCAGTGAGTGCAGGTATATCAGTGAGTGCAGATACATCAGTGAGTGCAGGTATATTAGTGAGTGCAGATACATCAGTGAGTGCAGGTATATCAGTGAGTGCAGATACATCAGTGAGTGCAGGTATATCAGTGAGTGCAGATACATCAGTGAGTGCAGATATATCAGTGAGTGCAGGTATATTAGTGAGTGCAGGTATATTAGTGAGTGCAGATACATCAGTGAGTGCAGATACATCAGTGAGTGCAGGTATATCAGTGAGTGCAGATACATCAGTGAGTGCAGGTATATCAGTGAGTGCAGATACATCAGTGAGTGCAGGTATATTAGTGAGTGCAGATACATCAGTGAGTGCAGGTATATCAGTGAGTGCAGATACATCAGTGAGTGCAGATACATCAATGAGTGCAGATACATCAGTGAGTGCAGGTATATTAGTGAGTGCAGATGCATCAGTGAGTGCAGGTATATCAGTGAGTGCAGATACATCAGTGAGTGCAGATACATCAATGAGTGCAGATACATCAGTGAGTGCTGATACATCAGTGAGTGCAGGTATATTAGTGAGTGCAGGTATATTAGTGAGTGCAGATACATCAGTGAGTGCAGGTATATCAGTGAGTGCAGGTATATCAGTGAGTGCAGATACATCAGTGAGTGCAGGTATATCAGTGAGTGCAGATACATCAGTGAGTGCAGGTATATCAGTGAGTGCAGATACATCAGTGAGTGCAGGTATATCAGTGAGTGCAGGTATATTAGTGAGTGCAGATATATCAGTGAGTGCAGGTATATCAGTGAATGCAGGTATATCAGTGAGTGCAGATATATCAGTGAGTGCAGGTATATCAGTGAGTGCAGGTATATCAGTGAGTGCAGATACATCAGTGAGTGCAGGTATATTAGTGAGTGCAGATACATCAGTGAGTGCAGGTATATCAGTGAGTGCAGGTATATTAGTGAGTGCAGATACATCAGTGAGTGCAGGTATATCAGTGAGTGCAGATACATCAGTGAGTGCAGATACATCAGTGAGTGCAGGTATATCAATGAGTGCAGGTATATCAATTAGTGCAGATACATCAGTGAGTGCAGGTATATCAGTGAGTGCAGATACATCAGTGAGTGCAGGTATATTAGTGAGTGCAGATACATCAGTGAGTGCAGATACATCAGTGAGTGCAGGTATATCAGTGAGTGCAGGTATATTAGTGAGTGCAGATATATCAGTGAGTGCAGATATATCAGTGAGTGCAGGTATATCAGTGAGTGCAGGTATATCAGTGAGTGCAGATACATCAGTGAGTGCAGGTATATCAGTGAGTGCAGATACATCAGTGAGTGCAGATACATCAGTGAGTGCAGGTATATTAGTGAGTGCAGATACATCAGTGAGTGCAGGTATATCAGTGAGTGCAGGTATATTAGTGAGTGCAGATACATCAGTGAGTGCAGGTATATTAGTGAGTGCAGGTATATCAGTGAGTGCAGATACATCAGTGAGTGCAGATACATCAGTGAGTGCAGGTATATCAATGAGTGCAGATACATCAGTGAGTGCAGGTATATCAGTGAGTGCAGGTATATTAGTGAGTGCAGATACATCAGTGAGTGCAGGTATATTAGTGAGTGCAGATACATCAGTGAGTGCAGGTATATCAGTGAGTGCAGATACATCAGTGAGTGCAGGTATATCAGTGAGTGCAGATACATCAGTGAGTGCAGGTATATCAGTGAGTGCAGGTATATTAGTGAGTGCAGATACATCAGTGAGTGCAGGTATATCAGTGAGTGCAGATATATCAGTGAGTGCAGGTATATCAGTGAGTGCAGATACATCAGTGAGTGCAGATACATCAGTGAGTGCAGATACATCAGTGAGTGCAGATACATCAGTGAGTGCAGGTATATCAGTGAGTGCAGATACATCAGTGAGTGCAGGTATATCAGTGAGTGCAGATACATCAGTGAGTGCAGGTATATCAGTGAGTGCAGATACATCAGTGAGTGCAGGTATATCAGTGAGTGCAGATATATCAGTGAGTGCAGGTATATCAGTGAGTGCAGGTATATCAGTGAGTGCAGATATATCAGTGAGTGCAGGTATATCAGTGAGTGCAGATACATCAGTGAGTGCAGGTATATCAGTGAGTGCAGATGCATCAGTGAGTGCAGGTATATCAGTGAGTGCAGATACATCAGTGAGTGCAGGTATATCAGTGAGTGCAGATACATCAGTGAGTGCAGGTATATCAGTGAGTGCAGATATATCAGTGAGTGCAGGTATATCAGTGAGTGCAGATACATCGGTGAGTGCAGATACATCAGTCAGTGCAGATACATCAGTGAGTGCAGGTATATCAGTGAGTGCAGGTATATCAGTGAGTGCAGATACATCAGTGAGTGCAGGTATATCAGTGAGTGCAGATACATCAGTGAGTGCAGGTATATCAGTGAGTGCAGATACATCAGTGAGTGCAGGTATATCAGTGAGTGCAGATATATCAGTGAGTGCAGGTATATCAGTGAGTGCAGATACATCAGTGAGTGCAGATACATCAGTGAGTGCAGGTATATCAGTGAGTGCAGATATATCAGTGAGTGCAGGTATATCAGTGAGTGCAGGTATATCAGTGAGTGCAGATATATCAGTGAGTGCAGGTATATCAGTGAGTGCAGATACATCAGTGAGTGCAGGTATATCAGTGAGTGCAGATACATTAGTGAGTGCAGGTACATCAGTGAGTGCAGATACATCAGTGAGTGCAGATACATCAGTGAGTGCAGATATATCAGTGAGTGCAGGTATATCAGTGAGTGCAGGTATATTAGTGAGTGCAGATACATCAGTGAATGCAGGTATATCAGTGAGTGCAGGTATATCAGTGAGTGCAGGTATAACAGTGAGTGCAGATACATCAGTCAGTGCAGATACATCAGTGAGTGCAGGTATATCAGTGAGTGCAGGTATATCAGTGAGTGCAGGTATAACAGTGAGTGCAGGTATAACAGTGAGTGCAGATACATCAGTCAGTGCAGATACATCAGTGAGTGCAGGTATATCAGTGAGTGCAGATACATCAGTGAGTGCAGATACATCAGTGAGTGCAGGTATATCAGTGAGTGCAGGTATATCAGTGAGTGCAGATACATCAGTGAGTGCAGGTATATCAGTGAGTGCAGATACATCAGTGAGTGCAGGTATATCAGTGAGTGCAGATACATCAGTGAGTGCAGGTATATCAGTGAGTGCAGATACATCAGTGAGTGCAGGTATATCAGTGAGTGCAGATACATCAGTGAGTGCAGGTATATCAGTGAGTGCAGATACATCAGTGAGTGCAGGTATATCAGTGAGTGCAGATACATCAGTGAGTGCAGATACATCAGTGAGTGCAGGTATATCAGTGAGTGCAGATACATCAGTGAGTGCAGGTATATCAGTGAGTGCAGGTATATCAGTGAGTGCAGATACATCAGTGAGTGCAGGTATATCAGTGAGTGCAGATACATCAGTGAGTGCAGGTATATCAGTGAGTGCAGATACATCAGTGAGTGCAGGTATATCAGTGAGTGCAGATACATCAGTGAGTGCAGGTATATCAGTGAGTGCAGATACATCAGTGAGTGCAGGTATATCAGTGAGTGCAGATACATCAGTGAGTGCAGATACATCAGTGAGTGCAGGTATATCAGTGAGTGCAGATACATCAGTGAGTGCAGATACATCAGTGAGTGCAGATACATCAGTGAGTGCAGGTATATCAGTGAGTGCAGGTATATCAGTGAGTGCAGATACATCAGTGAGTGCAGGTATATCAGTGAGTGCAGATACATCAGTGAGTGCAGGTACATCAGTGAGTGCAGGTACATCAGTGAGTGCAGGTATATCAGTGAGTGCAGATACATCAGTGAGTGCAGATACATCAGTGAGTGCAGATACATCAGTGAGTGCAGGTTTGGCTCTGTACTTGTATTTCGGTGTAGTGTGCGGTGACGCATTATGTAGATGATATCTATATTTACACTACAATCTGATGTTCTCAGGACGACGTCTCCTCCGCAGGGGCCCCGACCTCAATGTGTTATCACAACTTTATGGAAAATCCAGTAGTGAGAGAGAGAGTCATATGTTTCCCCTGTGCCCCCCCCCCCTTCTCTCTCCTCCTCCCCGGGATAATGCTGCGCTGATATGAAGACCCCGGGAATCTCAGACAGACTCGCTGCTGGGGACGCACTGGGAGACAGACTGATAGAGAAAGTAACAGCGGCCATCAGATGCCTAATTCTCTATAGTGCGAACGCACGCAGGGCTCAGGTCTGCTGGAGAAGACCCTGGGGTGTATAGCGCATACACCGCCTACAGCGCATACAGCACATACACAGCATAGAGCGCATACACCACATAGAGCGCATACACCTCATACACTGCATACTACGCAGAGTGCATACACCGCCTACAGCGCATACAGCACATACACAGCATAGAGCGCATACACCGCCTACAGCGCATACAGCACATACACAGCATAGAGCGCATACACCACATAGAGCGCATACACCGCCTACAGCGCATACAGCACATACACAGCATAGAGCGCATACACCACATAGAGCGCATACACCTCATACACTGCATACTACGCAGAGTGCATACACCGCCTACAGCGCATACAGCACATACACAGCATAGAGCGCATACACCACATAGAGCGCATACACCTCATACACTGCATACTACGCAGAGTGCATACACCGCCTACAGCGCATACAGCACATACACAGCATAGAGCGCATACACCGCCTACAGCGCATACAGCACATACACAGCATAGAGCGCATACACCACATAGAGCGCATACACCGCCTACAGCGCATACAGCACATACACAGCATAGAGCGCATACACCACATAGAGCGCATACACCTCATACACTGCATACTACGCAGAGTGCATACACCGCCTACAGCGCATACAGCACATACACAGCATAGAGCGCATACACCACATAGAGCGCATACACCTCATACACTGCATACTACGCAGAGTGCATACACCGCCTACAGCGCATACACCGCATAGAGCACATACACCTCATACACTGCATACTACGGAGAGTGCATACACCGCCTACAGCGCATACAGCACATACACAGCATAGAGTGCATACACCGCCTACAGCGCATACAGCACATACACAGCATAGAGCGCATACACCACATAGAGCGCATACTACGCAGAGTGCATACAGCGCATACAGCACATACACAGCATAGAGCGCATACACCACATAGAGCGCATACTACGCAGAGTGCATACAGCGCATACAGCACATACACAGCATAGAGCGCATACACCACATAGAGCGCATACTACGCAGAGTGCATACACCTCCTACAGCGCATACAGCGCATACACAGCATAGAGCACATACACCTCATACACTGCATACTACACAGAGTGCATACACCGCCTACAGCGCATACAGCGCATACACAGCATAGAGCACATACACCACATAGAGCGCATACACCTCATACACTGCATACTACGCAGAGTGCATACACCGCCTACAGCGCATACACAGCATAGAGCACATACAACTCATACACTACATAATATGCATAGAGCTCATGCACCACATACAGCACATATACCGCATACTACACATAGAGCGCATACACCACATACAGCACATATACCGCATACACCACATACAGCACATATATCGCATACTACACATAGAGCGCATACACCACATACAGCACATATACCGCATACTACACATAGAGCGCATACAGCACATATACCGCATACACCACATACAGCACATATATCGCATACTACACATAGAGCGCATACACCACATACAGCACATATACCGCATACACCACATACAGCGCATACACAACATACAGCACATATACCGCATACACCACATACAGCGCATACACCACATACAGCACATATACCGCATACACCACATACAGCCCATATACTGCATACATCATATACAGTGCATACACAACATACAGTGCATATACTGCATACACCGGATACAGCACACACAACACATACACCACATATACAGCATACACTACATATACCACATACACCACATATACAGAATATACCACATGTACAGCATACACCACATATACAGCATATACCACATACACCACATACAGTATACAGCATATACCACATATACAGCATACACCACATATACAGCATATACTACATACAGTACACAGCATATACCACATATACAGCATACACCACATATACCGCATACACCACATATACAGAATATACCACATATACAGCATACACTACATATACCACATACACCACATATACAGCATACACCACATATACCGCATACACCACATATACAGCATACACCACATATACCGCATATACCGCATACACCACATATACAGCATATACAGCATACACCACATATACCGCATACACTACATATACCGCATATACCACATATACAGCATACACCACATATACAGCATATACAGCATACACCACATATACCGCATACACCACATATACAGCATACACCACATATACCGCATACACCACATATACAGCATATACCGCATACACAGCATATACAGCATACACCACATATACCGCATACACTACATATACCGCATATACCACATTTACAGCATACACTACATATACCACATATACAGCATATACCACATGTACAGCATATACCACATGTACAGCATACACTACATATACAGCATACACCACATATACCGCATACACCACATATACCGCATACACCACATATACAGCATACACCACATATACAGCATACACCACATATACCACATATACCGCATATACCACATATACCGCATACACTACATATACCGCATACACCACATATACAGCATATACCACATGTACAGCATATACCACATATACCGCATACACTACATATACCGCATACACCACATATACAGCATATACTACATACAGTACACAGCATATACCACATATACCGCATACACTACATATACCGCATACACCACATATACCGCATACACCACATATACAGCATATACCACATGTACAGCATATACCACATATACCGCATACACCACATATACAGCATATACCACATATACCGCATACACCACATATACCGCATATACCACACAGTGCTCAGGTCTGCTGGAGAAGACAGAGGGTTGTACAGCAATTACACCTTATACACTGCATATACTGCTAACATCGCATACAACACATATTCAGTGTATACCTCATACAGCATATACATCACAGACAGCTCAGGTGTACTGGAGAAGGCCCGGGGGGGGGGGGGAGGGGGATATAAGTACTGGAAGACTGGAGAGAATACACCACTTCTTGCAGGACATACAGCAGCTGATAAGTACCCGAAAACTGGAACTGTAAGAGAGGTTTTAATATAGAAGTAATTCACATATCTATATAACTTTTTGACACCAGCTGATTGAAAAGAATTGTTTTTGCTTGAGTGCCCCTTTAAGTGTAGGTATACATGGAATGATAAACATACCCAGGATACTAGAGCTGCAGCGTCCTCTGCTGGATGCCTGATGTGCTGCCAGGTCACAATCTATGAAGAATCTTCGTCCTCTTTGTAAATCCTTCTGATGTCTCTTCAGGCAGGACAGGGGTTAATATGGGCGCCATAATTCTCTGTTGTACCAACCCCAAGTGTTCCAAGGTAGAACGGACAGGTATAACCTGAAGGAGAGGACTCCTCACTCTCTCCTGGACTCCTCACACTCTCCTGGACTCCTCACACTCTCCTGGACTCCTCACACTCTCCTGGACTCCTCACACTCTCCTGGACTCGGACTCTCCTCACTCCCTCTGGGACTCTTCCACTCTCTCCGGGACTCCTCACTTTTTCCTGGGCTCTAGAGTGCTTGAACTTGACTCAGACTCTCCTCACTCCCCCCTCTGCACTCCTCCCCCCCCCCTCCTGGACTCAGACTCTCCTCACTCCCCCCTCTGCACTCCTCCCCCCCCCTCCTGGTCTCAGACTCTCCTCACTCCCCCCTCTGCACTCCTCACCCCCCCCCCCCCCCCCCCCCCCTCCTGGACTCCTCACTCTCTCCTGGACTCAGACTTTCCTCACACTCTCCTGGACTCCTCACACTCTCCTGGACTCGGACTCTCCTCACTCCCTCTGGGACTCTTCCACTCTCTCCGGGACTCCTCACTTTTTCCTGGGCTCTAGAGTGCTTGAACTTGACTCAGACTCTCCTCACTCCCCCCTCTGCACTCCTCCCCCCCCCTCCTGGACTCAGACTCTCCTCACTCCCCCCTCTGCACTCCTCCCCCCCCCCTCCTGGACTCAGACTCTCCTCACTCCCCCCTCTGCACTCCTCACCCCCCCCCCCTCCTGGACTCCTCACTCTCTCCTGGACTCAGACTTTCCTCACTCTCTCCTGGACTCAGACTTTCCTCACTCTCTCCTGTACTCAGACTCTCCTCACTCCCCCCTCTGCACTCCTCACCCCCCCCCCCTCCTGGACTCCTCACTCTCCCCTGGACTCAGACTTTCCTCACTCTCTCCTGTACTCAGACTCTCCTCAATCCCCCCAATACCCCCCCCCCCTGGACTCCTCACTCTCCCCTGGACTCAGACTCTCCTAATTCTCTCCTAGACTCGGACTCTCCTCACTCCCCCCTCTGCACTCCTCACCCCCCCCCCCCCTCCTGGACTCCTCACTCTCTCCTGGACTCAGACTTTCCTCACTCTCTCCTGGACTCAGACTTTCCTCACTCTCTCCTGTACTCAGACTCTCCTCACTCCCCCCTCTGCACTCCTCACCCCCCCCCCTCCTGGACTCCTCACTCTCCCCTGGACTCAGACTTTCCTCACTCTCTCCTGGACTCAGACTTTCCTCACTCTCTCCTGTACTCAGACTCTCCTCACTCCCCCCTCTGCACTCCTCACCCCCCCCCCCTCCTGGACTCCTCACTCTCCCCTGGACTCAGACTTTCCTCACTCTCTCCTGTACTCAGACTCTCCTCAATCCCCCCAATACCCCCCCCCTGGACTCCTCACTCTCCCCTGGACTCAGACTCTCCTAATTCTCTCCTAGACTCGGACTCTCCTCACTCTCCCCTGGACTCGGACTCTCCTCACTCTCCCCTGGACACTCCTCACTCTCCCCTGGACACTCCTCACTCTCCCCTGGACTCTCCTCACTCTCCCCTGGACACTCCTCACTCTCCCCTGGACACTCCTCACTCTGCCCTGGACACTCCTCACTCTCCCCTGGACTCGGACTCTCCTCACTCTCCCCTGGACTCCTCACTCTCTCCTGGACTCCTCACACTCTCCTGGACTCCTCACACTCTCCTGGACTCCTCACTCTCCCCTGGAATCGGACTCTCCTCACTCTCCCCTGGACTCCTCACACTCCCCTGGACTCGGACTCTCCTCACTCTCCCCTGGACTCTAGAGTGTCTGAACTAGACTGAAACCTCTTTCTCCTGGGAGAGGACGGATGGGCTACAAAGCATTCTCTAACACTAGAACTTTCTGCAGTTTTCATGGTGTGCAGCCGCATGTAGCATGGGGACCTCTCTCATTACTAGTGCAAAAATCCACCACTAGATGGCAGCACAATCCATTGTTATACAGCATGAGCACATAGACACACAACATACAATGCACTGTAAGGTAAATGACACAATATTCTTACCACCATCTTCCCTGTGGCCGGTTCTGTCCTGGTGGACTGTGCAATGGCGAGGCCGGGCATGGCTGAGAGTGCTGCCATTTCTGAGACAGAAGAATAAGCTTCTCTAAGTCCTAGATCTGACATTGAGAGTATGTGCAGTGGTGACCTGCATATGAAACGCCTCTTGAAGTGTCCGATGGGAATATATATATACTATATATATGGGGGTAGAATTTCCAGGAAGTCCAGCCATGCATGTGGCACTAATGGAGCCATCAGAACTGTGATTAGCTTCCATCATGGGGAACATACTAATGAGAGCAGCCATAGACTCCTAGAGATGACGGGGCGGCTATGGCGGATGCTCAGGCCCCGGCACTAGCCATGATCTATTTTGGTTATTCTGTTCAAGTGGTCATCAATGAAGTGTGAATCAATGGTGCGAACGTATTATTAACATGTACGTGTCGCACTTAATGTGAAAATAGATTCCATCATGTGTGAATCACTACGAGTTATCCCAGCAACGACAGATGGTACGGTATAGAATGGAGTGATTGTTTTATCATATACAAGAAGAGGATACGTCCCCTGGGGCACAGAAGATGTATGAGGTATGATTGACAGGTCAGCGGAGGCAGGAGAAGGTGGTAGGACAGACAGGGGGCGCCATAGACTCGTATCGGCTTACTATAAAAAGAAAACAATGGCCAATATTAAAAGGAGAAAAGTCATACTAAAGGGGAATTCGGGTAAAAAAAAAAAGAAACTTTTTTTTTTACTAAAGTTCTAAAGTTCTATAACTAATTATCACACGAGATGGAAGGTGTGAGCCGCCACTATCACCGGAGAGGCTGAGCGTCAGTAATCTATTGGTGTTGTGGATGATACATTGACAGCAGGGATACAACTCAATCTACAGCAGTGACAGAAAAACAGTCCACAAACTATATGCACAATCCAATATTAGCGGCACTCACCAAAATGTCACATTTCATTCTAATCCATTAGAAGTGATACAGGGCGGGGAGGTAGTGTTCAGAGAGAAGGCGGCTCCGGCTGTACAAGCAGAAGATTCCCGCTTCCTCCGGCCACAAGCCCTGTATTGCCTCTAATGGATGAAAATAAAGTAGAAGATTTTGGTGAGTGCCGCTAATAAGTATATAAGTATCTCCATGGCTTGTGCCTTATATAACTAATATATAACTTCTAGTAAACTAAAGTAGGGGGGGGGGGGGTAACAAGACCAGCGTACTCTGCTCTAACATAAAGCCCCATAGCTATGCACCCTATGTACACTCCTTAGTAAATCCTGCAGATCAGTTGTTGCTATTACACACACACAGACACACATACACAGACACACACACACACACACATACACAGACACATACACAGACACACACACATACAAACACACACAGACACACAGACACACACATACAAACACACACACATACATACATTCACACACATACAGACACACACATACACACACACATACACACACACATACACAGACACACACACACACAGACACACACACATACAAACACACATACAAACACATACAGACAGACACACACACAGACACACACATACAAACACACACAGACAGACACAGACACACACACATACAAACACACACAGACACACATACACAGACACACACATACAAACACACACAGACAGACACACACAGACACACATACACAGACAGACACAGACACACACACATACAAACACACACATACACACATACACAGACAGACACAGACACACACACATACAAACACACACATACACAGACACACACATACAAACACACACAGACACACACACAGACACACACATACATACAAACACACACATACACACACACAGACAGACACACACATACACACACACATACACAAACACACACACATACATACATTCACACACATACAGACACACACATACACACACACATACACACACACATACACAGACACACACACACACAGACACACACACATACAAACACACATACAAACACATACAGACAGACACACACACAGACACACACATACAAACACACACAGACAGACACAGACACACACACATACAAACACACACAGACACACATACACAGACACACACATACAAACACACACAGACAGACACACACATACACAGACAGACACACACACATACAAACACACACATACACAGACACACACATACAAACACACACAGACACACACACAGACACACACATACATACAAACACACACATACACACAGACAGACACACATACACAGACACACACATACAAACACACACACATACACACACACAGACAGACACACATACACAGACACACACATACACACACAGACACACACATACAGACACACACATACAAACACAAACAGACACACACACCTGGTTTCTTTTCCAAATAAGACATCGCACGAAACAATATAAAAAAAATAAATTAATCAAATTTAAAAAATTAATAAATTAAAAAAATAAAAACCCTGAGCTGTAGTGCTGAACGATCCCTTTAAATGAGTCTGGGTCGTACATTACTGTTGTATTTATTTCCCCGTAAAGCCGAGGAGAAGATCCGCAGAAATCTCCAGGTTTGATTCCGTGTTCCAGATCCATAAAACTTTATGAAGATGCATTTATGCCGGATTCTTTATTACCGTCTGGGTAGATGTAGATCGTTAGATCTGAAACCTTCCTGTAAAATCCTCGTTATTACGGTACGGCGCAGACTCAGCCGCTCCGGTTATTCTGATGAAGCCAAACAAATCACAGGCGGCTGTATCTTGGCTTTATTGGGCGGCGGTTTATAGGCCGCCATGTTCACAGAGATGGAATTAAAGAATTTTAAAGGGGAAGTCGGGCCGCCCCACCAGCTCCCGGCACCCCCATCGGTAGGCATCTGTGGGGAGATCATTCCTCTTTCTCTCCGTTTTCCTTTGTATTGTTAGGAAGTGAGTTGTCTTTAGTTCCTTAGAAGAGTCAGAATTAGTAGACGGGTAACCATGGTTTCTAAAAAACATGAACAGCGTTTTTCGTGTTCTCATCATTGCATGAAAAGCTTTGGTCAATGAGAGAGAAAACCGCCACCTGTACTGAGGCGGAATGGAACAAAGAGCGCGGCGGCGGCGGCATAAGAGGGCCTCTTCATTAAATGTTGGGAAGTAATTGCGGCTCCGGAATACTTTGCAATGGAATATTAAGCATTAACATATGCGCGGTCTCATCCCCTTATTACATTGCTTCAGATGATAACTGAAAACTAGAATAAAAGCCAGAGATTAAAGTGGACAATGGAAGCCACATTCTCCATTCAGCTGTAATGATCTTCTTAAAGGGGCACTCTAGTGAAAAGAAATTGTCCTAAAAAATTATATAGATTTATAAATTACTTCTATTTAAAAAATCGCCAGTCTTCCAGTACTTATCTACTGCTGTACGTCCTGCAGGAAGTGGTGTATTCTCTCCAGTCTGACACAGTGCTCTCTGCTGCCACCTCTGTCCATGTCAGGAACTGTCCAGAGCAGGAGAGGTTTTCTATGGGGATTTGCTGCTGCTCTGGACAGTTCCTGACATGGACAGAGGTGGCAGCAGGGAGCACTGTGTCAGACTGGAGAGAATACACCACTTCCTGCAGGACATACAGCAGCTGATAAGTACTGGAAGACTGAAGATTTTTTAAATAAGTAAATTACAAATCTTTGGCACTTTCTGGCACCAATTGATTTGAAAGAAAATTTATTTTGCTAAACTACCCCTTTAAGCAATTTTTTAGCAAACATTGAGCAATTTTATTCTTTTATAAAGACAAAAAGATAAAAGAGATAAATTGCGAAGAAAAGTTGTTCATACTGATTATAATTGTGTCCGTAATATATACAGGAAATGGCGCGTGTTCACACTGAAAGACTTGCAAAGAATTAACAATGATTTTGAGGTCAGCTTAAAAAATTTTAGAATTTTAAAATCGAAACAATTTTTTAGAATAATCGTTCCGTGTAAAATTCCCTTAAGATGAAAAGTGAGACAAAAAAAAAAGCCCAAAATGCCAGATATTCTCCTTATTGTCGGTTCCTGACGTCCCTGAGGAGGTAGAGAAGCCATTAGCGAGCGGCCCGTATGTGAACCCGACCTAACAATAAACTAAAAGGCAACATAGAAGGCTAATAATGTATCAGACCTGGATGAGCTGGAACTTTCCCATCGTTCTCCATCTAACCTTAATATCAGAGAATGGAGGCCGAGCCGTCACTGCTCACTCCGGTACTCGAGGTTCGGGGGGAAGGGATTTATTTGGTTATTTTTATAGCATTTCCAGGAACGGCCTCACCTTAATAAATCTCACCAGGTGAGAACCCCTCAATTTAAAGGGATTTTTACCCCTTTTTCAATGTAATAAAAAGCGCTGCTGTTAAACGTCTTCATCTCTTCACCACTCACCAGAGTCCTTTCCTATTATTCTTCTTCTCCCAATAAAGAGACAATAAAACTCTAAGTGCTTTTATTATTTTGTGAACGTGGAGAAAATAGTTTACAAGAAAAATGTAAAAAGATTTTTTTTTCCCTTTTTTTTTTTTTTTTTTTTAACTCAACCCAATAGTCATAAAAGAAACAATATGAAAGGTAGCTGCCACTAATGCCGGTTCTGGCGTAAGTGCCAATTTGTTTTCTGTCACTCCTCGTCCGGGTTTTGTTAGAAACAGTCTGCTCTCTGTAGCCCACGGCCATCAGCTGAATCTAGCTGTACATTACAAAGGTTATCTATGGGTCCGGGGGATATTACGTCTCCTGGTGGATAGAGGATTAGAGGCCGTGATACCATCTCGGGGGAACAGTATAGAGAGTAATGGAGAGGGCTTGGTCTCTGGTGACACCTAAAATGGGTCGCCTTCCTGTAAGTCGCTACTTGACCCCTGTCGGGTCCCCAAGTTTTCAAGAACCATCCTTGGGAAGCGACTGGTCAGGAGAACAGCATTCAAAGCCTGCGGGCCGAGGAAATGTATTGTTCACCATGGGCGTGCTCCACCTCCCCTTCTGACTGTAACCACGGTCTCCATCCCCCCCCATCATCATCAGACCAGACAAGTTCTCATTTAAGGTTCCCGACTTGAGATATGACTCAGGATCATTATGAGCCCAGCGGGAGATCCCAGATTTCCCATGGTTTACCAGTTTCTTTGGGGTCCCTGCACCTCTTCAGTACGGAGCAGGGTGCTGGAAATATATGAACACGATGGACCCATCAGAGTTCTAATCTGACCCATAGGTAAATAGGGGAGGACTCTGCATTGGTGTTGATCGATAAATCTATCAGTCCAGGCTGTGGGTCGGGGGGAATCAAGATGACTTGTGGTTCAAGAGCATGAAAATAAGGACAGCTTTCCATTCCCTATTGCTAACCGCTTTACAAACATCCAATGCTTGGAACCCTCCAGGTGAACTACCACCAAACTGGCTACGGAACATGAGAAGGGACATTTGTGGTTGGCTGACACGGGGATATGGTCTTCTCATAGTTCCATGTCAAAGTTGCCATTAGTAGAGAGAGGCAATATAAATATCGCTATGTGCCGTACCATATTGGTGTACACCCATGACTATTTCAGTAATGATCAGGGAGCAGTGTTGGTGGGTGGGTGGGCGGCCGCCATTACTATCAGTTTTGGCTGCTCTACTGCATTTTCGGGTGAATCTACTTTCTCTGTCTTCACTTTATGACAATGGACCAAAGCAAATCCCATAAAGTCCTGGTAGTTATCAAACCCTCCCATGTACATTAAGAATTGATGATCTGATGGTGGATTCTCATCGTTCATTGTTTTGTTCTATTGAATTCGTATCGAAAGGAATAGAAAAGAGTTGTCATTATAATCTATGAGAGGAACCCATATCCCCGAATGATCAGTCCACAATTACTCTACATGATAATAAACGGCGGGGTGTCGGCTGGATGGCGCAGGGCCGCTAAATAATAAATGAGCAGCCGTCTATACGGTGCACTATGGTACAGCCGTAATATAATGGCACATCAAAGGTGATCAACGAAAACATGAGCTTCCCTGGCATTGTGGAGGAAGATAAGAGGCAGCCACTTTACTCTGATGAGCGGTGGAATCATTCTCTGAGTCTTTATCCTGCTTTGTCAATTACTGACTGAGAGGGGGCGGCACCTGCAGCCACTGATTGGTTGAGCATGCTTTCCCTCTTGTCTCTAGAGTGACAGGACACCTATCCAATCACTGGCTGACTGGGACGTACAGCTCCTATGGCCAGTGATTGGCTGAGCGGACTGTCACCCAAAAAGAGACCAGAGAAGACCGACTTTGGGGGAGTGAGGAAAGGTGAATAAAATGAGCGGATTTTACAAGCTGCAGTAAAACAGGTAAAAGCCTGCAAGTGTTTGACCATTTTACTGCGGTTTGTTAAACTTTGGTTCATCATGAATCCGAATTTTACATTAAAGTCAAACCGAACCTATACAGAGCAACTCCGCACATTGCTTAAAATGGCCGCCCGTTCTAAGCCCCCCCCCTCCCCCATTTTAGACTGGTTCCATGATCCTGATTGATCTCATAGACTTGAAATGTTTTTTTTCCGGACTCCATCGGGGTTAGGCTGTAGACTAGAGCCAGATTTATCAAGCTGCCTGACACTCACACTGTCCGTTTTTCACAGCAACCAATCACAGCTTGGGTTTCATTTTACCAGAGCCGGATAAGATATAAAACCTGGACTGTCATTGGCTGCTGTGGGAGATAAACCAGACTGGGCGGGTTTCAGGCAGCGATACACTTGGGCCTTACCCAGATTAACCAGTCCCCATAGAGAACACAGCACCTCGCGGCCGTGTCGAATGTTGATGTGTATGGGGAGGTTGGGAGAGCGAACATTCAGCTGTCCGTTATTAGAAATGCACGTCCACCTTAAGCCAGTTATAAATAACTTCAGGTAACTATTAGGATCTATATGCAAACAACATTTTCCCGGTTTGTCGTTTCTTTTAAGGTTGCAAATGAGTTTTAGCGCACTGAGCCGACCTGAATCTGTCACATCGGAAGCGGCTCAATAAATTGTGCTTTATTGACGGTAGCTGCGGTTATCACCGTGTAACCGGCTTCATTAACCGCTCCCCAGCGATAACTTCTTACTCCACATTGCTAGAAAATAATCCCCAAAGTGGCGGAGTCTCCAATCAAACCCTATTCATGGCGGCTGAGAAAAAGAAAAGGAATAATGGAAGGTGGCCTTGTGGATGGAGAAAGCCATTAGGTTATGAATGGACGGTGTTTGCGGCTGCCGGGCCGGCGTGGCAGATAACCCCACAGTGTAGTGACACACTCATTATTCCTGGATGTAATACGGTGACACTATCTTGTACGACGGCCTCACTCGGAGCCGCTCCGGCACCCCCTGCGCACATCACAGCTGCTTACACCGCCGGCTTTACAGCTTTATCTCTCTATATTGCTTTTATTTAAATTTGGCGCAGAGGTTATGATCTCATTAAGTGCCGATTTGACCTTTTACTATCTGATGGACCTGCATCTACTCTAAACGGCCGCCTCTGTAATTCCGCACTACCGCGATAGATTGCGGCACCACGGATACCTCCCAACACGGGGAAGGAAAGGACACAGGATTGGACGGACATTAAACCTTCTATTATCCGGCCTTATAGAAGTGATGAGCCAAGGAAACGCCGAGAGATGGAGACAAGAAGCCCCAGGGTCAGGGGAGGAAAAGGGTGGGATGACAGGCACTTGCTTTACGACTTTACAGGGTGTGACCCCTCCTCTCCTGTCAGTGCAGCCACTTGCTTTATGGCATCTCTGACCTCCGACCTGTGTGACCCCTCCTCTCCTGTCAGTGCAGCCACATGCTTTATGGCATCTCTGACCTCCAACCTGTGTGACCCCTACTCTCCTGTCAGTGCAGCCACATGCTTTATGGCATCTCTGACCTCTAACCTGTGTGACCCCTCCCCACCTGTCAGTGCAGCCACATGCTTTATGGCATCTCTGACCTCTAACCTGTGTGACCCCTCCCCACCTGTCAGTGCAGCCACATGCTTTATGGCATCTTTGACCTCTAACCTGTGTGACCCCTCCTCTCCTGTCAGTGCAGCCACATGCTTTATGGCATCTCTGACCTCTGACCTGTGTGACCCTTCCCCACCTGTCAGTGCAGCCACATGCTTTATGGCTTCTCTGACCTCTAACCTGTGTGACCCTTCCTCTCCTGTCAGTACAGCCACATGCTTTATGGCTTCTCTGACCTCTAACCTGTGTGACCCCTCCCCACCTGTCAGTGCAGCCACATGCTTTATGGCATCTCTGACCTCTAACCTATGTGACCCTTCCCCACCTGTCAGTGCAGCCACATGCTTTACCACTTCTCTGACCTCTAACCTGTGTGACCCCTCCTCTCCTGTCAGTGCAGCCACATGCTTTATGGCTTCTCTGACCTCTAACCTGTGTGACCCCTCCTCTCCTGTCAGTGCAGCCACATGCTTTACCACTTCTCTGACCTCTAACCTGTGTGACCCCCCCCTTCCCTCCTCTGGGGGTATATGGGATGATAACCACCAGAGAAGAGACCGGAGGTGACCCCAGGCCATTAGGTGCCATGTAATACCTCATGAGGCCTGTGGGGGCGCTGCAGTAATACTGATCACTTATTCCAGGCTCCTCTATAGCTGATTACTGAGGACGCTGCAATCATCCGAATGTCACCCCCATCATCCTGATTATAAGGAATTGTACAAATCCTCTAAAGCTTCAGATGATGATAAAATCTCTGATTAATAAGTAACAAGGAACCAAATTATATAATAAATTCATCAATTGTTTAATTACAATTCCTTCCTGTTCTGTAACACCGATCAATTCAATCTACAAATCCAGAAAAGGTTCCAGACACTGAGGATTATGTTACAGCTCACAAGGGACACATCATCATACATCATATATTACACATCATACATCATATATTACACATCATACATCATATATTACACATCATACATCATATATTACACATCATACATCATATATTACACATCATACAAGGAATCATATATTACACATTATACATCATATATTACACATCATACATCATATATTACACATCATACATCATATATTACACATCATACATCATATATTACACATCATACAAGGAATCATATATTACACATTATACATCATACAGTTATACAAAATACGGGGAATCATACATCATACAGTGAATCATACATCATACAGTGAATCATACATCATACGGTTATCATATACTACACATCATACAGGGAATCATACATCATAAAGTTATCATATATTACACATTATACATCATACAGGGAATCATACATCATACGGTTAACATATACTACACATCATACATGATAGATTCTACAGTTATCATATATTACACATCATACAGGTATTATACATCATATAGTCATACATTATACATCATTTGTCGTGGATTCCACTCATCCGTTATTACATAAACTTTTGTTCATATATACCCCTGAAGCCTTATGAGTGGTATATAAGTCCCCCTCCCCTGCCCCACCTCTGTAATGTATCCGAGACCTCTGTAATGTATCCGAGACCTCTGTAATGTATCCAAGCCAGGGGCGGATTAACTTTATCATAGGCCCGGGGCTGTTCACCAAGCCTGGGCCCCCTCACCCCGCTGTTACTATGGCAGCACTAGCCTGGCGTTCATAGTACAGAAGTGTAGCCAGGAGACAGTACACCACTGAAAGTATAAGTCTTTTGGGTGGTCATGGGCCCCCCAGGAGCTCAGGGCCCCGGGCTGCCGCCCCAAACGCCCCTATTATAATCCACTACTGTCCGAGACGTCTGTAATGTATCTGAGACCTCTGTAATGTATCCGAGACCTCTGTAATGTATCCGAGACCTCTGTAATGTATCCGAGACCTCTGTAATGTATCTGAGCTTTCAGACAGATATTTCATCATCATCATCATCATCATCATCATCGCCTACACAGCGAGCAGCGGTTCTGATGGGTCACAGTCGTATCCCTTTAAGTGACGTTACAATTAGAGGCCAGATAGAACAATGCCGCGGTACGGCTGCTGGAGATAACAATGGCAATAAGGGAAAACACGGGCGCCGCTTCTCTACAGACCGATGGCTTTCTAGAGGGAAAAGAGAATTTGCGTAAAAGCTGCCGGCGTGATAATACGGAAGCCATCACATTAAACGTAACGCCGCTCCGACCCCCCCTCCCCCATTGATGTGCCTGTGATCTCCAGCCTACGGATATCCTGCAGAACTACAACTTCCATCAGACCAAAGAGAGGACGTGATCTCCAGCCTACGGATATCCTGCAGAACTACAACTCCCATCAGACCTGAGAGAGGACGTGATCTCCAGCCTACGGATATCCAGTAGAACTACAACTCCCATCAGACCTGAGAGAGGACGTGATCTCCAGCCTACGGATATCCTGCAGAACTACAACTCCCATCAGACCTGAGAGAGGACGTGATCTCCAGCCTATATATATCCAGCAGAACTACAACTCCCATCAGACCCAAGAGAGGACGTGATCTCCAGCCTATATATATATCCAGCAGAACTACAACTCCCATCAGACCCGAGAGAGGACGTGATCTCCAGCCTAGGACTATCTGGCGTAGACCGACAGGGTATGATGGGAGCGCCTGCTTATAGGACGCCTTGTAATGGAGTGTGAGTTACAGTTAGTGATGAGACTTGCTGAATGCTGATCACCACTTACAAAGCATCAGCTGCAGTTCTGCCCTGGACCACCAGAGGGCACAATGTGGTGTGATGGTTCCCTCCATCCCCCAGTGCCCCCTATATCCCCCCTCACAGACTCTTCCAGTTCTATTAATAACTGAATGTCATTCACAGGCAATAGTCATGTATCTGCACCACAGCCGTATACTCTTATTATCTACACCACAGCCGTATACTCTTATTATCTGCACTACAGCCGTATACTCTTATTACCTACACCACAGCCGTATACTCTTATTATCTGCACCACAGCCGTATACTCTTATTATCTGTACCACAGCCGTATACTCTTATCGGCCCCACAGCCGTATACTCTTATTATCTGCACCACAGCCGTATACTCTTATTGGCTGGGTTCACACTATGTATATTTGAGGCTGTATTTGTAAAGCTGTATAGCAACCAAAACCAGGAGTGGATTGAAAACACAGAAAGGCTCTGTTCACATAATGTTGTAATTGAGTGGATGGCCGTCATTTAATGGCAAATATTTGCTGTTATTTTAAAACAACGGCTGTGGTATTGAAATAATGGCCGTTATTTACTGTTATATGGCGGCCATCCACTCAATTACAACATTATGTGATCAGATCCTTTCTGTGTTTTCAATCCACTCCTGGTTTTGGTTGCTATGAGGACCTGACATGAGGACCAAATACAGCCTCAAATATACATAGTGTGAACCCATTATCTGCACCACAGCCGTATACTCTTATCGGCCCCACAGCCGTATACTCTTATTATCTACACCACAGCCGTATACTCTTATCGGCCCCACAGCCGTATACTCTTATTATCTGCACCACAGCCGTATACTCTTATCGGCCCCACAGCCGTATACTCTTATTATCTGCACCACAGCCGTATACTCTTATTATCTGCACCACAGCCGTATACTCTTATTATCTGCACCACAGCCGTATACTCTTATTATCTGCACCACAGCCGTATACTCTTATTATCTGCACCACAGCCGTATACTCTTATTATCTACACCACAGCCGTATACTCTTATTATCTGCACCACAGCCGTATATTCTTATCGGCCCCACAGCCGTATACTCTTATTATCTACACCACAGCCGTATACTCTTATTATCTACACCATAGCCGTATACTCTTATTATCTGCACCACAGCCGTATACTCTTATTAGCTGCACCACAGCCGTATACTCTTATTATCTGCACCACAGCCGTATACTCTTATTATCTGCACCACAGCCGTATACTCTTATCGGCCCCACAGCCGTATACTCTTATTATCTGCACCAGCTCTGGTGGTATCTGACAGCCGCACTCTCCTATTATCCGCAGTGATACACCGGGGGTCAGTCAGGTCCGGGTTACATGGCCGATCCCTGTATAATAGACTGTACAGACAGCTATGGGGTGACACCGACCTCCATACATTACAGATATGCGAGTGGTCTCTTTAATGTCAGTTAAAATGGGTAATAGTTAGTTTATAATTGTTTCCCCTCCTTCTCTTCTTCTCCTTTGTTCTTCCCCCCTGCAGCTCTATGTTATATCTGCCTAGGGATGGTGCGCCGGTCTCCGGGAATAGAATGTGGGCATCCTTCCATAACGGCCTCATGGTACGCTGTGCGCATGTCCGTGTGCGGGTCACATGGCGGATATGCGTTCCAGCGTTGCGTAGCCGGAAGCGTAAGTGACGTGATACCCACATGACCCGACGTCATTAATAGGCACCATATAAATAGCAGGCCGAGACATCAGTTAAGCCACGCCCTCCTGAGGAAGCGATAGAAGCGAAACGTGCGTTGAGGGGGACCTGGTGGCATCTGTGTACACCTTAATGGATGAGCTTCTATGATGTTTACTATAGACTGCGCGGATGTATTGGGAGGCCGGTAGAGTTCCCCCGGACAGCTAGCACCACATACACAGCACCGTCAGATTGATGAGATTATCGCCCCAGGAATTATTACTTCTACAATTTGTTTTGGTGATTATATGTTATTTTTTGCACTGTCACTTTCATCCTGCTGTTTTCTTGTTGTTTGTGTACGTTTTATAATAAAGTACATTACTTTTATGGGAACAGTATATAAGTTTGTATAGAGGTGTTTATGTTTTGAGGCCATGATACATTGAGTCATTGTTATATGTGGGATTATAAGTATAATTATTAGATATGGATATAGATACAGATTGTACAGATAGGGCGACACTGACGTCCGTACGTTATAGATGTAGATACATATAGATATATGTTCTACAACCTTCTTCTGGTCCAGGGATGGATAATGTGCACAAGGGCCTTATTTAACAAGACTAGAGATGAAAGAACCTCGAACATGCTAAGGTCCATCCAAACCCGAGCGTGCAGCATTTCATTACTGGTGGCTGCAGCATAGCCTGTACCTAAAGCATAGCCTGTACCTATAGCATAGCCTGTACCTAAAGCATAGCCTGTACCCATAGCATAGCCTGTACCTATAGCATAGCCTGTACCCATAGCATAGCCTGTACCTAAAGCATAGCCTGTACCTATAGCATAGCCTGTACCTAAAGCATAGCCTGTACCCATAGCATAGCCTGTACCTAAAGCATAGCCTGTACCCATAGCATAGCCTGTACCCATAGCATAGCCTGTACCTAAAGCATAGCCTGTACCCATAGCATAGCCTGTACCTATAGCATAGCCTGTACCGATAGCATAGCCTGTACCCATAGCATAGCCTGTACCTATACCATAGCCTGTACCTATACCATAGCCTGTACCCATAGCATAGCCTGTACCCATAGCATAGCCTGTACCCATAGCATAGCCTCTACCTATCCATAGCCTCTACCCATAGCATAGCCTGTACCCATAGCATAGCCTGTACCTATCCATAGCCTGTACCTAAAGCATAGCCTGTACCCATAGCATAGCCTGTACCTATAGCATAGCCTGTACCCATAGCATAGCCTGTACCCATAGCATAGCCTGTACCTATACCATAGCCTGTACCTATCCATAGCCTGTACCCATAGCATAGCCTGTACCCATAGCATAGCCTGTACCCATAGCATAGCCTGTACCCATAGCATAGCCTGTACTTATAGCATAGCCTGTACCCATAGCATAGCCTGTACCTATACCATAGCCTGTACCCATAGCATAGCCTGTACCCAGCCACCGGTAAGCAAATGCTGAGTGTTCGAATCCTGAAGCGTGCTCGAGATCCGCTCATCTGTAAATGAGACCTGTCCAGTAACATTACAGCCGTTTTACAGACTTCTAGCACCAGTGGTCACTCCCTGCACTTTGTATCAGTGAGGCAGCCGCGCCGGCCTCCCCAGATACAGAACCTGGCAGTAGGGCTGTATGTACCGGAGCCATAGTGCATTATAGATATTACACAAACATCGCCCCCCCCCCGGTCATGTGATGTATACAGCGCACTACTGCACCCAGCTAGCCCTGCACTACAACAACTGATGCAATTAGTTTGTTGACGTTTTTTTGCTTTCCATCTCCAGCTTCTATTCATACCTGTGTTTCCATAAGTTGGGGGATTTCATATATGCCTTCCTATGTGATTGAAGACAGCAGGCCCACCTCCCCACTCCCCCGCCACTGTCGCTGTCACTTATCTGGTCCCCTCTGCAGTCGTCTTTTCCCACAATCCAATGACATTTCATACAGATAGAAACTGTTCAGCCCAGAGATCAGCTGAGCCCTCTGCAGAAAAACGTCATCTGCAGAAGAGGAGGACAACAGGGACCGGGAGAGGTAGCAGCGGCAGGGGATGGAGGGGAGGGGAGTATGACAGCTTTTATTATTATAGGGCACAGGGTGGTGTATACAATAGTAATCGTCTGTTTGTAAAACCTTCATTCTCTCTGCTCATTAGCTGAACATGTGGCCCCGGCAGGACACGGTGATCCTCCATACACAGTGCATCCCGTCTCCGGCTGCCGCTTCTCCCTGACAGCTGACTCTTCCCTGTCAGATAGCATTTGGATTTGCAGAAGGTAGAGATATATACGGGGGGATTGTGCAGCCAATTAGTGACAGCAGGTATGAAGCGTCCCCTTCATCACATCCAGCCTGTCACCCTTACAGGAGGCCATTGATCGTGACACCGCCATGACAGCTCCAGTCACACTTACATGAGGTTACATTTGTCAGAAATTGCAATTAGATATAATATCAAGCCTTGGAGAGCATTCCCCAAAAATCCAAAAAACACTCACCTCTTCTGTCAAGATGATACAGTGATCCTTAGATTCTGGATATATTCTATAGCAAAACAGGAAGACATCTAATATAGTGAACTCGGCGTACAAGGAGGCTAAGTGACAATCCCTGCGGAAGCTGCCGGAGAGAAGTCACTGTGCTGCCTGTCACTCAGATGGAACCGAGTACAATCGTTCTACAATATACAGTATAGAATTATATATAATACTTCTGTATCAATGCCAGGGTCAGAGCTAGGGAGGATAGAGGGGGGATAGAGGGAGGATAGAGGGAGGATAGAGGGGGGATAGAGGGGGGATAGATGGGGGATAGAGGAGGGATAGAGGGAGGATAGAGGGGGGATAGAGGGAGGGTAGAGGGGGGATAGCGGGGGGATAGATGGGGGATAGAGGGAGGATAGCGGGGGGATAGAGGGAGGATAGCGGGGGGATAGAGGGGGGATAGAGGGAGGGTAGAGGGAGGATAGAGGGGGGATAGAGGGAGGGTAGAGGGGGGATAGCGGGGGGATAAATGGGGGATAGAGGGAGGATAGCGGGAGGATAGAGGGAGGGTAGAGGGGGATAGAGGGAGGGTAGAGGGGGATAGAGGGAGGGTAGAGGGGGCATAGAGGGAGGATAGAGGGGGTATAGAGGGAGGATGGAGGGGGATAGAGGGGGGATAGAGGGAGGATAGAGGGAGGATAGAGGGAGGGTAGAGGGGGGATAGAGGGAGGATAGAGGGGGGATAGAGGGAGGATAGAGGGGGGGATAGAGGGAGGATAGAGGGGGGGATAGAGGGAGGATAGAGGGAGGATAGAGGGGGGGATAGAGGGAGGATAGAGGGAGGATAGAGGGGGGATAGAGGGAGGATAGAGGGAGGATAGAGGGGAGATAGAGGGAGGATAGAGGGAGGATGGAGGGGGGATAGAGGGAGGATAGAGGGGGATAGAGGGAGGATAGAGGGGGGGATAGAGGGAGGATAGAGGGGGGGATAGAGGGAGGATAGAGGGGGGATAGAGGGGGGATAGCGGGGGGATAGAGGGAGGATAGAGGGGGGATAGAGGGAGGATAGAGGGGGGATAGAAGGAGGATAGAGGGGGGATAGAGGGGGGATAGAGGGAGGATAGAGGGAGGATGGAGGGGGGATAGAGGGAGGATAGAGGGAGGATAGAGGGGAGATAGAGGGGGATAGAGGGAGGATAGAGGGGGGGATAGAGGGAGGATAGAGGGGGGGATAGAGGGAGGATAGAGGGGGGATAGAGGGGGGATAGCGGGGGGATAGAGGGAGGATAGAGGGGGGATAGAAGGAGGATAGAGGGGGGATAGCCGGGGGATAGAGGGAGGATAGAGGGGGGATAGAAGGAGGATAGAGGGGGGATAGAAGGAGGATAGAGGGGGGATAGAGGGGGGGATAGAGGGAGGATAGAGGGAGGATGGAGGGGGGATAGAGGGAGGATAGAGGGAGGATAGAGGGGAGATAGAGGGGGATAGAGGGAGGATAGAGGGGGGGATAGAGGGAGGATAGAGGGGGGGATAGAGGGAGGATAGAGGGGGGATAGAGGGGGGATAGCGGGGGGATAGAGGGAGGATAGAGGGGGGATAGAAGGAGGATAGAGGGGGGATAGCCGGGGGATAGAGGGAGGATAGAGGGGGGATAAAAGGAGGATAGAGGGGGGATAGAAGGAGGATAGAGGGGGGATAGAGGGGGGGATAGAGGGAGGATAGAGGGGGCATAGAGGGGGATAGAGGGGGGGATAGAGGGGGGATAGAGGGAGGATAGAGGGGGGGATAGAGGGGGGATAGAGGGGGGATAGAGGGGGATAGAGGGGGGATAGAGGGGGGATAGAGGGGTCCCATGTGAGGAGGCAGCAAAACACGCAAATAAATTATATAAATAAAAAATCTGAGCAAAAATGTCCACAACCTTCAAATGGAGATGAAAAAGCACTGTGCATATTCCAAGCATCAATAGCTAACACAGCTGGAATTAACTAATGCAAAGTTATTACACTGGCCACTAGGTGTCACTATTTTACCCCACTGCCCATTGTTTATGCAAGTCAATAATAAAGCAGAGGGTGACAGTGACGGTGCAGAGAGAGAGCAATGGAGAGCCACGCAGAGAGCCACACTAACCCGATTGCTATCATTCCATTTTATTTTCACAGCATTAATACATTTATGCTCACACTGAAAAATAAGCTTTTTGTATGTTTTTTTAAAGCAATCTTGCAGGAAATTCACCTAAATCGCAGTTAAAAAATATGCAGTTTTACAGCGAATTATGCAATTTTTTTGCTACAATTGTACCAATTTTTCCCTGAAATTTGTGAAATTTTTTACAATTATACTCCCATGCTTTTTGTAGACGTGTTCTCGGCGTGGCTTAGGGTGTTCCTTGATGACCTCTCCTTTTAAAGTGCTTAGCACTGCATACTGAACGTAGTGATAGCTGAGAAAGAACTGGTTGTCTCTAGTTGCATCTATACACTTGGATGTCTAGACTAGACTGCCCTGCTTGTCCCTGACAGGGGTCCTGGCATCGGCCAGGCCCTGGCTTAACTACAGCAAGAAGCTGTTTTTGCGTCTTCCCTCTCTGAGAATCTGATAAGAACTAAGGGCCCTATTCCACCGGACGATTATCGTTCAGATTATCGTTAAATCGTTCGAATCTAAATGATAATCGTTCGGTTGAAATGCAGTTAACAATTAACGACCGAACAAGAAATCGTTGATCGCTTTATAAGACCTGGACCTATTTTTATCGTTACTCGTTCGCAAAACGTTCGCAAATCGTTCGAATTGAATAAGACATCGTTCGGTCGTTTGCAATAGATACGAACGCAATAGCGAATAAATAGCGAAGAAAAACGATCGCAATTACGATCATAAGTAACGATTATCGTTCCATGGAAATGAGTGAACGTTTTCAGGTCTTTCGCAATAGCGGTCGTTTGAGATCGTTAATCGTTAACGATTATGCAAACGATGATCGTCTGGTGGAATAGGGCCCTAACTGTGCACTTCCTCCGCCATTTAACTCCTCCTACAGGGGCCTGTGGTGTGCCTCTCTGTGAGTGGTGGGGATGAGTATGTGCAGGAGAAAGAAGAAAGATAATGGGCTAAAAGAAAAGGGCACCTTCTATTGGTCAATAACAAACACATGGTACACATAAAACATTAACCCAATCCTGACTTCAGCTGTGCTATACATAGGCATACAAAATACTGACACCTAGTGGCAAAACTGTAGAATACCTCATCACCACTTTTAACCTGAAAGAAAAGGCTTTTTGATAGGTGCACAGAAGAGACAGAAACACCTGTGGTGGCCCACCACACAATGACTACACACCAGCAGTGTGACCACACACACTCAGAGGCACACAGGACCACTGCAATTACTAATGACTCCACCAGAGCCCCTGTATAGTATATATATATATATATATATATATATATATTTATATATATATATATTATACACACACACAGTCCTCCTTGTATCTTTTGTGTGGCCAATGACTCCACGAGAGCCCCTGTATAGTATATATATACTCCTGCGGTGCTGCCCCCCTTGTATACCCTGTGTGGCCGATGACTCCAGCGTCTCTTACATCTTTACCTTCGCTCTCTTCTTTGCTGTCATTATCTTCTCTGTATCTGTAAGCGTCTCTTCTCATTAGGCGGAGTTTGCCCCTGGCCCCTTGGAGCCGGATCCTCCAGAGATTAGAAGGAGCTAATTATTCTTAGCAGCGGAGCGTCTCTCCCTGGGGCGGCCGGTAATGAGGAGCTCTGGTGTTCTCTGTGCCAGCTTGCATTGGCCGTCTGCAGCCATCTTGTTGCGGCCATTTGTCTGGAGTCTCTGCCGTCCTGTACAGCGGGTGGGAGCGGAGCACAGCTGGATGGCGCCATTGCTATAGGCATTAGACATGTTGTTGGGGAGCAGAGAGAGTAAACAATCCATCCTGCTCCTCCAGATAACAGACGGACTGGAAAAGCACTCAGGGCCATACGTAATAAGTCAGATATTTCCTCTAGACCTTCTGTGTCTATAACCAGCAGAGAAGTCAGGAACGTAACTCCTGTTTGATGCTGGAAGTGGTCGGTGCCGAAAGTGCAGGAAGACATTTACAGAGGAGGTCACTAACTCTGTATATCCGGAGACAATGTAGGGGAATGTTACAGGAAAATCTGGCATCTTGCATCCCTCAGGCCGGGTTCACACTGCGCTTTTGCAATCTGTTTTTTTTTTCATCCGTTTTATGCAAAAACAGAGGCGTGTGTGCATCCATTTTGATCTGTTTTTCCATTGACTTCCATTATAAAAATGGGATCGAAAATGGCTCAAAACGCAGGCATTCTTTTAGTGCACAAAGACGCGGTCGACCGTGAAAAACGATATGTTTTGATCCGTTTATAGATCCATTTTCTTTATAATGGAAAGCAATGGAAAAACGGACAAAAAACACATGCACACAAATGCCTCTATTTTTTGCACAACGCCGGGGTCACGCTGCGTTTTTCCAGAACATTTAACATATCTGTTACTTTTAGCGTACACAAAAAGGTGGTCAGCCAAGTTTTTGTGACACTAAAAAAGGGAAAAAAACACATCAGTTTTGATCCTTTTTTTAAAATAATGGAACGGATCCACATAAATGCATCTGTTTTTATATCAATTTTTTTGCATAAAAAGGACGGGGAAAAAAAACGGACTGCAAAAGCACAGTGTGAACCAGGCCTTTCTGGAAAACCTGGGTGACAACTACTATGGACAGCAGTGCAGCTTAGACTGGCTTCACACTCTGTCGGCCAGTATACAGCCAAATCCATTTAAAGGGGCACTCCGAAGAGCAACAATTGTAATATCATTTATTAAAGTACATTATAATTTTTTATGTTTATGTACTATTTTGCGCTGACTGGCCGCAGTAATGGACGGCAGCGGCCTCTCTGCTGCCACCAATGTTCTTGTCAGTAACTGCAGGGCTGTCTAAGCCCTGGTCCTCGCTCCCCTTTGCACATTTGTTTCCAGTCTTCTTTGTGCTGTATTATAACTCCTGGTCCTTGTCTGGTTTTGTTCTAGTATCTCCGGTCGGTTCTTCCATGTTCTTGGTTGTTCCGTGTGTCGTCCTTCTATCACTATTTAGACATTGCTGCTCGGGAAACTTTTTACCTTGATTTTTGATCCCAGTGATTTAGTTTTCTTTTCATTTTGCTTTTGTCTTTAGGTCCTAGTGCCGGCGTGGTCCTACTAGGAAAGGTTTGTATACCAGGGGAACATATTTGCAGGGACCTCAGTGCTCAGGGGTGTCAGGGGTTTAGTGCCCAAGAAAAGATCTTGGGAAAGATTGGGGATAGCTGGCTGGGATTCTTGTTCTGTTGATTATTTTCTGCTTTATTCTTGACAGTCATCATCATCCATTCCATCATCCTCCATTCCATCATCATCCATTCCATCATCCTCCATTCCATCATCATCCATTCCATCATCCTCCATTCCATCATCATCCATTCCATCATCATCCATTCCATCATCTTCCATTCCATCATCCTCCATTCCATCATCATCCATTCCATCATCCTCCATTCCATCATCATCCATTCCATCATCGTCCATTCCATTATCAACCATTTCATCATCATCCATCACCTCTCCCTCATTGGTTGGTTGCATTCTGTTAGCATTCATACATACAGTACTTTTATTTTTTGTATGTTTTATACAATATACAATACAATTGGAGCCCGAGCGTGCAGAATGTGATTACCCGTGGATGAAGAAGTTGGATGCCTCCCTAGGGACTCCCAGTAGATAAAGCCTAAGGCCTATAGCTGTATCCATGTATTCCTGCACTTCCTAGGGTGGCATCCAACTTCCTCAGCCATTAATATTCAAATACCAAACGATTGTACTTATCTCTACAATTCAGCCCTACTGTAAGACCTGGGGGTATCTGAGCACTAGGAGACTTAGTTAAGACCCAGGAGAGGTGACTGGAAAAGATGAAGCCCAGTTCTGCCCTCTTGTGAGCGGCCAGCACTATTACACACTCAGCATAGGTGCATACACACTGTTATTACCATCATTTATTGCCGCATGTCGAGGGTCACGTAATCAGAACCATCCTATATTAATCAGAGAATGACAGCTATAAAGAGCGTCTCCTACTCTGGAGGACCAAACACGTCCATGTATACAGAGATGACCCATGTGCATTACTATACAGGAGTCTGACGCTGACTATACACATTATAGGAATGACTCCTGCAGACTATGTAATGGGAGGGGGGAAGCAGAGAGGTATGGCAGCGGGGTACTGCGCCCTCCTCCTTCTATACACGTGCATGCTCGCATCAGCTGAGTGTGCACTCATGAGAGATGGAGTGAGGGTCTACTTCATATGTATGGCCGCAGCTATCACCTTATTGATGATGGAAATTTCTAACAGAAAAGGATTGAATTTCTTCCGTACTCTGGATAAAGGCAACATGAAAGCAGCTCCAAGGTTTCTACTGAGATAAAGGATTGCTGACCTACAGAGTATCCCTGTCTATACTACTACAGCCAGCGTCACTCCAAGTCTATTTGTAATGATTTTTTTTCCTTTTTATTTTTAAAGTAATACCCTGAATATATATATATATATATATATATATATATATATATATATATATATATACTGTGCTGTATCCTTCGCTGCTCTCTCCCCATTCTACAATAGAAGAGATGAGAGCTGAGCTGATTCCCTCTGTACTATGGTCTCTTCCAGTATCCTCTCCTTCCTCCTCCTCTTCTTCCCCCCCCCCCCCATCCTCCCTGATATCTTCCGCTGGGAGGTTACAGGTGCAGCCGTCGTCTCCAACAATAATGGGGGGAAACTTTATTACGGTTACCTCTCCAGCCTCCTAATAACCTCCGTCCTTATCTCAGCCAAATAAAAGGTCTGCTGTCCGATTCCTGGCGCCAGGTCTCACTCCCTGAAGGAAACACGGACGCTTCTGCCCCGATCGGAGCGGGATTATCATATTCATTATATCTTCCATTATTCTGACCGTATCTGGAAACAGACATTGAGTTAAATCGATTCCATCATAATATGATCCCCCATGGAAGTATGTCCGCCACGTGCACACACCAGAGTGCCAGAGGCATCAATCATCGTGTCCGCAACGTCCACGTATTATGCAGTCCATAGGTGACACAGAGGGAGAAGGACCTGTTTCTGCAGATGCATGGTACTTCTCATGTGCTATCTACTTATTTATCAAGTCCATAGAAAATAATGCAGCACGCTTTAGAAACAATGAAATTGGTGCCACGCGGTGCAACGTACGCGATCAAACGGGTAATAGATAACAGAAGAGAGTCACCGCTTGGGTAAAATAAATATCAGGTTTATTTGAAGACTATCTGAGTGCTGCGGTGACTCTCTTCAATTACTTATTTATCTATTTATTTATTGTTGCATTTATATATTTATATTATATATTATTATTATAGATTATTTATAGATTTATATTATATATCATTATTACATATATTACATATTCTGGAAAACAGAAGCAAACAGTGCAGCCATTTTGACCCGTTTTCCATTAACTTCCATTATAAAAAACAAAAACTGATCAAAACGTCAATGGAAAAACGGATTAAAATGGAAGCACACAAATGCATCTGCTTTTCCATCCATTCCATGGATAATAAAAAAACATAGTGTGAACCCAGCCTTACCTGCTGGGGGAACTCACCCTGAGATACAGCTGGGGAAATGCTTTTCAGTATATACAGTTCCCTATATAAATGGTCGGCAAACTATATCCTAACTATATGGTCGGCTATATCTCCCCGTCTCCCCATACACATGAGTGCTCGGCGTGGCAGAACATTCATGTGTCCACAATGGAGAGAACAAGGAGGGTCAGGAAGTTGAAATACAACATGCCCGATCCTTCACCTTACATCATCTGTCAGGGGAGACTGTGGAGGTCTCCATACACTTTGGACAGTCAGCCAGTCCCACCGAGTCAGTAGGTTTAGCCAAAGTGTATGGGGACCTTTAGGGTACTATTACACAGCCGATTCGGCCGATTATTGCTCTGTGTAATAAATACAGCGATCAGCCGATGACAACGATCATCAGCTGATCGTTGATATAGGTTTGAACCTATAATTGTCGGGCGCCGACCCCACATCGCTATGTGTAATAGCGTTGCTCAGCTGGCGACTGACGATTTACATTACCTATCTAGGCTGCAGGGCTCCTCTTGCGGTCTTCTACTCCCCGAGTCACGCACGCTTAGCCAATCACACGCCAGGACCGCCGTGGCCAGTGATTGGCTGAGCGGCCTGTCAGCTGAGACAGGCCGCTCTGAAGCTGGAGCGCGCGGGACCCGGGGAAAAGACCACAAGAGGAGCCCCGCAGCCTGGACAGGTAATATATAAAGTAAAGGCAAGGGCTGAAAGGCCCTTGTTAAGCGATAATCGGACCGTGTAATAGGCCCAGTAAACGAGCGGAGATCTAGCAGATCGGTGCTCATTTACAGTTATTATTGGGCCTTCACTGGCCCGTGTAATACTACCCTTACACTATATAGTGATAGTACACAAGCAGTTATCAGGGCATCTATATACTCTATAAGCAATACAGGCAGGAAGGCTACTAGTCCATATAATATGGTGCTGATCGACTATCCTCTCTCCTAGACTCATGACTAGTGTTGTGTGGACTTCACAAACTGTTCAGTTTCGGCAAAGTTCTCTGAACCCAATCGCTCGGCATTTGACTCTTGCCTATGGTTGTATCCATGTTTTCCAGGACTCCCTAGGGCGATGTCCGACTGCCGATGCCGGAGTTGGTTTAGGAGAATGTTGCCGAACCCGAACAGTATGGCAAGTCCACTAAACATTGATCATAATGCACCATTGTCCATGTATACAACCAATCCCATCACACCAACCCTCACTATACCATATGCCCCATCACTATGTCCCCAGTATTGCCAGCTACTTATGAAGAACCGTACACGGCCCCTAAAAGTTAATCTGGAAAGTTTTGCTTTTGTGGCAGCGAAGACTAATGTGTTCCGTGGAGTCGTCTCTAAGCCCTGGCGTGCCGCGGAGAAGCCCGACTCTCTGCTGCTTGTAACTAGACGTATCCTTATAGCAGACGGGAGATAGCGGAGGGGAATGTTTCTTCTGTAGTCTTCACACGATCGCTGCCGGGATTTACTGTATATTGTGATTTTTACTGCAGGTTTGGGGATGAGTCAAGGGATCAACTACTTGACCTGTCAGGATGTTCTGTAATGATGTCAAGTTTCAAAGCTGGAGATATATTTCCAGAGACTTCTCAGAGACATTTCTGCTATCTCAGTGAAACATTAACACGAGTGGTAGGAAAGGAGTGGGTGGAGGAGATTATGGTGGATTATAAGCAACCATCCATTTTTATGTATTTCTTGTGGTTTATATAGCAACAACTTATCCCCGGATACTGTCCATGGATTGTATATAATGCTGGTATTACATAGAAGATATCTGCTGGCTTAATGCACCTTCTGCCGGCAGCTATTTCCTCCCGTCTTCCCACATACATGCCTGCTGGGCCAAATGGGCATGTCTCCTAAACGGAGAGGTAAGCGATGGCCAGACATGCCTGGTGATGGCTTATCTACCCTAGAACAAAAGGATTGGGCATGTAGAATCCAATGTGCCTGATCCTTCTCTCCTCTGATATCTGCCGGAGGCCACCATGCACAATAATTGGTTGGCTGATCCCACTTGGCTTGACCAACTTTTTTTTTTTAAACGTATATTTTATCCATCTTACATAGAGATGAGTGAACCTCGAGCATGCTCTAGTCGATCCGAACCCGAACTTTCGGCATTTGATTAGCGGCGGCTGCTGAAGTTGGATAAAGCCCTAAGGCTATGTGGAAATCATGGATACAGTCATTGGCTGTATCCATGTTTTCCAGACAACCTTAGAGCTTTATCCAAGTTCAGCTAATCAAATGCTGAACGATCGGGTTCGGATCGACTTGAACCCGAACCCGGTTCGCTCATCTCTAATCTTAAAGCATCCCTTAAAGGGGTGAAAATCAACTCAACTGGTTTCAGAAAGTTATACAGATTTGTAATTTACTTCTATGTAAAAATCTACAGTCTTCCAGTACTTATCAGCTGCTGTATGTCCTGCAGGAAGTGGTGTATTCTCTCCAGTCTGACACAGTGCTCTCTGCTGCCACCTCTGTCCATGTCAGGAACTGTCCAGAGCAGGAGAGGTTTTCTATGGGGATTTGCTGCTGCTCTGGACAGTTCCTGACATGGACAGAGGTGGCAGCAGAGAGCACTGTGTCAGAAATATGACACAAATATATTAGACACACACTAAGGGCAATGTCATTGGGAACCAATCAGCACGAATCATTGCCCCATGTGGTCGATGATCATAATCCTATACGAGGCCATGGACATAAAAATGTTGGCCTTGATGGTGGACATTTTTTTCTTTGCTATGGCTTCACCAACCAGGGTTTATTCATAGGTGGGTCAATCCAGTCATCGTCTGCCAAAAATGCCTCCAAATATGGGGGAACCTCACCAGTGAGACCCACCTCACATTGTTTTTTTGAGAATAACAATTGAAATGGGAAGATTATTGGCCAATATTGTGCCGTGTAGTAGACCGAGTGATTGTCTAATGAATGAGCACATACTTTATGTTTGTATAAGTAAAAGGGGATATGCATCTCACAAGTTTAGAGGTAATGGGCCTGATGAATGACCTGGAAATGGTTGGGGGTCCTTGTGGTCATCCTCAGGATACACATATAAAGACACCATCAGTCGTGAAGATAAAAGGTCTTTGCGCCGGAGATTGTGGTAGATTTGTTGGACTAAAAGCTTGTTCTTCGGCAGTAAACATCATGTACTTATTTTCACTTTCTACCTGGTATCATTTTATATTTCACGTTTCATTGTTTTGTAACTGGAAGGATCGACAAACACTCAGTTCATTATGTCTGGAGTGTTCTAAGCCAAGTAAAAGACATTTCAAAGGAGTGCCCCCGAGGCTCGGATCAGTCACAATTCTGTGCCGGGTTCACTTGATAACATAAAGAGCGGCTGTATGGCATCGCAACCTGTTCAGAAAGAACTAAACAAAGCTTCAAGAGCAAATAAATGAGACTCAGTGATGGAGCTGAGAGGTCCGGAGCTTTTCCCGCGATTGCAGGGAAACCACTTCTTATTAGGTGTAGAGTTTGGGGGATGAGCGCTCCTATGGCGACTAGCGGACAAGTAACTCTGTGCGACATCTCCATCATCTAACACAGGAATGGAGACGGCCAAAAAACAAAGTTTTAATTGCCAAACAGATTCAATTAGGCCAAAAGACCATAATGGACACAGAAATCCTGCTGCTTCTGAATTGTGGGGGGAAAGAGCTTTTTGAGGACAGAAGGAAACTCTTTTGCTTAATAAAACGTATAACAGAGTTTCTTAAAATCACTTGTACTATTGATTTACACTTTAAAGGGAATTTCCACCACTTTTATACTGTAAATTGGTTGAAATGTCTGCGCTGGTTCATGTCTTAGAAATCCTTCTAGCTGACCGAGCTTTCTTTTTCTGATACAAAGCTCCAAATCACCTGCATAGAGGCAGATTGCATAATGCAGAATATTCTGGCAGCTGCCGCTACAGGGAGCATGGGAGCTTTCTGAATACTCTTACACACTGAACTCAATAATGAGACAAGATGTAGCGCGCTCCCCAATGCTGGCGGCGGGCGGCTAGAACATTAGCTTCTAAGGCTTTGCCTATGCAGCTTTGTATCAGGATAAAAGGAGGCCTCGGCCATTATGAAGATATTTTAGGATAATTGTCGGCATTTAACTCTGTATAATGTAAAAGGCGGAGTTTCTCTATATGCGAAGATTTAAATGACTTAAAATCTTGCCTGGTTTTGATAGATTAACCTTTCATGAGGTGTCATGTTAGTGCGGTTACTGCTGTTATGGAGACCCCCCTCCATGGTGCACAGCTACATCCCATACTCTGCATGTCAGTGGGTGGGAACAGAGCTGCCAGGACTGCACACACAAGTACTTCCTCCATTACCTCTCTGGCCAATCACAACACAGCATAAAATACTCCTCTCTGCTCTGCCACGGCATGGCACAGGTGCAACTGCACTAAACACATTGGCACTGAGCCCTGCCGACGACTTACATAGGAATGTAGAGGCAGAATAGGTTACTGACGCACTGGCTTCACAAGATGTTATCAGAAAGGTAAAAGCAGCAGCACCTCTCTCTTCTACACATAGCAAATGCTAAGCCCCTCCCCACATCTTGTGTTCTGTCCTGAACTAGCTGTTACCGGAGACAGTATTCCCATCACAACAGGCAGTGGATAGCAGATTACAGGTAAGGGAGACACCTAGTGGATATTAAGGTGTAATATGCTGGATATTACACGGGCCATTAAGTGGAGGGAAGTCGATTAAAGTGACGGTGACTTTCCCAGGGTAGACTGTTCAGCTGGACTTGGCCTGTGACCGACCGCAGCTCCGAAGTGTCGCATTTTGCATCGCAGCCATAGAAGTTAAGTTTATAACCGGGACATAAATCAAGAGAGCGCTGCTGGTGCCGTATACCGGTGTTTTATACTCCTCGGGGTGAGCGCATCACGTGGCGGGAAATGTTGCCCTACTTGTTCTCATCTATTACCAGCAGTGAGAGATTCCATGTAAATTGGATTTAATAGGAGCCAACACACCAGCTGTTATCAAATCCCACGGAGACATAATTATACTGACACGCAGAGATGTCTGGAAGCAAACAGCGCGCGGCCTGATCAGTAAACAGGACGTTCAGCTGGCGGATATGGGCAACAGGTAGCTGTCCGTTATAGAAGGAGATCTGCCAGATATTAATAGGTGAACTGTAAGGAGCATCAATATTCTCCTGGCTGATATCTCCAGCACATCGCAACGTCCTTAGATAAGTGTTTATACCATCTCCACACCAGGGAAGAATATAAAGGAGGGCTCCTGATCCGTCTTCACATAACTTTGCTCCCACACTATATTACATAAGATCCCTACATGCACATCTAATACTGTATATCCATAGCAAAGGGAGACGGAAAGAGTATCATGATGGCCTATATATATATATATATATATATATATATATATATATATATATATATACACAGATGTAAAGAGACGGCACTCCAGATTAAAGTGAAGAAAGCAGTGTGATTTATTCACCCATCAAAGTTGCGACGTTTCGATCTACTCAATGAGTAGATACCCTAGTGAACTAGGGGTGAATACCAAAGTCTTTCCGTTAAGAGCGCTGTATATAGAGAGTTACCGTATACACATGTAGTCACCACTAGTGATGAGCGAACATGTTCATAAATGTTTGTGCGTTTGTATGAACATGACGCTTACTGTTCGTGTTTGCCGATCACAAACAATTTATCCGATGATCAGAATGGTTATAATGATCATTATCGAACATGTGGACGTTGCTTTGCACAAGATAATCTGTACTTATGTGCGTAACTCTAGCCTGAAACGTACGCAATGGTGCAATTTATGCTTTGCATTTAATAATCTGTATGTATGTGCATAGACCGCAATGTCCGTTTTTACTGAACCTTCGTTATTTGTTTGTGAATGGTTGTCGAACGCAAACTGAACTGATCACTTTTCTTTGTGTTCGAGTTCGGGATCTGAACTGAACATAGGGATGTTCGCTCATTACTAGTCACCACAATGTAGTGTCAGTCCATTGTGACCAGGGCAACCTCCCAAGTCTGCATGAGGTCTGGGTCAGTGCTGATGTATACATAGTACTATGTGCATCACTGCAATACTGTATATATGTGTGTGTGTAAATATACGTCCCTGCTCACTACAGTACTGTATATATATATATATATATATATATATATATATATATATATATATATACGTCCCTGCTCACTACAGTACTGTATATATATATATATATATATATATACGTCCCTGCTCACCACAGTACTGTACCCACAGGAGCAGAGAGCTCGGCAACTGGCTGAAGTCCCTGCTCCTGTAATGCTTTCTGGTGCTTTCTGGCTACATCTGTATACACTGTCCAGTATAACATCTAAGCGTATATGAAGAGGTGACTGGAGCTTCCTCCTCTAGCAGGTCCTGTATATCCCTCTACGCCTCTTCAGGGAGACTTGTTGCCATTTTCTGGTAGATTCTGGAGTCCCAGACCTTCATGTATCAGATTCTTACTAACTAATACTATTCATCTTCACAATGCAGATTTTTGAGCACTTCAAATTTTACGAAAACATCAGACTGGGGTCACACTGCGTTTTTGCTGTCCATATAACCCCTCTGTTTAATAGAAAAAAATGGATGAAAAACAGATGCGGCGATGTTTGGATCTGTTTTTCTATTGACTTCTATAAAAAAAACTGGATGAAAACACATTTATTTTTTTAGTGTAAACAAAAACTTGGTTGACCACATTGTGTACGCTTTCTTTTTTTAATAATGGAAGTCAATGGAAAAACAGAACCAAACATCCATGCATCGGTTTTTCATCCGTTCTTCATCCACAGTGTGACCGCCGCCTTACTGATATCTAGCGCTTATAATTGGTCATTTCTAGAAGGAACTTTGATTTGCCTAAAATGTTTGATTTTTGCTCTGAACAATTCTTTACTATAGATTTTTGGTTGGTCCCGGCCATGCTGAGACGTCTGGTTGTCTAGTCATGGAGCGTGCTGGCGGAGTGCTCATCTCTATTGTCTACTATTACTATTATCTACCACTTCCTACTCTGTATAATTCTCTGTGATAGCCGCCATCATGGTCTCATATAGATTTCCATCCTTTCTTCACAGACCATTGGTCCTTGGCTGCGCTACTCTTGTCTGGAGAAGATGGGGAGCGATGGAGCGAGGGGCGCCCTTGGTCCCCTACAGGTCGGAGTTCACCTCATTGTGCTTCTTTGTACACTCAGACCCTCCAAGTGCTTTGCTGAAGTGGCCGGCGGCCAGACCCCAGGGACTCACCTTTCCACCAGAGATGGCGCTAATCTGACAGGATCGGCCACCAGGCACCAGCCTCTGGTTTTTAATCACATCTACAATTTCAATGTTCCCCTGGGATTTCCATGCACGATGGAACCAGAATCTCCAGAAGAGGCAAGCTGGGTGTCGCAACAGACAGAGAATACACCCGATGCTGGAAGCCAGATCACCTTTACACACAGTATTCGTGTCCCACAGAGGTTATGTCAGTGCTACACGGCCCCGCAGTCTGTGCAGCATCTCCTGAGCCGGATTGAAGCCTTGGAAAGGGAGGTGATGTTACTCCGGGAGCGTTGTAATGAGAGAGGATGTCAAGATGCAGAGGCCACAGGTATAAATAATGCTTAAATGGTTGTTTCTTTGCATTGATCAATAGTAGAAGAGAATACAGTAAACATTTTAATATATCTTATCAGACAAAAATGCTTCCTTCTACTGTTACCAAACCTCTTATCTCTCCTCTGCTAAACTGTGTTCTCCTCTGAAAAATCAGTGCCGTCCTGTAGCCACCTCAGGGATCAAGTTACAGGCAAGGCAAATCTGTAGAGAGAGAGGGAGGGAGATAGGAGGAGGAGTGCCTGGGTACACAGTAGAGAGAGAGGGAGGGAGATAGGAGGAGGAGTGCCTGGGTACACAGTAGAGAGAGGTATTGAGATAGGAGGAGTGCCTGGGTATACAGCAGAGAGAGAGGCAGGTAAAAGCTCTCTTAGTAAGTGATTTCACCTCTATTTTTGGGTTGCAAGTATTATAGCGTTGACGGATTTTAACTTGGTGAGGTATTAGAAGAAAATTTCCTTTTTGGGAATTTTTACAAAATTTAGGCAAAAGTTTAAGTTATACCATAATGCAGAGAAATCAATGATCACAAAAGGTCTCTCTTCCAGCATTTATTACTGGGATTATTTCCTTTATTTCACTTCTCTATATACTCATTCACAGAACTAAAAAAAATCTGCAGATCTGTCGGGACGACACAGATGGTATCGTTAACGCTATGCTTTTAAAGTAAACTTTATTTTAGATATTTAACTCTGTGATGACCCAGGAGCTGTTTCTATCTATCTGTATGTACACATGAAGTATCACACAGTCCTGTAGAAATATATAGAATATTATATCAAGCAATAATTTTAGCCAGGTGGGGCAAAAAAACATGATGTGACTACAATGTCTCATGGCATCCTCAGGGTACACGGTAGCCAGTGATTGCTTGGCATGAGGTCAGAGACCACAACAAAATGTATTTTACCATCAATTAGCACAATTTTACCATTTCTGTTTGTATATGTGGATTTAGCAGGTAAAACAACCAGTGCAAACCTGCAGAGATCCATGGTAGAACCCAGATGTCAATGTGCTTGTTGACAACTATACAGTATGCGCCCCTCAGCCATGTGTGTCTTTCAGCAGCTCTAGAGCCGTGCACATTGTGGATAGGAACAGAGTAATCTGAATATATTGTACCAGGTAGCTCCAAACCGATCACAGATAACACTATGCAGATCTCTCTCGTGCCACCATCTTATTGCTGCATTGACTGCACAAGATCTTGGTGTCCTATGGTATCCGGCATAAAGATGTTAACAGCAGATTCGTGTAGTTCAGCAATGTTCGGACTCCATGGATTGGGTTTGTTTTCCAGCACAGATGGTCGATCAATCTGGAGGCCAAGTTAACACTGTGATCTCTTTGTCATGTTTCTCATTTCTGAACAATGTCGTCAGTGCGTTATCCTGCTGACCGCTGCCTTAGGGGGTCCTGCTGCCATGATGGGGGGACCTGTTGTGTATAATGGTTAGGTAGGTGGGCGGTGACACAGTATCCTCCACATGATGCCAGGACACAAGGTCTCCAGCAGAACATCACCCATCCCACTGTCCCTTTTCTTCCCATGATGCTTCCAGATGCCATCTCTTCTATGGGTAACACATGTCTCCAAATCCACATGATATAATAGAAATCATGATTAATTAGACCAGACGCCTTCTTACACTTCTCCATGGTTGAGTTCTAATTCTTGTGTGCCCATTGTAGGAGCATTCTTGGATGGATGGGGCCAGTATGGGCGTGGTGACTGGTATGAAGCTCCACAACCCGTATGATGCCCTATGTGACAGCTTTCTATCATAGTCAGCAGGACCTTTCAGTCATTTGTTGTACATGAGGACTTGTATAGGATGGCGGCAGGTGGGATATCTTTCACTGGTTATCCTTTCAGCCACTTTCGTTATAATACTAACCACAAGACTTACCGCTCTGCAGAGACTTTGACACCATCATGTAGTTGTCTCATTCGCCCATTTTTCCTCCTTTACATCAACTTCCAGAATAGACTGTTCACCTGCCGCCTGAAGTCTCCCAGCCGAGGATGGCGGCCATTGTCTCCCAGCCAAGAATGGCGGCCCTTGTCTCCCTACCAAAGATGGCGGTCCTTGTCTCCCAGCCAAGGATGGTGGCCATTGTCTCCCAGCTGAGAATGGCGTCCGTTGTCTCCCAGTCGACGATGGCGGCCCTTTTTTTTACCCCTGAGGATGGCGGCCCTTGTCTCCCAGCCAAGGATAGTGACCATAGTCACCGGATATTCACCTGTCACAATGTCATGGCTGCTTGGTGTATTTATGAATAATTTGGGTCACAAGATGAGGTGACATCCAGAGAGATAATTCTAGCCGTTCTCTGTACTCTTCTGGACTATAGACTTTATCCACTTCACACATACAGTGCACTTACAGGTGTCAGGTGTTTTTCCATTCATCCATGTGTTGCCATTGTACGATATACGAGAGAAGAGACACTTACCCATATATTAAAGTGCATCTGTCTGTTTCTGAGTCTTCACATTCACTCGGCGGCTCTTACAGGAACCCGACATTTATCCAATTCTCCCAGCTGAAACATTGTTCACAAAGGATCCACCTCTACAACACATCTACAGATCGATGCCGTACGCCCCACAGTGCATTAGCTGTGAACACTCCACATCTAGACTGTTCCCTTGTACCAAATACAAATTTCCATTTTTTCTGGAAAATATTTTTTTTCTGGATTTTTCAAGATGTTCATTTATTCTAAATTGTCAATAAACCACATTGAAACACATGGAGGATCATCCGCTAGCATGGAGCCGGTCAGAGAGTTGCGGCAGTACAAGGACATTCCCTAAGAGCTTTAGACACAGAGGATTGTGGCATCGTGATTACAGTCATTTAGCCATGATACAAGGCAGAGTTTACTATGTCTAACAATGAATGGACCAGGATTGATCCTTCAGGCCAGGGTCCCCTGTGCAGCGATGAGTGACATGGGTGACTATTACCCCACTCCACTCCTATTCTTTTATATCGGATGAATTACATGTCACTAAGATACTTGGGATACATCATGACAGCCAATCGTATGTTATTTTCCATTGAATAATACTTCTGTCCATCCAGTGACTACGTACCTAGGTCTCCTCGTCCACAGACAATTGACTCTGAAACCCAGAAGATAACATGAAGGGACATCAAGTGAACACCATTCTGCAGGGTAATGAAAACGGCCAAAACTCATCTCCTACTATATCTTAATGTACAACAAAACAGAAAAAACACTTTGGGAGTGGCGAGGTTCTTGCCAAAAACCTATATATATATATATATATATATGTATATATATGTGATATAACTTGATCACTTACACTTGGTGAGTGGTGACACCCCACCACTCACTGCAATACAACGCCCAACAGATTCATCCGGGATCGCTACACCCTCCGGATAACTCCAGCAGTCTCCGGCACAAATATGCAGAAAGAAACAACAAAAAAGGAAAAAATGGGGAGCGATCTCCCATTGAATTCTATGACCCTCTCGACTCTTCAGGGAATTTTATTGTTTATCCCGGTGACTCAGGGAATTGATGCTAAATCTTTGCATTTGGCTGAGAGATGTTTCCTTTACCCTGCAAAACTCCAGCAAAATCCCATCACAAAGGGCACTTATTTTTTTTTAGTTGCTGCAAAACTGCATTTCAGCATAAAAGTAAAGCAGAGTCTCTACTTCAGTGATCTGTGATGCTCCAGCTGTTTTGGAACTACAACTCTCAGCAGGTTGGCAGCTGGATGGCAACAGGTTGTACACAGCTGCTTGACTCCCTATGAATGCGGCTTACAATAAGTTACATATTCCCGACTTCATTTGTCTCTGTTCTTCCACCATTAGGAGGTGAGACAACGCTCTGTACTTGGAGAACGTCCAGTAACCTTTGTCAGGGTAAATATTGGAGGTTTGGGAGGATGGAGGAAGAACATTGGGTCAAGCGCTGCTCTTAGAAACAAGTTACCAGACCACGTAAGTCTCCAAAGAAACGTGATGGATGTGCAGGAGAGACTGGAAGCTAAATTTACATCAAGAAGCAACAAACGTATAAAAAAAAACAGCTGGGAGAAGACCCAGGAGAGCTCTGCGAGGTAACAGCGAGAGGAAATATAGCAGCAGCTAATTAATACTTATCTGACAAGTCTTTATGAGGAATGGAGCCTCCGCAATCTCATTACGCATCGCTCTCTGCGCAGCCCGAGCTAAAGGTTGTCAGGTCGATGCGACGGTCAGTGAGAAAAGTGCGTTGTTAAGTAGCGGAGGAAGTAACAGTCGGATGTATTGATGAACATCCCAGGCAGAGAGAAGAGGATGAAGCATCACGAAGAGAGAGAGAAATCAATGCAGAAGGTGATGAAAGGGCAAAGCCGAGGAAATGATGGGACGGGAGGCCGCTGATTAAGATGTCACAGATGTATGAAAAGAAGAGGCATTACCGCCAATTATTATAATACCCTGAGGGCCACAATGGTGATCAGCAAACAAGAAGCAGACAGCAGGACGATAATACACTATATATAATACTTAAGGATGAGAGCAGCACTACTGCATAAATTGGTGGTGCCGGCAGGTGGGACCTTGGACTCGGGTCCACAATAATATAAATGGATACACCAGCAGCACTCGGTTCAATGAAGTTCAAACGTGAATTTATTCCATATAAAAGGTGCGACGTTTCAACCGCATCATGCTTGAAAAAGACCGCGAGAGGCAGTTGAAACGTCGCACCTTTTATATGGAATAAATTCACGTTTGAACTTCATTAAACCGAGTGCTGCTGGTGTATCCATTTATATATAAATATATATATATATATATATATATATATATATATATATATGTATAACCATAGCATTAATATCACCTGCCTAATATTGAATACTATAGGTGCCCCTCATGCCTCCAATGCATTAGACCGCCGAGGGTGTCCTGCAGGATCTGGCAGCAATAAGTTACCAGCAGATCATATACCAGATTTTTCATTTTAGAAGATGCACCTGACTATAATGGTGAATTCACACAGAGAGATTTATCTGACCGATTTTTAAGCCAAATCCAGGAACAGACTATAAACAGGTAACAGGTCATAAAGGAAAGACTGAGATTTCTCCTCTTTTCAAATCCATTCCTGTCTTTGTGTCAGCCTGTCAGTGTGCGGCCATTTTGTGTCAGCCTGTCAGTGTGCAGCCATGTTGTGTAAGCCTGTCAGTGTGCGGCCATTTTGTGTCGGCCTGTCAGTGTGCAGTCACTTGGCTGAGTCTCCTCTGTCCTGGCCTGTAAACCATCCCCCTTCCTCATGGCTAATGTGCATTAGTTGTCCTGTCACTTCTGATTGGCCTGTTAGTCACATGGTGCTTGCTGGCCAATAAGCAGGCAGGCTGGGATACTGATCACATGACCATGCTGAGGGAATCTCTCCTATATGGATGTCAGTAATGGCCGTGCACCTTCCCAGCTACAATATACGACTGTTTCCTCACACAGGCAGGTCCTGTACTCTCCTATATGGGATTACCTCACATCTATCTGTCTATTACTGACTGTTATATACAACTCTGCTACCTGGGAAAGCTGGGTGCTTGTATGTGTGACTGAGGGGCAGAAGTGTATATGTTATTCCTGCACAGAGGGGGAGGTATACAGAAATATACAGAGATAGCAGGAGAGACAGAGAAGGGGGGAGATATACAGAGATAGCAGGAGAGACAGAGAAGGGGGAGGTATACAGAGATAGCAGGAGAGACAGAGAAGGGGGAGATATACAGAGATAGAAGGGGGAGATATACAGAGATAGCAGGAGAGACAGAGAAGGGGGAGATATACAGAGATAGCAGGAGAGACAGAGAAGGGGGAGAGATATACAGAGATAGCAGGAGAGACAGAGAAGGGGGAGATATACAGAGATAGCAGGAGAGACAGAGAAGGGGGAGGTATACAGAGATAGCAGGAGAGACAGAGAAGGGGGAGGTATACAGAGATAGCAGGAGAGACAGAGAAGGGGGAGATATACAGAGATAGCAGGAGAGACAGAGAAGGGGGAGATATACAGAGATAGCAGGAGAGACAGAGAAGGGGGGAGATATACAGAGATAGCAGGAGAGACAGAGAAGGGGGAGATATACAGAGATAGCAGGAGAGACAGAGAAGGGGGAGATATACAGAGATAGCAGGAGAGACAGAGAAGGGGGAGATATACAGAGATAGCAGGAGAGACAGAGAAGGGGGAGAGATATACAGAGATAGCAGGAGAGACAGAGAAGGGGGAGATATACAGAGATAGCAGGAGAGACAGAGAAGGGGGGAGATATACAGAGATAGCAGGAGAGACAGAGAAGGGGGAGATATACAGAGATAGCAGGAGAGACAGAGAAGGGGGAGATATACAGAGATAGCAGGAGAGACAGAGAAGGGGGAGATATACAGAGATAGCAGGAGAGACAGAGAAGGGGGAGAGATATACAGAGATAGCAGGAGAGACAGAGAAGGGGGAGATATACAGAGATAGCAGGAGAGACAGAGAAGGGGGAGGTATACAGAGATAGCAGGAGAGACAGAGAAGGGGGAGATATACAGAGATAGCAGGAGAGACAGAGAAGGGGGAGATATACAGAGATAGCAGGAGAGACAGAGAAGGGGGAGATATACAGAGATAGCAGGAGAGACAGAGAAGGGGGAGAGATATACAGAGATAGCAGGAGAGACAGAGAAGGGGGAGATATACAGAGAAGGGGGAGAGACAGAGAAGGGGGAGATATACAGAGAAGGGGGAGAGACAGAGAAGGGGGAGATATACAGAGATAGCAGGAGAGACAGAGAAGGGGGAGATATACAGAGATAGCAGGAGAGACAGAGAAGGGGGAGATATACAGAGATAGCAGGAGAGACAGAGAAGGGGAGATATACAGAGATAGCAGGAGAGACAGAGAAGGGGGAGATATACAGAGATAGCAGGAGAGACAGAGAGGGGGAGGTATACAGAGATAGCAGGAGAGACAGAGAAGGGGGAGATATACAGAGATAGCAGGAGAGACAGAGAAGGGGGAGATATACAGAGATAGGAGAGACAGAGAAGGGGAGATATACAGAGATAGCAGGAGAGACAGAGAAGGGGGAGATATACAGAGATAGCAGGAGAGACAGAGAAGGGGGAGATATACAGAGATAGCAGGAGAGACAGAGAAGGGGGAGATATACAGAGATAGCAGGAGAGACAGAGAAGGGAAGATATACAGAGATAGCAGGAGAGACAGAGAAGGGGGAGATATAGAGAGATAGCAGGAGAGACAGAGAAGGGGGAGATATACAGAGATAGCAGGAGAGACAGAGAAGGGGGAGATATACAGAGATAGCAGGAGAGACAGAGAAGGGGGAGATATACAGAGATAGCAGGAGAGACAGAGAAGGGGGAGATATACAGAGATAGCAGGAGAGACAGAGAAGGGGGAGATATACAGAGAAGGGGGAGAGACAGAGAAGGGGGAGATATACAGAGATAGCAGGAGAGACAGAGAAGGGGGAGATATACAGAGATAGCAGGAGAGACAGAGAAGGGGGAGATATACAGAGATAGCAGGAGAGACAGAGAAGGGGAGATATACAGAGATAGCAGGAGAGACAGAGAAGGGGGAGATATACAGAGATAGCAGGAGAGACAGAGAGGGGGAGGTATACAGAGATAGCAGGAGAGACAGAGAAGGGGGAGATATACAGAGATAGCAGGAGAGACAGAGAAGGGGGAGATATACAGAGATAGCAGGAGAGACAGAGAAGGGGAGATATACAGAGATAGCAGGAGAGACAGAGAAGGGGGAGATATACAGAGATAGCAGGAGAGACAGAGAAGGGGGAGATATACAGAGATAGCAGGAGAGACAGAGAAGGGGGAGATATACAGAGATAGCAGGAGAGACAGAGAAGGGAAGATATACAGAGATAGCAGGAGAGACAGAGAAGGGGGGAGATATACAGAGATAGCAGGAGAGACAGAGAAGGGGAGAGATATACAGAGATAGCAGGAGAGACAGAGAAGGGAAGATATACAGAGATAGCAGGAGAGACAGAGAAGGGAAGATATACAGAGATAGCAGGAGAGACAGAGAAGGGGGAGATATACAGAGATAGCAGGAGAGACAGAGAAGGGGGAGATATACAGAGATAGCAGGAGAGACAGAGAAGGGGGAGATATACAGAGATAGCAGGAGAGACAGAGAAGGGGGGAGATATACAGAGATAGCAGGAGAGACAGAGAAGGGGGGAGATATACAGAGATAGCAGGAGAGACAGAGAAGGGGGAGATATACAGAGATAGCAGGAGAGACAGAGAAGGGGGAGATATACAGAGATAGCAGGAGAGACAGAGAAGGGGGAGATATACAGAGATAGCAGGAGAGACAGAGAAGGGGGAGATATACAGAGATAGCAGGAGAGACAGAGAAGGGGAAGATATACAGAGATAGCAGGAGAGACAGAGAAGGGAAGATATACAGAGATAGCAGGAGAGACAGAGAAGGGGGGAGATATACAGAGATAGCAGGAGAGACAGAGAAGGGGAGAGATATACAGAGATAGCAGGAGAGACAGAAGGGGAGAGATATACAGAGATAGCAGGAGAGACAGAGAAGGGAAGATATACAGAGATAGCAGGAGAGACAGAGAAGGGAAGATATACAGAGATAGCAGGAGAGACAGAAGGAGGAGATATACAGAGATAGCAGGAGAGACAGAGAAGGGGGAGATATACAGAGATAGCAGGAGAGACAGAGAAAGGGGAGATATACAGAGATAGCAGGAGAGACAGAGAAGGGGGAGATATACAGAGATAGCAGGAGAGACAGAGAAGGGGGGAGATATACAGAGATAGCAGGAGAGACAGAGAAGGGGGGAGATATACAGAGATAGCAGAAGAGACAGAGAAAGGGGAGATATACAGAGATAGCAGGAGAGACAGAGAAGGGGGAGAGATATACAGAGATAGCAGGAGAGAGACAGAGAAGGGGAGATATACAGAGATAGCAGGAGAGACAGAGAAGGGAAGATATACAGAGATAGCAGGAGAGACAGAGAAGGGGGGAGATATACAGGGATAGCAGGAGAGACAGAGAAGGGGAATATACAGAGATAGCAGGAGAGACAGAGAAGGGGGAGATATAGAGAGATAGCAGGAGAGACAGAGAAGGGGGAGATATACAGAGATAGCAGGAGAGACAGAGAAGGGGGGAGATATACAGAGATAGCAGGAGAGACAGAGAAGGGGGAGATATAGAGAGATAGCAGGAGAGAAGGGGGAGATATACAGAGATAGCAGGAGAGACAGAGAAGGGAAGATATACAGAGATAGCAGGAGAGACAGAGAAGGGGGAGATATACAGAGATAGCAGGAGAGATAGAGAAGGGGGAGATATACAGAGATAGCAGGAGAGACAGAGAAGGGGGAGATATACAGAGATTGCAGGAGAGACAGAGAAGGGAAGATATACAGAGATAGCAGGAGAGACAGAGAAGGGAAGATATACAGAGATAGCAGGAGAGACAGAGAAGGGGAGAGGTATACAGAGATAGCAGGAGAGACAGAGAAGGGGGAAATATACAGAGATAGCAGGAGAGACAGAGAAGGGGAAGATATACAGAGATAGCAGGAGAGACAGAGAGGGGGGAGATATACAGAGATAGCAGGAGAGACAGAGAAGGGAGAGATATACAGAGATAGCAGGAGAGACAGAGAAGGGGGAGATATACAGAGATAGCAGGAGAGACAGAGAAGGGGAAGATATACAGAGATAGCAGGAGAGACAGAGAGGGGGGAGATATACAGAGATAGCAGGAGAGACAGAGAGGGGGGAGATATACAGAGATAGCAGGAGAGACAGAGAAGGGGAAGATATACAGAGATAGCAGGAGAGACAGAGAAGGGGAAGATATACAGAGATAGCAGGAGAGACAGAGAAGGGGGAGATATACAGAGATAGCAGGAGAGACAGAGAAGGGGAGATATACAGAGATAGCAGGAGAGACAGAGAAGGGGAGATATACAGAGATAGCAGGAGAGACAGAGAAGGGGAGATATACAGAGATAGGAGAGACAGAGAAGGGGGAGATATACAGAGATAGCAGGAGAGACAGAGAAGGGGGGAGATATACAGAGATAGCAGGAGAGACAGAGAAGGGAGAGATATACAGAGATAGCAGGAGAGACAGAGAAGGGGAAGATATACAGAGATAGCAGGAGAGACAGAGAGGGGGGAGATATACAGAGATAGCAGGAGAGACAGAGAAGGGGGGGATATACAGAGATAGCAGGAGAGACAGAGAAGGGGGAGATATACAGAGATAGCAGGAGAGACAGAGAAGGGGGAGATATACAGAGATAGCAGGAGAGACAGAGAAGGGGGAGATATACAGAGATAGCAGGAGAGACAGAAGGGGGAGATATACAGAGATAGCAGGAGAGACAGAGAAGGGGGAGATATAGAGAGATAGCAGGAGAGACAGAGAAGGCAGGTGGGGTTCTGTGGTGGAGAGCTCCGCCGCTGAATTCCGCCATATTTGCTCAGTGTGAACATACCCTTACAGTCTGCTATAGATAGACCATACTAGATGATCGCAGATAAACCAATGCAATGCAATAGGGCGACTTAAGACGTGTAAGAAAATTAATCGGGTCAAATGGCTGCTGATAGATTGACTCCGGGTTCAGTTACTTTTTTCTGTGCACCGCCTGATGCTGGAGACATACTGACCCACAGATGTAATGCAGAGTCAGAGTGGAGAGCGGTGTATACAAAGCAGGAGGTCCCTGGTATACAGTGTGCAGGACACTGACTAAAGCCAGGAGTGTGAGAGACTTATGGACCATATAACCATGAAGGACGCATGAGGCCGGTACAGATCTCCGAATTGGACTCAGTCCTGGTCAGTCTGAGGGCCTCAGGGTGAGGAAGGGTCACCATGAAAAGGGGGTCCTCCTGCCCTGCGTGGTACGACCCAGTACTGTAATATGGGGGGCGCTTTATTAAGGGTCAGTCATATATATATATATATATATATATATATTCCACTGTATAGAATATTGAGGATGGTTTATACAGTTCTGGAACTAATAGGATTCTCCTTTCCCGTCTCACAGGTCTGACAGAGTTTGCTCCTCCGTGCAGCGGACATGGAAACTTCAGTCTGGACACTTGTGTTTGCAGCCAAGGTTGGGGCGGTGAAAACTGTTCGGAACCTCTGTGCCCGCTGGGCTGCTCCGGAAGAGGCACCTGCATAGAGGGCATCTGTGTGTGTGAGCCCGACTACACCGGGGAGTGGTGCACAGATCTGTTATGCCCCGAGGAATGCAGCCCCCATGGGCACTGCCAGGATGGGCAATGTGTCTGCCAAGAACCATACACCGGTATCGGCTGTACAGAGCTCCGCTGCCCAGGTGACTGTTTGGGAAAAGGACGTTGTGCCAATGGGACCTGCGTATGCCAAGATGGTTATGCCGGAGAGGACTGCGGACGCATGTGGTGTGTGAATGCCTGCAGTGGGCGAGGGCAATGCCAGGATGGGGTCTGTGAGTGCGAGGAGGGGTACAGTGGGCAGGATTGTTCCGAAGGTAAGAAAAAAATCATTATCAGATACTGCCTGAAAATTGTAAAAGAAATGAAAATCCCAGATTTATCAGCACGTTACGTTTCCGAGAACTGTATAAGAACTGTGGGTCAATTCTGTGATGCCCGGGGACTAATAGGCACCTGTCTTATGTACGGGAGAGTGCGGATGGGGCTCCGATCCTTAAAGTTTATCACCACGTTGTGTACAGTCAACACTAGAGAGAGCAGTGGATACTATTAGGGTGCGTTCACACGTACAGGATCCGCAGCAGATTTGATGCTGTGTTCAGTTACGTAGATCAAATCTGCTGCGGATCTGCAGCAGAAAATCTGCTGCGATACGGTGTGTATGAAGCTACCCTTATACTGTATGTAGTTAGCACCTTAGCTCCCTCTAGTGGTGACTCTAGTGGCTCATAAATGTCCTTTCCAGCCAGATGTCGGATACAATGTACGGCCCGGAGCTCCGTTTCTGTGAGGTGCATAGAGTAATGTGTTGGCTTCCATTAGTTTAACCCTTTATCTCATCACATTGCCATTTAAGTTACAAAACTAGGCCATATAATATGTAGTTTAGTGGCTGGTTCAGAACCAATTGTTAGCTGGCCGGATCACTAAGATTTTATTTGGTTGGACAACCTTTTTAAAGGGAACTTGTCATCATTTCCATGCAGTCATTGGGGAAGTCCTTGCAGCTTCTGCTTGCTTAGTCAGCCTTGGGGGATAGATTTCTCCCTGCTTGAGTATAGGGCAGAGGACGGCCCGATGACTGGGGGTCAGGCAGCATGAATAAATGACAGGTTCCCTTTAAAGAAATCCCACAGAAGTACAAAATCTGCAGGCAGGCTGGTGGGGGCAGGAAAATAATAAACAAACTAAACTCACCCGTCCCCATGCCGCTGATGCGCCACTGTTGGGTCCCATTCACATCACCCGGTTGTCACCTCCAGCAAAAGACCAGATACGTCATGGCCCGGCTAAGTGATTGCCCGCTCAGCCAGTCAGTGATTGCCGTGGTGTCCCGCCCAAGTCACTGATTGGCTGGATGGACAATCACTCAGCTGAGGATGTGACATTGCAGCAATGTAAACGGGACCTGGGAGCGGCACATCGGCCGTGCGAAGACTGGTGAGTTCAGTCGTTTATTATTTTCCTGCCCCACCTGCCGGCCTGCAGTTTTTGTACTTCCGTGGGACGTCTCCTTTAAAGGGGTTAACCAGCGTGGGGGCACTTTTTGGGGGGGCCCGGGGAGGAGGGGGCTGAAATAAAAGACGTCCACTCACCTCCCCAGTTCCAGCGGCGGCTCACTCATCGCGGCGCTCCGGTCCCCGGTTCCCGGCCGCTTCCTGGTGTCTGACGCCGCCCGAGATGCTACGTCTCAGGGCCGCTCAGTCACTCAGTGAAGGAGGCGGGATCCGTTTGAAGTCCCCTCGGATCCCGCCTCCTTTACTGACTTGCTGAGCGGTCCTGAGACGTAGCGTCTCGGGCGGCGTCAGACACCAGGAAGCGGCCGGGAACCGGGACCGGAGCGCCGCGATGAGTGACCCGCCGCTGGAACCGGGGAGGTGAGTGGACGTTTTTTATTTCAGCCCCCTCCTCCCCGGTCCCCCCCAAAAAGTGCCCCCATGCTGGATAACCCCTTTAAGGAATTAAGAGTAATCTCAAGTTTGACATGTTCCCAGGGTGAAGTTTATTTCTTTATTGAGTTCACAAAACGAGACGGTTTTGTCTCCAATTCTTGAAAAAAAATGTAAAGAAAAACTACGAGAAAGAAGATGAGCGAACTGATTCTTATTCTTCCTAAATGAGTGCAGGAAAATTCCGGAGACTTCTGCCAAGAATCTGCCGTTCATTCAATTGTAATCAACATAAGTAACAATAAAAAAGCTGCAGATGAAGAAACCACTGCCAGAATGTAACAAAGTAACGTCTGCACAAAAACAAATGGGAATTATTATTCTAATCTGACAAGTCTTCAATATCCACAGAAGTGCGAGGTTATTATAGTGCGCTCGGCGTGTCAGTGCTGCAAACACATCTCCATCCGGCATCAGAGGCTCCGAACCACTTCTGAAAGGCCTAGCGGGGGGCGGTGGGGATGAAAGGAGGACACCTACACTAGGAGACGCTCTCACGCAGAGAGACCCACTTCATTCCCACAGCATTATCCAACTAACAGCATACTGGAAGAGAAGGATAAACCCAAACCTGATCTGTGTTCCCTGCACAGCTGAAAGGCGGCCAAAGATGGCGCCCCCTAGGGTAGTGCAAGAAGGATGCAACAAAAGGATAGAGTAGGTAAAGCGTTACCTGTTGGAGGGCGCCGTGTTCCAGGATCTGCTGGAGGGGCCACTAACACTCAAAGAAAGTTCTTTGCAGTTTTCGGTTTGGTCTGGAACCTTCCTTGTATGGTAACTAACACCACTTACTGTACCTACATGTTAGGTTTCAGTATTAGGGGGTGTAGAAAAATCTACTGTGTCATTTATAAGGGGATTACTGTGGGGTGGGAATTAAAGGGGTTCTCTGTCTTTGATAACCCCTACATGTTAGAAGGATGCTTGACACGGTAGTTGATCACACAGTGTTCCCAAGTGATCAGCTGTAATCAGCGAGGAAACCTGGGGATAGGTTGGTAATTTCCCTGCAGCACCACCACTGGGAAAATTAAAGGGGTTGTACGGGATAAAGGATGCTGCTGGAGCTGCGGGGCACATGGCAGTGATGTATACTTACCTGTCCTGCTCCAGTGCAGCTGCCAGATCCTGGACTGCCCTCTCTTGCTGTCAGTGTTACAATAGTGTCTATGCTGAGCGGCCATTTCAGGTGGGAGCTGTAAGTCATCGGATGTTGCTGACTGCAGCAGAGAGCAGGCGGCCCAGGATCCAGCAGCTGCACAGGAGCAGGACAGGTAAGTATACATAACTGTCATGTCGTCAGCATGGCTGATTATGAATTTATCCTGGACAATCCATTTGAGCATTACACATTGTCCATTTGATTCAATGGATTGTCTGGAAGTCAGGGAATTCCCCTCTCATAACCAAGAATTCCTTAGTGGGGGATAAGAGAAGGGGATTTCCAGGTTAGACACAAACTTGTCAGGAGGTTGGATTCCCCTCTGAGCGTGTTATTCTCTATGGCGATACAGATGCTCCCTTCACTGTGTCCCCATTCTCAGGGTCAGTGGATGTCCATATGATAGGACCCCCAGCAATCAGCTTGTTATCTCCAGTCCATAGGATAGCGGATAAGAAGCCCAGATAGGAATACCCTGTTAAAGAAGTATTCCGCTCCAGTAAAATAAATGTTGAATCATCCCCCCTCCTGTAGACTAACAATTCGTTCCATACATGTCATTACCTTTTTAGTCTCTTTCCCCCAGTTCTGAGCTGCTTTATGCTAAAGACACAGAATACTGTGTGTGAGCCTTTCTCTCCGTCTCCCCCCTCCCTTCTGAGATGGCTGATGTAAACAAGTCCTTGACCGGCTGTATCTGCAACATTGCAGCTTCTTTGTAATGTTGGCAGAGATCAAGTTGCTGGTGACTTTACTGTGATTAACCCACCCAGCATTACAGAGTGCAGAAACAGCTGGCCAAGGACTTGTTTACATCAGCCGTATCAGAAGGGAGGAGGGGGAGACAGAGAGAAAAAAGCTCACACATAGATTTTTGAGTTTTCAGCAGAAAACAGCAGCTGAGAACTGGGGTAAGGAGACTGAAAAGGTAATTATATGTATGGAATGAATTCTTAGTCTATAGGAGGGGAGATGATTCAATATATATTTTACCTGAGCGGAATACCCCTTTAAGTCTTCATAAACTAAGTCCATTGTGCATTAGCGTCTGAGAACACAAGTACGTGGAGCGGCACTTCCTTCACACAAGTAACATCCGAGTGATATGAGAGGATTAATAGCCGGAGAGCAGCACCATCTCTAGCTTTTTATGCTCGGCAGCAGCTGGATGGAGTTCGCCCCTTGCATCGTCTGTTCCCGCATCAGTTTCCATTGGTTTTCAGTGTTATGGAAAGATCCGGAGATTTTCCTGATGTATTTGTTCTTTCTTATCAGCGGCTGATAGATTGATTTTTGTGTTTCATTTTTCAAAAATGTTAAAGGGATTGTCTGGTCTCGAAAACTCATCTCGGCGACTCTATTAGGGCGCTGGGAGTTAATAGAGAGGAGTTGTTCGAGATCTTCATCAATTAGCCGGAACTGAGAACAACGACATGGAGCATCTCTCCCGGCACGTCCATACATTACACGGACAGACTATTGATTTCACTCCGCACTACGGAACGTTTCATTTTCCTTCTGGTGGCGTGGAACAGGAATTAGAGTGTAAATAAAGCCACGGACGCCTGTAGGTAACGGCTTTGGGCTTGTAGGTTTAGCAGGTTACTGATTCTTCTTTCCTGCTGGGAGCCCCGGTCATGTGTTATAGCTACCACATTATTAAAGGGGTACTCTGGCACAAAAAAATCAGATCAACTGGTATCAGAAAGTGATATAGATTTGTTATTTACTTCTATTAAAATAATCTCCAGTCTTCCAGTACTTATCAGCTGCTGTATGTCCTGCAGGAAGTGGTGTATTCTCTCCAGTCTGACACAGTGATCTCTGCTGCCACCTCTGTCCATGTCAGAATCTGTCTAGGGAGAGAGAATTGGACTTGGGTACTGATGTTATAGAACCTTCTTGTAGCTTCTATTAGAATCCTTTGTAGGGGGGTCATGTGACCCGTCTCTCATACACTTACATGTGGTTCAGCAGAGGTGGCAGCACAGAGGATATAAACCACTGCACATTCAGTGCCCATACTACTTTATACTGCCACACGTCGACCTAGTTACTGTACTTCTGTAGCAAATAGATGGGGTATTGGTGCTCTGGTGTTTAGGGTATATATATGGATGAATATAGTGCAGACGTTGAGCATCATGTTTCTTGTCTCATATTTCCCTTGTAGACAGATACATTGGCCCCATTATATCAGCCTCTGCTGTCGTAATCCCTCCATCTACCTGGAAAACCTCCTATCAGTGACTGTCAGAAAGCGAGAGCGCTGTAAATGGGGATAAATGGGCTGAGAATACCATCTGACTGAATAATGACATGTCACATATTGGGGAGGGTGCACTGCCGCTAAAGTCTCCGTCTACAGTCAAATACGTCTTAAAGCGTTCGCTTCCCTATTATTTCTCTGAAATGCAAATCCCTCTTATTCTCGGCAAATATTCCAGCTGCCAGATCTGTTCCCTCATCCGTCCGTCTGTCACTCAGTGCAAGGTATATGGCGTCACCTCTAGATGGACTATGAGAAGGTATTGTAGGAGTGGGGGGGTCCTCCTTCTAGTCTTTACATTCTCCATTTGAACTTGATTGATCACTGAAGGAACATGTAGAACCGATGAGCTGATACTCGAAGCCAATATTCCAGGTCTCCCTGTGGTAATAGACTGGATGAAAGGCATACGGTGTAAGGAATGGAGACAATTAAATACCAAGAGCCGCATATTGTTTCCCCTCTATTAGAATCCAGACCAGAAATAGCAGCCACTAGAGATGAGCGAACCATGTGGCCTTTTGAACCCTGATTTGTTCCGAACTTTGCAAAAAGTTTGGCTCACTACCGAACCAAAGTTTTTTCAAAGTTGAGACATATTTGTGAAGAGCGTCCGTGCTCGCCCGGGGTCGTCTTGTGGCTCTGCGGTCCTGTCCCGTCAACTTCTCAGGTGAGGGCACGCTCAGCCAATCACAAGCCGCGATACTGTCCTGTCCCAGTCAGCCTGTGGTTGGAGGAGGGGGCTTCCACTGGGAAAGACAACAGGACCAGACCGAAGAAGAAGGACCTGTAAGACATGTAAGTATAATGAACAGCTCCTTAAAGTTGGTTCAGCACGAACCCAGACTTTACATTAAAGTTCGTCTTATCTGTCAAACTGAACTTTAAACGTTCGCTCATCTCTAGCAGCCAGCTTACTCTGCCAGACTCAGATCATCTTTATATCCGGCAATCTCCCATTCGTTTGTATGGCCGGTCATATCTAACAGAATTCAGGAAGCGGTCCACTCAGTGAGACTTCCCCATTAATGTTAAAGGGAACCTGTCACCCCCCGTGCCGGGGTGACAGGCTTTCGACCCCCCGTTAGAGACCCATATACTTACCTAATCCCGCCGGGTCCCGCTTCTGGATTCGGTCGGGTCCCGGAGATCTCAGCCGCTGCAGCCCGGCGCGCGCGCTGACAGATGAGTCCAACGCTCATAGAGAATGACGGAGCGCTGGACTCTTCTGTCATTCTCTATGGGTGTTGGACTCATCTCTCAGCGCGCGCGCTGGGCTGCAGCGGCTGAGATCTCCGGGACCCGACCGAATCCAGAAGCGGGACCCGGCGGGATGAGGTAAGTATAGGGGTCTCTAACGGGGGGTCGGGAGCCTGTCACCCCGGTACGGGGGGTGACAGGTTCCCTTTAAGTTTCTATGGAAACAATATGTTATTGAAATGTCCTCGGCTAAGAGTAAATGTGTTCTCAATGTGGAGACAGGAGAAAGCCACTGCCAGACAGTTGGCTTATCTCTCCAGGAACAAACGCCACCATGCTGAAAGGCCCCATACACTTGAGATGACGGGCCGGTCCATGGGTTCAGCAACATTATTGTCAGCTCATAAGGTAACAATGATTTATATAAATTGAGATCACTTACTGTGTATATGGCACTCTTGAGGGAGGCTTCATGCTAAGGAGTGAACTGGTGGTCACATATTTTAAGGAGAATCTAGCATTAGTCCGTACCATCCTCTTTAGGGCCCTAAATGTTATAATGCAGATGAGCTTGCTCGGTGCACCAGAGTTGGTCCCAGCACCTAAGGACACTTCCATCAGCCAATGACATCATTCCATTCATTTTCATGATGATTCGGGCTGGGAGTGGATATCGCCATCATGAATATTGATGAAACTGCATCATTAATGAGCGGGAGAGGGGAGGTGCTGTGCTAGGGGTACTTAGACCAACTCCGGTGCACCCCAACTAATTTGCATATAACTTTTTGAATCGTATCTCTACAACATTGCAACCAATTTCAAAGCCAAGAATATTGTTAACCTCTGCATCACTGCAACGATCTGCCCATGTAAAGAGGTTAATGCTGGTTTCACAGTACAGCACACTGTACAGACTTCCGAGCTGTCCGCCATTTGCATGTAGCTTATGACTTCACTATTGACATATGAATATTTCAGATATTTCTGGGATCTCAGAAGTGCCGTGACTTTCATTCTACAAGCCAAGGTGGTGCGACTGTCTTCTAACTCCCAGAGACTTCAATGGGTAGAGCTGTGCACACTCTCATCCTCCCCTCCATGCAGTTATTTCTCATATTCGGGGGATGCACCCTCCGAATAATCAGGGACCTCTGCTCTCGTAATTGGTGGGGGACCCAGACGTGAGGCGAACACCTATTAGGCATTTATAGCCGATCATGTGTATATTGCAGAACTGTTTGAAGTGGATAAATCCCTTTAAGTTTCCCACCATGACAAATTCCCTTCCTTGTGATGTGGTTAACCCCTCGGTGGAGAGGAGATGTAGAGCATAGCTATTACCGTTCCCTTTCCATCATTCTCTCTTAGACTTTCTTTTGCGCTCTCTTTTCAGCCGGGCAGATTACCAGGGGAGCCCTTCAGCCTTTGGTATCACAATGTTAGTAATATATAAATTATTCAGCGCAGCTTTGTGCCTATATATAAAGCGCAGATGTAAAGTTATTGTTATAGCAGCGGAGAATCCACCGGGAACCGATGAGAACCCAGAGGAGTTCAGGTCACAGCAAAGCATCATAATGTCTCTACAATTTTCTATTATTTGCTCCCATTGTGCGAGAGGTCATCCCTTCATCTCCCGGTGCGGTAATGATGTTCTCACCTTCATACACTGCAGACAGACCCTATAGAAACCACATAGAAAATCATCATCTCAGGATTATTGGTTATTTTTACATTAAGAGTCAGACAAAATGTGTACACAAGTTTTACACTCATAGAAGCAGATTCTATCATCTATATTACATAGAAGAAAGCCATCTGACTCCCCAGTCCGGCCACCAATCACTCCCTGCTGGGTGCACCAGTGCAAGCTAACCACACCAGTTGCCAACCACCCTCTGCCCGGTGCACCGGTGCAAGATCACCACACCGGCCGCCAATCACCCTCCGCCAGGTGCACCAGTGCAAGCTCACCACACCAGCTGCCAATCACCCTCCGCCCAGTGCAATGGTGCAAGCTCGCCACACCAGCTGCCAATCACCCTCCACTCGGTGCAAGCTCACCACACCGGCCGCCAATCACCCTCCGCCAGGTGCACCGCTGCAAGCTCACCACACCAGCTGCCAATCACCCTCCGCCAGGTGCAAGCTCACCACACCAGCTGCCAATCACCCTCCGCCAGGTGCAAGCTTACCACACCAGCTGCCAATCACCCTCCGCCAGGTGCAAGCTCACCACACCAGCTGCCAATCACCCTCCGCCAGGTGCAAGCTTACCACACCAGCTGCCAATCACCCTCCGCCAGGTGCAAGCTCACCACACCAGCTGTCAATCACCCTTCGCCAGGTGCATCGGTGCAAGCTCACCACACTGGCCACCAATCACCCCCCACCCGGTGCACAGGTGCAAGCTCACCATAGAAAATGCAAAGGAAGGAATTCTAGCACTTAAGGATAGATCAAAAAGTAGTAGATGCATTGAAGTTCCACAATACAAACTGATTCCATGAGGCTGATGTGTTTCGATCGATTAAGATCTGAGTTGTAGCTACTTTGAAGCTTTGATCATAACCGGTCAAGTCTCGTCAGCCTCACGGAATCACTTTTTATTGTTGAACTTCAATAAATTTGCTACTTTTGGATCTATCCTGAAGTTCCGTAATTCCTTCCTTTACAGTATCTGTAATTGTACGGAAGCAGATTATAGGATGGTATGGTGATCTACATCAGGATCAGGAAGTCGATATATTACGGCTATAATATGAATGTTACCAGGAATATCCACAGGTTGGGACACAAGTAGGTCCCACCACTGAGACTTAAAAATATCTTAAGATCGAGTACATACCCCCCCCCCCCCATAATAAATTTGCTGCTATCTGCTGCAGACATGGAGAGCTGATGGTGGTTGCCAAATTTATAAGAATCGCCATGACCTGGGGTTGCTAGGTGTTGTTAGCAGTGGGCTAGGTGGTGTTTTGCTTGGGCCCTTGTCACGGTGGCCAGGAGTAGTGATAGCCACTCCTGGGTATACAAGCACTGGGCTTTGAAGAGGGGAGCACAATGTGTGGGTGCAGGTGTGAAGGGTTATGAGCACAGAGTCCTGCACCTAAAACAACTAACTTTTACCTGAAGACTGCAATACAGTTTTTTCAGCAGGAAATGCAGCAAAAATAATCAGAACCAGTCCAATGTCCTTTTCCTTGAAGGACAACACAGAACGTTTGGCTTTCAGTGCTTGTAGCGCAGGAGATAGGTGAAGTAAGTGAAGAAGGTGTAGCTGAGTTATGTTGACTAGGGGGCTGACTTGGGGACCTAAGTAGTGCAGCACCCTGCCAGGATGGTTTGTGATGACTTTGTGTAGAAGAAGACTCTTATTCACAAGTTAGATTTAGAAGACAGAAGAAGACAACCTTATGCCAAACAAGTCCAGGGAGTGTCAGGTTTGATAGTACGAGTCCCAGGCTTTTACAACTGGGTGACGCTAACCTTTTCAGGATTACCCAAGTAGTCAGAGCAAAGTTTAATGGAGTACTTCAGCTTATGCTATTTGCTCCACTGCAGATCAGTTCTGGATTTGGATTGTCCTGACTTTTAAAGGAATCCCTGGCATAGGCAAGGTTGGGCCCAGTTACCCCACCTCTAGGTTTAGCACTGCATAATAGTTTTTTCACAAACAAAACTGTATCTCTCTCTCTTCAACTCCAACTAACTGAGCAAAACCCCTCACACCAAGAACTAACTTTCCTATATTGGGGTGACTGGGACTAACCTCTGTGCCAACAGAAAGGGGAGAGTGAGACACCAAGTGGTGATGGTGTGGAAAGGCACCCAGCATCCCAGAGTGCCACACCTGACAGAGTTACATCTGGACAGATAGGATACAGGACTTAGTGGCACACCTGTACCGGGACACTACAAAATTGCCTTTTTATTTCTCAGCTACACAATCCCCAAAGCCTGCACATCTCTTGGCTTGCCCTCACCTCCTAGCTCCTCTATGATGGATGTACAGAGCCCTATATGTCAATCAGGATGGGACTGGGAAGTGAGGGCGAGCCAGGAGGTGTGCCAGGCTGTGGTACTTGAGTAGCTAAGCTCCGCCTACTTGACATTTGACTGGTAGAAGGGGCTGCAGTGCTCATCCTCCCCTTCATTGTTCACTCAGTCACAGTGCCATACATTTGGTTGTGGCTGTGCCCGTGGCTTGCTTAGTTAACCAATAAAGAGCATGTGCAATTCGGAGACGCACCATGGCCGCTTTACTCAGGTAATCAGAAAGGGATGATGGGAGTTGTATCTTCAATATCAGTCCCGGAAAGCCCTGTTAAAGTACAATCCCTAAAATCTAATTGAAATAATATTCAGGCATATAGCCGTATAAACCGAAAGAGAAGCAAAATACAAATGAGCGGATTATTACTCTTATTCTTTTTTCTGTTTTATCATTGTTTAATTAGCCTGTGGTGAGCAAATTGGAGTTAATGAAGTCTGAGTTTTATAGTCTCCCAGGGGCTTGGAAAGTCTAAATCATACTTTACACAAATGACCGTATGCATGACTAAAGCCCAACACCAAGAAGGTTTATTTAACATTTTGTTTGGCATAAAACATGGCCGTTCTTGTACCATCCTGTCATTATCCATAAAACCTTATGTTACCTACCATTCTGCATTGCGCTTTTTGCAGAGTTCGCTGTTATACTGCTGGGGTGCAATTATGTAGTAAAGATTCTCCGGTCTGTTGTGCCGACAGAAGCTGATAGCAATATATGGAATACGGGGGAGGATTGAAATATATAGAGGACGGGGAGACGAGTGAAATATATAGAGGAAGGGGAGATGACTGCAATATATGGAGGAAGGGGAGACGAGTGCAATATATGGAGGAAGGGGAGACGAGTGCAGTATATGAAGGAAGGGGAGACGAGTGCAATATATGGCGGAAGGGGAGACGAGTGCAATATATGGAGGACGGGGAGACGTGTGCAATATATGGAGGACGGAGAGACGTGTGCAATATATGGGGACGGGGAGAGGTGTGCAATATATGGAGGACGGGGAGACGAGTGCAATATATGGAGGACGGGGAGAAGAGTGCAATATATGGAGGACGGGGAGAGGTGTGCAATATATGGAGGACGGGGAGAGGAGTGCAATATATGGAGGAAGGGGAGACGAGTGCAATATATGGAGGACGGGGAGACGTGTGCAATATATGGAGGACGGGGAGACGTGTGCAATATATGGAGGACGGAGAGACGTGTGCAATATATGGGGACGGGGAGAGGTGTGCAATATATGGAGGACGGGGAGAGGAGTGCAATATATGGAGGACGGGGAGACGAGTGCAATATATGGAGGACGGGGAGAAGAGTGCAATATATGGAGGACGGGGAGAGGAGTGCAATATATGGAGGACGGGGAGACGTGTGCAATATATGGAGGACGGGGAGACGTGTGCAATATATGGAGGACGGGGAGACAGTGCAATATATGGAGGACAGGGAGAAGCGTGCAATATATGGAGGACAGGGAGAAGCGTGCAATATATGGAGGACGGGGAGACGAGTGCAATATATGGAGGACGGGGAGACGAGTACAATATATGGAGGACGGGGAGACGAGTGCAATATATGGAGGACGGGGAGACGAGTGCAATATATGGAGGACGGGGAGAGGTGTGCAATATATGGAGGACGGGGAGAGGTGTGCAATATATGGAGGACGGGGAGAGGTGTGCAATATATGGAGGACGGGGAGACAGTGCAATATATGGAGGACAGGGAGAAGCGTGCAATATATGGAGGACAGGGAGAAGCGTGCAATATATGGAGGACGGGGAGACGAGTGCAATATATGGAGGACGGGGAGACGAGTACAATATATGGAGGACGGGGAGACGAGTGCAATATATGGAGGACGGGGAGACGAGTGCAATATATGGAGGACGGGGAGAGGTGTGCAATATATGGAGGACGGGGAGAGGTGTGCAATATATGGAGGACGGGGAGAGGTGTGCAATATATGGAGGACGGGGAGAGGAGTGCAATATATGGAGGACGGGGAGAGGTGTGCAATATATGGAGGACGAGGAGACGTGTGCAATATATGGAGGACGGGGAGACGTGTGCAATATATGGAGGACGGGGAGAAGAGTGCAATATATGGAGGACGGGGAGAGGTGTGCAATATATGGAGGACGGGGAGACGAGTGCAATATATGGAGGACGGGGAGAAGAGTGCAATATATGGAGGACGGGGAGACGAGTGCAATATATGGAGGACGGGGAGACGAGTACAATATATGGAGGACGGGGAGACGAGTGCAATATATGGAGGACGGGGAGAGGTGTGCAATATATGGAGGACGGGGAGAGGTGTGCAATATATGGAGGACGGGGAGAGGTGTGCAATATATGGAGGACGGGGAGATGTGTGCAATATATGGAGGACGGGGAGACGTGTGCAATATATGGAGGACGGGGAAACGAGTGCAATATTTGGAGGACAGGGAAACGAGTGCAATAGTAAGTTGTGTTTCGGTCATGTTGGTCGTTTAACATAGAATAGACAGTCTGAAGATAGGCCTGATTTCTAAACAGCCTGAGCTACTGGTGCATTCTAGGGCTGTCTAGTCTAAGGATCCTTTTACACTTCATGATCTTCGGCCATCCACAGCCACAAACGAGCGTGATCAGCAACTTATTATAACTAGAGTTTTGGATTTTGATATACCAAAGTGCCACCTGGGTCTGGATGGTTGCCACAGTGGGAGCTGCTCTTGCTTGTTGGTGGATGAGACTATCCTCTCTACAGTACCTCTCTACTGGGGACTGTCTGGGCCACCCATATCCTGTTCACCATGTGTGACCTCATGAAACCACTAATCCCGACACCTCCAACAGATGGCCTAGATGGTGGCAACTCATCCAAATGACCATCCCACTTCTGTCAGTCCAATGTGCCCCCTCTCTCAAATTCTGTCAACTGGGCAAAATGTCTTTGAGTGCATCACAGAGGCATTTCTAACAGTCACCAAACTATCAGAGGTAGACTACCCAAAAGTAGCCCCTGAAAGGCTTTATATAGGGCAGCAAGCGTAGCACTTTTACCCCGTTCTGTTGGAGGACCCAGTGTCTGGTCAGATCTCACCTGTGAACATCACATATCTGCCTGACACATAACTGGTTGGGGAGTTTTGCAGCAATCTGACATTGTTGTCTTGGTGGATGCCAATGAAACGATGACCACTCAAATGTGTTGCCTTCTATGAACCATGTGGTCAATAATATGAAGGAGATTATTTCCATGGAGGATGTGTTGAGATCATATTCATTGGAAAAGTCAGTCATTATACTGAGATCCATGTGTACCTGTATGTATGAGAAGACTTAGACCACTAGACTGGATGTTCGTTTCGGCTGATAACCTTCTCATATCAGATATTAAGACAAGATTGGGGAAGGAAAAAACAAAACTTTTTCTGTGGATGTCATGTGTGGGAATAATGAAAAATTAAGAAGAGAAGATAGCTGAGGTAACTGAATTACGGGGAGAGCCGTCATTTATCACAGTCTCCGCACTGCAGAACTGGGGCCGCGCTCCAGTAAACAAAGGGAACGCACGGAAGTGATGGTTGTTTGTCATAGGCTACATACAGGAGGCTCCCGACCACCAGCACATCCCGTTACGCTGAAAGTCCCATCACTAAATGATTATTAGAGCTAATCTGCTATTTGCTGTTAAAGATTTTTTTTCTGTTTTAAAACATTGAATAATAGACCCCAAAGTCTCTGAGCCGCATAATGTGATAAAATGACTGAACCCAACGTGCAGCGCATCTATCAAACAAGAAAATCGGATTTGATTTATAGGGAGTCATTTTACGGGGTGAGGGAATTTTTTTCTAGCGTGAACTGCTTAAATGATGAACATCGTATAGCAGAAAGAGTCCCAAAAATAATAACACACCCCCTGAACAGACCTCCCGTGTAGACAGGTGGAGGTTAGCGAGCATGTTCATGGAACACGGATAAAGAAGACCTTACACCTTCAATAACTGACGGCCAAACGATTGTAGTATGTAACTCCAGTAATGTAATGATTGACACACACATTTGAGTTCTTATGTGTCTTGCAGAAATCTATTGCATTTTTTTTTTTCATTGTAATTTTTGTGAATTTCCTTTACACATCCCTTCAAGGGATGAAATATACAAAAATTAGAAGGGGAAAATACAATAGGGACAAGGAGAGAAAGGAGCTGCTGCACATCAGACCTACGGCTGACACCAATGCCTCTCGGCTACATTTAAAAACCAACGCCAGGATGTTGGTACCCTGGTGAGTCCCTACACTAACTCACCACTGTGTCAGTCAGTGACCGCTAACCCTGCAAAGCGAGCACAAACAGGGAAGGGAGGCCATAGAATGGCCCTGCAACCCCACTGTCACAGGACCAATCCCCAAGCAGGCACCGCCGGTGGAGAAAGCTGCCTCCAAGCAACACAAGTGTGAACATGGTCTTATCACTCACCATTGCTCCTGCAGGTGGGGCCCTTGGGGATTGGTCCTGTGACATTGGGGTTCTATGGCCTCCTTTCCCTGTTGGTGCTCGCTTTGTGGGGTTGGCGGTCGCTGACTGACACAGTGGTGAGTTAGTGTAGGGACTCATTTGAACCAGGGGACCTGCACGTGGTACATGCGGCAATATGGTTTCATATTTATATCAAATTATATACCAACATTGTGGCGTTGGTTTTTAAATGTAGCCAAGAGGCATTAGTGTCAGCCATAGGTGTGAGGTGCAGCCGCTCCTTTCTCTACTTGTCTGGAAAATACAATAGGTTACTTGAATGGGAACCAGACACCCTCCGCTCTGCCAAGCATGGGGCACCTGTTAATGTAATGCTTGAGTCTCCTATTGATTTGGGGTTTATTACTGGAGTCAGGCACTCAAGCATTTTAGTGGAGGTCTCCTTACCCCTGCCCTACGTATTATAGGAGGTGTAGATTATATCTTAAAGTGAAAGCACACTCCAAACCTGAAATACTGGATGTAACTCCATTTTTTAGATTTCTCCTTCATCATGATCAGAGGGGACGAGAAATCTGAGAATTGGTCAGCTATTGTGTAGGGCCCTCAGCTGCGCCCATCCCATCGTTTGGGTAAGAATATCCCCAGACCTTCCATTTTCTAATATGAGACCCTTCCAAGTAACCTCCCGTGTCTCAGCTTCCAGGACCTGTTTGCAGGTGCCATGAGGGGGTGATAAAAATGTGGTTAAATGCAGTCACACCCAATATTCTTTTTGTTTGAGAGCATACCCATCATTAAGAAAAACTTTTCTAACTTCACAGAAACATAAAAAAAATTTGATTGGAAGAATAAGAGGGGAGAGAATTCTCCTCTGTGAACCACCTCCATCCATGAGCCCCATAAAGCTTGCTGTAAGACCCCGAGCTTCACCTGATTTTACTCGATAAAACTGTTCAAGCGATGTTATACACAAGTACATATTATTCCTGCCATATCCGTGTATTAGCAAAGCGTAGTTAAAATGTTGACTGAAGAACTTTAATTACGGTGTGCGCCATATGCAAATTAGAAACGAGTAGACATGGCAGCGGAGTGGAGGCTGAAGAAGACGTGGCTGTTAGCTAGGAATCGCTCCTGGGCTGACATGAATGACAAGCCTGGAGCCAGCAACGTCACTCTCCTCCAGCTCACAGGCCTGTGCAAGATGTCGTGGCTGCAAGAGAGCGACAATGTGCGATCCAGGGGTGTCAATCACGTCAGCCCAAGAGCGATTACTGGCCTCCGAGAGGGAACACATCAAAAAATCAGAATAGGAAATGCAGGAAATAGTTTATTATGCTATTCCAAACACGACGTATGGAGAATTTTAGTGGATTCTGAACCAGCTCTCAAATATAGTAAATATAGTAAAATATTATGGCTATCACCTGCCCCATACCATCCCTACAGTGAGGAGGAGACCAGGCACTGCCCATCACCTGCCCCATACCATCCCTACAGTGAGGAGGAGACCAGGCACTGCCCATCACCTGCCCCCATACCATCCCTACAGTGAGGAGGAGACCGGGCACTGCCCATCACCTGCCCCATACCATCCCTACAGTGAGGAGGAGACCGGGCACTGCCCATCACCTGCCCCATACCATCGCTACAGTGAGAAGGAGACCGGGCACTGCCCATCACCTGCCCCCATACCATCCCTACAGTGAGGAGACCGGGCACTGCCCATCACCTGCCCATACCATCGCTACAGTGAGAAGGAGACCGGGCACTGCCCATCACCTGCCCCCATACCATCCCTACAGTGAGGAGACCGGGCACTGCCCATCACCTGCCCCATACCATCCCTACAGTGAGGAGGAGACCAGGCTATGCCCATCACCTGCCCCCATACCATCTCTACAGTGAGGAGGAGACCGGGCACTGCCCATCACCTGCCCCATACCATCCCTACAGTGAGGAGGAGACCAGGCTATGCCCATCACCTGCCCCCATACCATCTCTACAGTGAGGAGGAGACCGGGCACTGCCCATCACCTGCCCCATACCATCCCTACAGTGAGGAGACCGGGCACTGCCCATCACCTGCCCCATACCATCCCTACAGTGAGGAGGAGACCAGGCTATGCCCATCACCTGCCCCCATACCATCTCTACAGTGAGGAGGAGACCGGGCACTGCCCATCACCTGCCCCATACCATCCCTACAGTGAGGAGGAGACCACTGCCCATCACCTGCCCCCATACCATCCCTACAGTGAGGAGGAGACCAGGCACTGCCCATCACCTGCCCCATACCATCCCTACAGTGAGGAGGAGACCATGCACTGCCCATCACCTTCCCCATACCATCCCTACAGTGAGGAGGAGACCGGGCACTGTCCATCCCCTGCCCCATACCATCCCTACAGTGAGGAGGAGACCAGGCACTGCCCATCACCTGCCCCATACCATCCCTACAGTGAGGAGGAGACCGGGCACTGTCCATCCCCTGCCCCCATACCATCCCTACAGTGAGGAGGAGACCACTGCCCATCACCTGCCCCCATACCATCCCTACAGTGAGGAGGAGACCACTGCCCATCACCTGCCCCATACCATCCCTACAGTGAGGAGGAGATCACTGCCCATCACCTGCCCCCATACCATCCCTACAGTGAGGAGAAGGAGACCACCGCTCATCACCTGCCCCCATAACATCCCTACAGTGAGGAGAAGGAGACCACCGCTCATCACCTGCCCCCATACCATCCCTACAGTGAGGAGGAGGAGACCACTGCCTATCACCTTCCCCATACCATCCCTACAGTGGGGAGAAGGAGACCACTGCTCATCACCTGCCTCCATACCATCCCTACAGTGAGGAGAAGGAGACCACCGCTCATCACCTGCCCCCATACCATCCCTACAGTGAGGAGGAGGAGACCACTGCCTATCACCTTCCCCATACCATCCCTACAGTGGGGAGGAGACCGGGCACTGCCTATCACCTGCCCCCATACCATCCCTACAGTGAGGAGGAGGAGACCACTGCCTATCACCTTCCCCATACCATCCCTACAGTGGGGAGGAGACCGGGCACTGCCTATCACCTGCCCCCATACCATCCCTACAGTGGGGAGGAGACCGGGCACTGCCTATCACCTGCCCCCATACCATCCCTACAGTGAGGAGGAGGAGGAGACCACTGCCTGTCACCTGCCCCATACCATCCCTACAGTGGGGAGAAGGAGACCACCGCTCATCACCTGCCCCCATACCATCCCTACAGTGGGGAGAAGGAGACCACTGCTCATCACCTGCCCCATATGTCCTAACATCTAAGGGGAGAGAATCTGGAGAGAAAAATGTCCGAATTGCCAAAGGTGCTTCCCCTAACACTGGGGGGCCACTCCGAATACTTACACTATATCCAACCTATAGAACCCTCTGCTCAGTTCCTGCAGACTTGACAGCATCTTCAGTATGGCAATTTCCCTTTAACTTCCCTCATTTCCCCTTGAGCATCTGTCCTTAGAATAAGCACTGATGATATATTTCTCCTGAACGCACAATACCTGGTGTTCTATAACCCGTAATGGGGATTTTCTATAAGCACCACAAATTAAAAGTACCGTATTTTCCGGTGTATAAGACGACTGGGTGTATAAGACGACCCCCAACTTTTCCAGTTAAAATATAGAGTTTGTAATATAATCCCGGTATAAGACTACCCCTCTTCCAATGCACACCAAATAAAAATTTATAGAAAATTTTAGATAGCAGTGAGATCCGAGAATTAAAGAAGGAGGTAAAGTAATACCAGTAGAATACAAGGGTGCACCGCTTTACCATTTTTGAGCGCCCCCCCACCATATGCGGTGACCGCAGATTCTCCAGTCTGGTTCCAAAGTTTTTCAGCAGCTGCCCTATAACATGACACCCGGCGTATAAGACGACCCCTGACTTTTGAGACGATTTTCCTGGGTTAAAAAGTAGTCTTATACGCAGGAAAATACTGTAAGTCATCGCCTGGCTGTTAATGAACTGTGTGTGGTGACGGTTGTGCGGCGTCGGATGTGTGGTGTCGGCTGTGGGGTGTCGGCTGTGCGAAGCCGCCTGTGCGGTGCCGGTTGTGCGGTGCCGGTTGTGCGGTGTCGGCTGTGCGGTGCCGGTTATGCGGTGCCGGCTGTGATGGTGATGGTTCTCGGTAATAACCTCAGCTGAGTCACTGTTGATGTCTGCACATTTCGGTTCTTCTCCTTTCACCCTCTTAATAATAATGTACAATCATACGCTTCTTCTCCATCTTCAAACTTTATCGACACATTTCTATCTTGCATTTTTCTGCCAATCACGCTCTTTTCCATTCTTCTTTGATGGCTGTAAATTAAAGGGGCGTTTTACAGTAATTAGGTTAATTACGTTTTCAGCTCAGCGCTAATAAAGAGAGCAAAAAAGCTGAGGTTAATTACCGGAGTGAGTCGTGCGAGGGCTACTGCGCAAAATGCCTGCAACCCGATCCCGTTAACTATTTCAGGGCTCTTTAGTTGCCTATGAGCGTAAGGAGCAAAGATACTGAAACTACTGACCATTCAGATTCCTCACGGATCCTGCACGGATAGTCTCAATGAGGGGGCCGTCTGTGTCTGGAGATGGTGGGGCAGAGACAGGAGGTGTACTGGAGGGGATGTCTGTGTCTGGAGATGGTGGGGGCAGAGACAGGAGGTGTACTGGTGGGGCCGTCTATCTGGAGATGGTGGGGGCAGAGACAGGATGTTACTGGATTGGATGTCTGTGTCGGGAGATGGTGGGGGCAGAGACAGGAGGTGTACTGGAGGGGATGTCTGTATCTGGAGATGGTGGGGGCAGAGACAGGAGGTGTACTGGAGGGGCCGTCTGTATCTGGAGATGGTGCGGGCAGGGACAGGAGGTGTACTGGAGGGGCTGTCTGAAGATGGTGCGGGCAGAGACAGGAGGTGTACTGGAGGGGCCGTCTGTATCTGGAGATGGTGAGGGCAGAGACAGGAGGTGTACTGGAGGGGATGTCTGTGTCTGGAGATGGTGGGGGCAGAGACAGGAGGTGTACTGGTAGGGCTGTCTATCTGGAGATGGTGGGGGCAGAGACAGGAGGTTACTGGATTGGATGTCTGTGTCGGGAGATGGTGGGGGCAGAGACAGGAGGTGTACTGGTGGGGCCGTCTATCTGGAGATGGTGGGGGCAGAGACAGGAGGTTACTGGAGGGGATGTCTGTGTCGGGAGATGATGGGGGCAGAGACAGGAGGTGTACTGGATTAGATGTCTGTGTCTGGAGATGGTGAGGGCAGAGACAGGAGGTGTACTGGAGGGGCTCTCTGTATCTGGAGATGGTGGGGGCAGAGACAGGAGGTGTACTGGATTGGATATCTGGAGATGGTGGGGCAGAGACAGGAGGTGTACTGGAGGGGCTCTATGTATCTGGAGATGGTGGGGGCAGAGACAGGAGGTTACTGGATTGGATGTCTGTGTCTGGAGATGGTGCGGGCAGAGACAGGAGGTGTAATGGAGGGGCCACCTGTGTCTGGAGATGGTGAGGGCAGAGACAGGAGGTGTACTGGAGGGGCCGCCTGTGTCTGGATGGTGGATAAGGAAACTATAGGAACTGCTTGCAACCATCAAGAGCTCCTACAGTTAAAGTGCCCAATGGTTATGGGCTTGGAGTGGCGGAAGGCTCCCTGGATTACTGGAATTGGGGCCGCAAGGAATATGGGTGGTTCAGACCATGGGCCCCTGAGAGCTTTGATCCCCACCACTGGGTTGGCCAAAGACCGCTCTCTGTATGCCCTCATGTGACCACTAACTTCTCCTCAGGGCTTTGTCGGTACAGTCTACATTGTGGGCAGTTCATGGATGTTCTTGCTCCTCTCAGTCCAGTGATGTCTCCTCTCAGTCCATCTGCCTGTCTGTAAGTGCATGGTAGAGCAATGTCATGGCTGCAGTTTGGAGACCAAAAAAGTTTCTAAAAAATCCCTTTAGACTCCAGAGGGTTCCTACAAAGACCCCATAAATCTAGCACTTCGAAAAACATAACATACGCTATATTCACCCCGGTAGAGCGCTGTATCGATAGCTCTGACACCTCCGTCAGCACATAAACAGTTAATCCATATGGATGTGAGTGGGAGACGTTCGGCTACGTGAGTGTGTAGGAGGTGAGGAATCCAGTTGGCACAACAGGAGATGATTTCAGATGATTTCCCTTCCGCAACGTCCCTGACACCAGATGAATATTATGAGTTTAGATTTTGCCCCGAGCGCTTAGTTCAGAGAGTTGCCACGGGTTTTCCTTCCGGTCTCATGATATATGGACGCTGCCATCAATATCTCATTATATCAGATTACACTGAATGGAGAAAATGTGCAATTTAGCACCAAGAGCAACGGTTAAAAAGACACCAATGTTTCCTATCAGTTATGGATCACGTTCGGTGATGTTATTCACTCTTAGTGGGGTTCATATGACTTATAGTATGGGACAGAGCTGTAAGTGCTGAGGTGGCCATCATACCTGCCTCCAGAACGCAGAGGCTCCTCACACCTTTATAGCAATGTCTTGGTGTCGGCACACAACAGCAGCATAAGCAAAGCATCTGCATTAACTCTTTAAAGGTCCGGACAGAGTGAAGTGTGGTGTGTGCTTGACTGGTCAGAATACAGCTTAGCCACATGGTATACTGCTGTGTCGCCAGTGCCGGTTGGGCACACAGGTATAGTGGCACACCTGCTTCTAGTTTAGTGAGGCTGGCTATACCCTTTCCGCTGTGGTCGGTGACCTGCCGGGCTGTGAGGGGGTCCCTTGGGTACTTATCACAGTGGTCCAGAGTGGAGTTTTGACCCACCCGGACTCTATCGGTACCGCAACCCACAGAGAGGGGAGATGACCCAAGGATGTGATGTCTACTGTGTCGGTGCTTGAGTAATAACCACCGAGTCCTGTTAGCATAAATAGATCTTTACTATAGGAATACTTTGTACAATAGTTGATAGTAGACGGTAAACCTGACAAGACAGGAACTGCACTGGGGACCTTTCCTATAGGAGAGCTGTGAGTAGTTGAGAGGAGTTTGTGCAGAAAGTTTAGAACAGCGAAGAGAGGTTTGTACTTCAAGTTCAGAGTAGTAGAGAGGAGGATGTCGTTAGAGTCCCAACCCAGGGTAGAAGTGTGCTTTGCTGAAAGATTAGAAGAGGAAGTAGAATACTTCTGCGAGATAGAGTACGTAGGCTTCTAGCAGCTTTGCTCTATCCGAAAAAACTCACCCTAGAAGTGTCTGGAGCTCTGATCTTCCACTGGACTAACCCTAGGAGTGTCTGGAGCCCTGATCTTCCACAGGACTCACCCTAGAAGTGTCAGGAGCGGCTACGATGGATAATAACTGCTTGTTACAATGTGACGTCAGGGCGCTTTACTGTACTCAGCTCCATAGACGACTATATAGAATCCCGTCTAATAAACCTACAATATTTACAGTATAAAACAGTAAAGTAAATATTATCATCTAGCGCTATAATAACTTGTGACTCATCGTACAGGCTCCATCCAGCTTCTCATCTCATCGCCCACAGTATGTTTGTGGTAATCCTCGGAGAGTTTCATAAGAAGCGATACGTCTATATAACCTCCGCCAATCTGACTCATGCCTTATTCATATACTGTAGATACAGCGCTGTATCCAGGGATAACGTGTCCATAAGACTTAGGGCCATAAATATATTATTTATTTCACTATTAACACTGGGCTTATATCAAAGACAGCGTCCCTCCTTCCACGGGAAGCTTAGTATTTTATAGAGATAGATGCCGGATCACTCATTAGTAGAAATGAGAGAACTTGTCAAAAGTTGGGTTTGGCAGATTCGGCAAACTTTAACGAGCCACTCATCATACTTACATGTCCTCACTTTCCCGGAGTTTTTCCTCTCCAGTCTGGTCCCGTCCTGGTGAAGACCCGCTCAGCCAATCACAGGCTCACTGGGACTGGACAGCATTGCGGGCCTGTGATTGGCTGAGCTGGCCATTGCCCGAGAAGATGACGGGACTGGACCAGAGAGCCACAAGAAGACACCGGGGGAGCGCGGATAGGTAAGAATAACTTTTTTTTATTTGTTTTTTGAGATTTGCGGATGCCCTTCCTGAACCTGTTCAAACTCTGCAAAAAGTCTGCTTCATTAGCGAACCAAACTTTTTGAAAAGTTCAGAATGAATCTGGGTTCAGGAGGCTCAGCTCGCTCATCTCTACTCATCAGCAAAATTAGGCCCTTGATTTGTCCAATTTTTTCGCCACATTGTTAAGGAAGTTGTCTAGTTCAGAAAATAAATATATATTTATTCATGTCCCCTATATACTGTATCCATTCCATACCCCCATAAATATATCCATATACCCTATGTGTGTCCATATCCCTTATAGATTATATATATATATATATATATATATATATATATATACATACATACAGTGGGGAAAAAATGTATTTAGTCAGTCACCAACAGTGCAAATTCCACCACTTAAAAAGATGAGAAGCGTCTGCAATTGACACCATATGTAGACATTCTCTGATTTTGTAAGAATTTGTTTGCAAATTATGGTGGAAAATAAGTATTTGGTCAGTAACAAAATGTCATCTCAATCCTTTGTTCTATATCCTTTGTTGGCAATGACAGAGGTCAGACGTTTTCTGTAAGTCTTCACAAGGTTGGCGCACACTGTTGTTGGTATGTTGGCCCATTCCTCCATGCAGATCTCCCCTAGAGCAGTGATGTTTTGGGGCTGTCGCTTGGCAACACGGACTTTCACCTCCCTCCAAAGGTTTTCTATAGGGTTGAGATGTGGAGACTGGCTAGGCCACTCCAGGACCTTGAAATGCTTCTTACCAAGCCGCTCCTTCGTTGCCCTGGCGGTGTGCTTTGGATCATTGTCATGTTGAAAGACCCAGCCACGTTTCATCTTCAATGCCCTTGCTGATGGAAGGAGGTTTGCACTCAAAATCTCACAATACATGGCCCCATTCATTCTTTCATGTACCCGGATCAGTCGTCCTGGCCCCTTTGCAGAGAAACAGCCCCAAAGCCTGATGTTTCCAGCCCCATGCTTTACAGTAGCTATGGTGTTTGATGGATGCAACTCAGTATTCTTTTTCCTCCAAACACGATAAGTTGTGTTTCTACCAAACAGTTCCACTTTGGTTTCATCAGACCATAGGACATTCTCCCAATACTCTTCTGGATTATCCAAATACTCTCTAGCAAACTTCAGACGGGCCCGGACATGTACTGGCTTAAGCAGTGGGACCCGTCTGGCACTGCAGGATCTGAGTCCCTGGCACTGGCGTAGTGTCCTACTGATGGTAGGCTTTGTTACATTGGTAACAGTTTATATAGTGTAGCCAGCTCAGCACCGCACAGCAGACCGCTCCGCACGAGCCCCCACTCCAACAACGTGTAGGTAACAATGTAATGAATTCACCTGGGCTCAGCGATGTGGTGCTCAAATAACTTGCTTTATTTTAGTGATCTATGAAACAACGGAGACAATCAGTACGCTCTCTCAGACCCCATGCCAACGCGTTTCCGGTACGTCACGTACCCTTAATCATCGCTGAGGACTAGCCATGCAGGTGTGTATAAATAGGTAACCCGACTTACGCTCAGAAGCGTGATGGCTTCGGATCTTTACATATAAAGAAAAAACACCCGCTAATAAACAATGACATAGCTAAAATCCCATCATGCATGCAAACCTACTGTATGTTAATCGCAACATGTTGAGTCATAGCAAGATTTTAATTATTTGGACTGTGATGTATATTAAAAGCAACATAGACACATAACATTAGTAATATAACAGAAGTTCTCTACGGAGGTTCAGACCACTGGGGGCAGTAGTGTTTAAATGAAAAATCCAATACGCTTCTTTTTTGAAGAGAACGTGTCTAATATCGCCCCCTCTAGAAGGTAGGTAAACGCGATCAATAGCAAAGGCCCTGAATGAATCAGTGTTACCACCATGTACATTAGCAAAATGATTGGAAGCTCCTGACATACTACGATTGGAGTGATGTCCTATATCATATAAGTGTTCCACAATGCGAGTTTTGAGTTTTCGTGTAGTGCACCCTACATATATGAGGTTGCATGTAGTACACAATATGATATAGACTACGTTGGTACTGTTGCAGTTTAAAAAGCAGCCTGTCTGAAATTCTTTTCCTGAGCTACTGGTGAAGGCTACAGTACAGGTGCGGCAAGGATGTTGCCCACACCTGTAGAAGCCCTTACAGCTCAACCATGTAGAAGGACGTTTGTGTCTGAGGCTCGAGGGACAGAGAACATCACTTAATGTCAAGGCTCTTCTGGACACCACCCGACAGCCTGGCTGCAGAATTTGGTCCAATAATGGGTCTCCCCGTAATATAGGTAGATGTTTGAAAATGATTTCCTTTATCTGTCTGAATTGTGGGCTATATTTGGTTACAAGTGTAGGGACATATTGGGAATGAGGCTTGTCTTTCTTAGTTAGCAATTCTCGTCTATCTCTATTGTTGAGTCTATTTACCGCACGTCCTAGCATCCAATGTGGATACCCCCTTTAAGTCTGTCCTGACTGCGTTTACTTTCCTTAATGTATGCCTGTTCCGTACTACAATTCCGGCGCATACGGGTTAATTCCCCAACTGGGATGGACTTAATGGTATGTCTAGGGTGGGAGCTATTGGCATGCAGTGTAATGTTGCCAGAAATTGGTTTTCTGTGTGTCCTGGTCTCAACAATTTGTAACGGTGTACCGGTGAGCTCAAGATCTAGAAAAATCATGTTGGTTTTGTGACAATTGTGAGTGAATCGGAGGCCCATACTATTGCAGTTCACATACTCTAGAAACAATGGCACGTCAGATTCACGACCATCCCAGACGAGCAACAAGTCGTCTATGAATCTGGTGTACAATTGTATGGAATCCAAGAATGGGTTGTCACTAGTGTAGATAAATATCTCTTTCCAGTGCGACATAGTGAGGTTGGCCAGCGAGGGGGGGTACTTAGCCCCATGGAAAAGCCGCTCGTTTGTAAATAGAATTTGTCCCCAAACCTAAAGTAATTGTGTGTCATAAGGAACCAGGTGGTGCTTTTAATGAACTCAATGAGCTCATCACTGTATCCACTGTATTTCTCCAAATGGAATTGGAGAGCCTGCATGGCTACCGGATGAGGTATGCTCATATACAGGGATGTGACATCAAGACCCAACCAGCAATACTCCGGCCGCCACACAAACCTCTCCAAACCTGATAATACTGCACCAGTGTCCCTAGTGTATCCAGGCACCCTCTGTACGAGAGGCTGCAGCAGACAGTCAAGCCACTCACATAGCCTCTCGCACAGTGAGCCCCTTGCTATGACTCAACATGTTGCGATTAACATACAGTAGGTTTGCATGCATGATGGGATTTTAGCTATGTCATTGTTTATTAGCGGGTGTTTTTTCTTTATATGTAAAGATCTGACGCCATCACGCTTCTGAGCCTAAGTCGGGTTACCTATTTATACACACCTGCATGGCTAGTCCTCAGCCATGATTAAGGGTACGTGACGTACCGGAAACGCGTTGGCGTGGGTCTGAGAGAGCGTACTGATTGTCTCCGTTGTTTCATGGATCATTAAAATAAAGCAAGTTATTCGAGCACCACATCGCTGAGCCCAGGTGAATTCATTACTTTGTTACATTGGTCCCAGCTCTCTGCAGTTCATTCACTAGGTCCCCCCGCGTGGTTCTGGGATTTTTGCTCACCATTCTTGTGATCATTTTGACCCCACGGGGTGAGATTTTGCGTGGAGCCCCAGATGGAGGGAGATTATCAGTGGTCTTGTATGTCTTCCATTTTCTAATTATTGCTCCCACAGTTGATTTCTTTACTCCAAGCTGGTTGCCTATTGCAGATTCAGTCTTCCCAGCCTGGTGCAGGGCTACAATTTTTTTTCTGGTGTCCTTTGACAGCTCTTTGGTCTTCACCATAGTGGAGTTTGGAGTCTGACTGTTTGAGGGTGTGCACAGGTGTCTTTTTATACTGATATTACTGATATTACTGTGCCATTACTACAGGTAATGAGTGGGGGAAAGAGGAGACTCTTAAAGAAGAAGTTACAGGTCTGTGAGAGCCAGAAATCTTGATTGTTTGTAGGTGACCAAATACTTATTTTCCGCCATAATTTGCAAATAAATTCTTACAAAATCAGACAATGTGATTTTCGGGATTTGTTTTCTCATTTTGTCTCTCATAGTTGAGGTCTACCTATGATGTAAATTACAGACGCCTCTCATCTTATTAAGTGGGAGAACTTGCACTATTGGTGACTGACTAAATACTTTTTTTCCCCACTGTATATAACCTATATCAGAGCCTATATCACTTATTTAGGAGGACCCTTCCCGTCTTGCACAGAGAATTGATTATAGGCTCGTTATTCTATGCGCTATAAACCATTATTTATGAACACTGTCACTCCGTTAGTCATAATCTACATCATCCCGGCTTCAAAATTCATCCTGTTCATGTAAAAAAGGGGGAAAAAAGCTCTCTTTCCCCACGTGTGTCAATGGAGGAAGGTCAGTGTGTGCTGCACTTGTTTACACTACAGTCGATAGGATGATGGATGTAAAGAAATGATGACTTTGTTTTGTTGCATTCCATTTGTTTTGCCATTGACTTTTATGTTAAAGGGGAACTCCAGTGACATTGTTTTTCTTTTTAATTAACTGGTTTCAAAAAGTTATATAGATTTGTAATTTACTTCTATATAAAAATCTCCTGCAGGAAGTGGTGTATTCTCTCCAGTCTTCCAGTACTTATCAGCTGCTGTATGTCCTGCAGGAAGTGATGTATTCTCTCCAGTCTGACACAGTGCTCTCTGCTGCCACCTCTGTCCATGTCAGGAACTGTTCAGAGCAGCAGCAAATCCCCATAGAAAACCTCTCCTGCTCTGGACAGTTCCTGACATGGACAGAGGTGGCAGCAGAGAGCACTGTGTCAGACTGGGGAGAATACACCACTTCCTGCAGGACACACAGCAGCTGATAAGTACTGGAAGACTCGAAATTTTTAAGCGGAAGTAAATTACAAATCTAAATAAGTAATTTTGAAAGAAAAACATTTTTGCTGGAGTACCCCTTTGATATATAAAAGAACAGAGGACGTTTTTCATTGTCTGTTATAATATTTGATGCGTCGGGGATAATTTTTGGAGTTGGAGAAGTTTGTTCTGATAACTCTGATTATAATTGTCATCACTTTACATCCTCCTGGTGTCTTCATATTAGTATTCCGGGCCGTGGACATCTATCACTTAGAGCGGACGGATTTTGGATACTTTTGTCCTTTAAAAAAATAGAAAAAAAAGAGGTTGCAAAGTCTGGGATGTGCTGCAAGTGTTTCCTTTAGTTGGGTGATAACTGATGGGGTTTCCATTGCAGCTTCCACAGGGGCTGTCACTTAGCTGTCGCAGACATCAGATCTCCTGGTTATAGAGATATAAATCACCCATGTATGACGGCATAACCAGGCAGATCTGCAATTCTGGAGACAACCCCTGTGGGAGCGGTAATGGCAGACGGGTTGGGTGGCAGCCAGCTTCCTAGAAACACATTTAACTGAGAGACTGCTGAATGGAAGCAAGCCGCTCAATTGCTTACATGGATCGGTCATCTAAGGGCTTCTGTGCTTGGTACAGTGATTCTGGGGTTCTGTGCTTGGTACAGTGATTTTGGGGTTCTGTGCCTGGTACAGTGATTCTGGGGTTCTGTACTTGGTACAGTGATTCTGGGGTTCTGTGCTGGGTACAGTGATTCTGGGGTTCTGTGCTGGGTACAGTGATTCTGGGGTTCTGTACTTGGTACAGTGATTCTGGGGTTCTGTACCTGGTACAGTGATTCTGGGGTTATGTACTTGGTACAGTGATTCTGGGGTTCTGTACCTGGTACAGTGATTCTGGGGTTCTGTACTTGGTATGCTGATTCTGGGGTTCTGTACTTGGTATGCTGATTCTGGGGTTCTGTACTTGGTACAGTGATTCTGGGGTTCTGTAATTTTTACAGTGATTCTGGGGTTCTGTACTTGGTACAGTGATTCTGGGGTTCTGTACTTGGTACAGTGATTCTGGGGTTCTGTGCTTGGTACATTGATTCTGAGGTTCTGTGATTGGTACAGTGATTCTGGGGTTCTGTACTTGGTATGCTGATTCTGGGGTTCTGTGCCTGGTACAGTGATTCTGGGGTTCTGTGCTTGGTACAGTGATTCTGGGGTTCTGTGCTTGGTACATTGATTCTGAGGTTCTTTGCTTGGTACAGTGATTCTGGGGGTCTGTGCCTGGTACAGTGATTCTGGGGTTCTGTGCCTGGTACAGTGATTCTGGGGTTCTGTGCCTGTACAGTGATTCTGGGGTTCTGTACTTGGTATGCTGATTCTGGGGTTCTGTGCTTGGTACAGTGATTCTGGGGTTCTGTACTTGGTATGCTGATTCTGGGGTTCTGTGCCTGGTACAGTGATTCTGGGTTTCTGTGCCTGGTACAGTGATTCTGGGGTTCTGTGCCTGTACAGTGATTCTGGGGTTCTGTACTTGGTATGCTGATTCTGGGGTTCTGTACTTGGTATGCTGATTCTGGGGTTCTGTACTTGGTACAGTGATTCTGGGGTTCTGTACTTTGTACAGTGATTCTGGGGTTCTGTACTTGGTACAGTGATTCTGGGGTTCTGTACTTTGTACAGTGATTCTGGGGTTCTGTAATTTTTACAGTGATTCTGGGGTTCTGTACTTGGTACAGTGATTCTGGGGTTCTGTGCCTGGTACAGTGATTCTGGGGTTCTGTACTTGGTATGCTGATTCTGGGGTTCTGTACTTGGTACAGTGATTCTGGGGTTCTGTACTTTGTACAGTGATTCTGGGGTTCTGTAATTTTTACAGTGATTCTGGGGTTCTGTACTTGGTACAGTGATTCTGGGGTTCTGTGCCTGGTACAGTGATTCTGGGGTTCTGTGTCTGTACAGTGATTCTGGGGTTCTGTGCCTGTACAGTGATTCTGGGGTTCTGTACTTGGTATGCTGATTCTGGGGTTCTGTACTTGGTATGCTGATTCTGGGGTTCTGTACTTGGTACAGTGATTCTGGGGTTCTTTACTTTGTACAGTGATTCTGGGGTTCTGTACTTGGTACAGTGATTCTGGGGTTCTTTACTTTGTACAGTGATTCTGGGGTTCTGTGCTTGGTACAGTGATTCTGGGTTCTGTGCCTGGTACAGTGATTCTGGGGTTCTGTGCTTGGTACAGTGATTCTGGGGTTCTGTGCCTGTACAGTGATTCTGGGGTTCTGTGCCTGTACAGTGATTCTGGGGTTCTGTACTTGGTATGCTGATTCTGGGGTTCTGTACTTGGTATGCTGATTCTGGGGTTCTGTACTTGGTACAGTGATTCTGGGGTTCTGTACTTTGTACAGTGATTCTGGGGTTCTGTAATTTTTACAGTGATTCTGGGGTTCTGTACTTGGTACAGTGATTCTGGGGGTCTGTGCCTGGTACAGTGATTCTGGGGTTCTGTGCCTGGTACAGTGATTCTGGGGTTCTGTGCCTGTACAGTGATTCTGGGGTTCTGTACTTGGTATGCTGATTCTGGGGTTCTGTACTTGGTATGCTGATTCTGGGGTTCTGTACTTGGTACAGTGATTCTGGGGTTCTGTACTTTGTACAGTGATTCTGGGGTTCTGTACTTGGTACAGTGATTCTGGGGTTCTGTACTTTGTACAGTGATTCTGGGGTTCTGTAATTTTTACAGTGATTCTGGGGTTCTGTACTTGGTACAGTGATTCTGGGGTTCTGTGCCTGGTACAGTGATTCTGGGGTTCTGTACTTGGTATGCTGATTCTGGGGTTCTGTGCTTGGTACAGTGATTCTGGGGTTCTGTACTTTGTACAGTGATTCTGGGGTTCTGTAATTTTTACAGTGATTCTGGGGTTCTGTACTTGGTACAGTGATTCTGGGGTTCTGTGCCTGGTACAGTGATTCTGGGGTTCTGTGTCTGTACAGTGATTCTGGGGTTCTGTGCCTGTACAGTGATTCTGGGGTTCTGTACTTGGTATGCTGATTCTGGGGTTCTGTACTTGGCATGCTGATTCTGGGGTTCTGTACTTGGTACAGTGATTCTGGGGTTCTGTACTTTGTACAGTGATTCTGGGGTTCTGTACTTGGTACAGTGATTCTGGGGTTCTGTACTTTGTACAGTGATTCTGGGGTTCTGTAATTTTTACAGTGATTCTGGGGTTCTGTACTTGGTACAGTGATTCTGGGGTTCTGTGCCTGGTACAGTGATTCTGGGGTTCTGTACTTTGTACAGTGATTCTGGGGTTCTGTACTTGGTACAGTGATTCTGGGGTTCTGTACTTTGTACAGTGATTCTGGGGTTCTGTACTTGGTACAGTGATTCTGGGGTTCTGTACTTTGTACAGTGATTCTGGGGTTCTGTAATTTTTACAGTGATTCTGGGGTTCTGTACTTGGTACAGTGATTCTGGGGTTCTGTGCCTGGTACAGTGATTCTGGGGTTCTGTACTTGGTATGCTGATTCTGGGGTTCTGTGCTTGGTACAGTGATTCTGGGGTTCTGTACTTTGTACAGTGATTCTGGGGTTCTGTACTTGGTACAGTGATTCTGGGGTTCTGTGCTGGGTACAGTGATTCTGGGGTTCTGTGCTGGGTACAGTGATTCTGGGGTTCTGTACTTGGTACAGTGATTCTGGGGTTCTGTACCTGGTACAGTGATTCTGGGGTTATGTACTTGGTACAGTGATTCTGGGGTTCTGTACCTGGTACAGTGATTCTGGGGTTCTGTACTTGGTATGCTGATTCTGGGGTTCTGTACTTGGTATGCTGATTCTGGGGTTCTGTACTTGGTACAGTGATTCTGGGGTTCTGTAATTTTTACAGTGATTCTGGGGTTCTGTACTTGGTACAGTGATTCTGGGGTTCTGTACTTGGTACAGTGATTCTGGGGTTCTGTGCTTGGTACATTGATTCTGAGGTTCTGTGATTGGTACAGTGATTCTGGGGTTCTGTACTTGGTATGCTGATTCTGGGGTTCTGTGCCTGGTACAGTGATTCTGGGGTTCTGTGCTTGGTACAGTGATTCTGGGGTTCTGTGCTTGGTACATTGATTCTGAGGTTCTGTGCTTGGTACAGTGATTCTGGGGGTCTGTGCCTGGTACAGTGATTCTGGGGTTCTGTGCCTGGTACAGTGATTCTGGGGTTCTGTGCCTGTACAGTGATTCTGGGGTTCTGTACTTGGTATGCTGATTCTGGGGTTCTGTGCTTGGTACAGTGATTCTGGGGTTCTGTACTTGGTATGCTGATTCTGGGGTTCTGTGCCTGGTACAGTGATTCTGGGTTTCTGTGCCTGGTACAGTGATTCTGGGGTTCTGTGCCTGTACAGTGATTCTGGGGTTCTGTACTTGGTATGCTGATTCTGGGGTTCTGTACTTGGTATGCTGATTCTGGGGTTCTGTACTTGGTACAGTGATTCTGGGGTTCTGTACTTTGTACAGTGATTCTGGGGTTCTGTACTTGGTACAGTGATTCTGGGGTTCTGTACTTTGTACAGTGATTCTGGGGTTCTGTAATTTTTACAGTGATTCTGGGGTTCTGTACTTGGTACAGTGATTCTGGGGTTCTGTGCCTGGTACAGTGATTCTGGGGTTCTGTACTTGGTATGCTGATTCTGGGGTTCTGTACTTGGTACAGTGATTCTGGGGTTCTGTACTTTGTACAGTGATTCTGGGGTTCTGTAATTTTTACAGTGATTCTGGGGTTCTGTACTTGGTACAGTGATTCTGGGGTTCTGTGCCTGGTACAGTGATTCTGGGGTTCTGTGTCTGTACAGTGATTCTGGGGTTCTGTGCCTGTACAGTGATTCTGGGGTTCTGTACTTGGTATGCTGATTCTGGGGTTCTGTACTTGGTATGCTGATTCTGGGGTTCTGTACTTGGTACAGTGATTCTGGGGTTCTTTACTTTGTACAGTGATTCTGGGGTTCTGTACTTGGTACAGTGATTCTGGGGTTCTTTACTTTGTACAGTGATTCTGGGGTTCTGTGCTTGGTACAGTGATTCTGGGGTTCTGTGCCTGGTACAGTGATTCTGGGGTTCTGTGCTTGGTACAGTGATTCTGGGGTTCTGTGCCTGTACAGTGATTCTGGGGTTCTGTGCCTGTACAGTGATTCTGGGGTTCTGTACTTGGTATGCTGATTCTGGGGTTCTGTACTTGGTATGCTGATTCTGGGGTTCTGTACTTGGTACAGTGATTCTGGGGTTCTGTACTTTGTACAGTGATTCTGGGGTTCTGTAATTTTTACAGTGATTCTGGGGTTCTGTACTTGGTACAGTGATTCTGGGGGTCTGTGCCTGGTACAGTGATTCTGGGGTTCTGTGCCTGGTACAGTGATTCTGGGGTTCTGTGCCTGTACAGTGATTCTGGGGTTCTGTACTTGGTATGCTGATTCTGGGGTTCTGTACTTGGTATGCTGATTCTGGGGTTCTGTACTTGGTACAGTGATTCTGGGGTTCTGTACTTTGTACAGTGATTCTGGGGTTCTGTACTTGGTACAGTGATTCTGGGGTTCTGTACTTTGTACAGTGATTCTGGGGTTCTGTAATTTTTACAGTGATTCTGGGGTTCTGTACTTGGTACAGTGATTCTGGGGTTCTGTGCCTGGTACAGTGATTCTGGGGTTCTGTACTTGGTATGCTGATTCTGGGGTTCTGTGCTTGGTACAGTGATTCTGGGGTTCTGTACTTTGTACAGTGATTCTGGGGTTCTGTAATTTTTACAGTGATTCTGGGGTTCTGTACTTGGTACAGTGATTCTGGGGTTCTGTGCCTGGTACAGTGATTCTGGGGTTCTGTGTCTGTACAGTGATTCTGGGGTTCTGTGCCTGTACAGTGATTCTGGGGTTCTGTACTTGGTATGCTGATTCTGGGGTTCTGTACTTGGTATGCTGATTCTGGGGTTCTGTACTTGGTACAGTGATTCTGGGGTTCTGTACTTTGTACAGTGATTCTGGGGTTCTGTACTTGGTACAGTGATTCTGGGGTTCTGTACTTTGTACAGTGATTCTGGGGTTCTGTAATTTTTACAGTGATTCTGGGGTTCTGTACTTGGTACAGTGATTCTGGGGTTCTGTGCCTGGTACAGTGATTCTGGGGTTCTGTACTTGGTATGCTGATTCTGGGGTTCTGTGCTTGGTACAGTGATTCTGGGGTTCTGTACTTTGTACAGTGATTCTGGGGTTCTGTAATTTTTACAGTGATTCTGGGGTTCTGTACTTGGTACAGTGATTCTGGGGTTCTGTGCCTGGTACAGTGATTCTGGGGTTCTGTGTCTGTACAGTGATTCTGGGGTTCTGTGCCTGTACAGTGATTCTGGGGTTCTGTACTTGGTATGCTGATTCTGGGGTTCTGTACTTGGTACAGTGATTCTGGGGTTCTGTACTTGGTACAGTGATTCTGGGGTTCTTTACTTTGTACAGTGATTCTGGGGTTCTGTACTTGGTACAGTGATTCTGGGGTTCTGTACTTGGTACAGTGATTCTGGGGTTCTGTGCCTGGTACAGTGATTCTGGGGTTCTGTACTTGGTACAGTGATTCTGGGGTTCTGTACTTGGTATATTGATTCTGAGGTTCTGTGCTTGGTACATTGATTCTGAGGTTCTGTGATTGGTACAGTGATTCTGGGGTTCTGTGCCTGGTACAGTGATTCTGGGGTTCTGTGCCTGGTACAGTGATTCTGGGGTTCTGTGCTTGGTACAGTGATTCTGGGGTTCTGTGCTTGGTACAGTGATTCTGGGGTTCTGTGCCTGGTACAGTGATTCTGGGGTTCTGTGCTTGGTACAGTGATTCTGGGGTTCTGTGCCTGGTACAGTGATTCTGGGGTTCTGTACTTGGTACAGTGATTCTGGGGTTCTGTGCCTGTACAATGATTCTGGGGTTCTGTACTTGGTATGCTGATTCTGGGGTTCTGTGCTTGGTACAGTGATTCTGGGGTTCTGTGCCTGGTACAGTGATTCTGGGGTTCTGTACTTGGTACAGTGATTCTGGGGTTCTGTGCCTGTACAGTGATTCTGGGGTTCTGTACTTGGTATGCTGATTCTGGGGTTCTGTGCCTGGTACAGTGATTCTGGGGTTCTGTACTTGGTATGCTGATTCTGGGGTTCTGAGCTTGGTACAGTGATTTTGGGGTTCTGTACTTGGTTCAGTGATTCTGGGGTTCTGTGCCTGGTACAGTGATTCTGGGGTTCTGTGCTTGGTACAGTGATTCTGGGGTTCTGTAATTGGTATGCTGATTCTGGGGTTCTGTAATTTTTACAGTGATTCTGGGGTTCTGTGTTGGGTACAGTGATTCTGGGGTTCTGTACTTGGTACAGTGATTCTGGGGTTCTGTGCTTGGTACAGTGATTCTGGGGTTCTGTGCTTGGTACAGTGATTCTGGGGTTCTGTGCTTGGTACAGTGATTCTGGGGTTCTGTGCTTGGTACAGTGATTCTGGGGTTCTGTGCTTGGTACAGTGATTCTGGGGTTCTGTGCTTGGTACAGTGATTCTGGGGTTCTGTGCTTGGTACAGTGATTCTGGGGTTCTGTAATTGATACAGTGATTCTGGGGTTCTGTAATTGGTACAGTGATTCTGGGGTTCTGTAATTGGTACAGTGATTCTGGGGTTCTGTAATTGGTACAGTGATTCTGGGGTTCTGTAATTGGTACAGTGATTCTGGGGTTCCGTGCTGGATACATTGTTTTGCGGTGATCGGGTACTCGGGGTGTTTAGGGTCACTTGGGCACTAGTCATAGCCTGGAGTGGTACTAGTCGCACCCCTGACTGTCACTAGCGCCACACACAGAAAGAGTTCCTATTCCTTCAGGTAACCTTAGTCAGTGACATTCAACATGATGACCTCCCAGTTCTCATCCCAGCATGGGTCACTGGCTGCGGAAAATCTCACATTTCCATGACAGTGGTGGAATCCATTGTGTTAGAGGAGTGATCCAGTACGGGACCATATACTGCTGCCTGGTGTCTGCACGTCTCCAGGACACAGATCTAGATGGATATAATGGGGGGTCAGGGGGCTATTGGTTTCCTGGTCCATCATTTACCTGTAAGCACTTCAAGCCTTTAGACCAGTGCTCCTTAATTCCAGTCCTCAGGCCTCACCAACAGTTCATGTTTTGAGGATTTCCTTAGTATTTCAGAGGTGATATAATTATACTCAGTGCATCAGGTATTATCACAGGTGTCTTTCTTTGGGAAATCCCCAAACCATGACCTGTTGGTGAGGCCCGAGGCCTGGAATTGAGAAGCACTGATATAGACAATAATGGCAAGACACCGACATCGAAGACAATGGGCTGGAAGGAGCCTGTAGGCTGATTTCCCATGTTCATTGTGGGATTAGGGTCAGGTGAGTACTCATTACATTGTTTCAGTATAAGGCTATGTTCAGACGCTGTAAGAGACCGTCCATCACCCGGCCGTTCCCAGAAAAGATAACCCCGGCCGATTCTGCAGTACCGTCCGGATGATCTTTAGCGCCGCAGAGTTCTGATGTGGGCGCATCCGTGCGTGCCCGCATCAAACCCCCCCCCCCCCCCCCCAATGCACACAATGGAGCGTACGGCCGGGTCTGCTCGCTCCACTGTGCGCACTGACAGGGTTTTCTGCGGCCGCTATTCATTGAATAGTGACATGTCAGTTTCTCGCGGTGCCACTAGGGATCCCGGCCGGAGCGTATGCTATGTGTATGTATATATGTACTCTGTGTATACACTCCAGCTGGGATTCCCTCAGCCTTCAGCATAACGTAAGTAAGTTGCAACAACGGCCGTGATTACTGCTGAACATGGCCTAAGGGCATTGCTATTGTGAGGAGGGCACCTAAAGGAAGGCTGTAGGATCAGTAAGGGGGCACTGGTACTGTGTAGGATCAGGGGGCACTGTTATTGTGTAGGATCAGTAAGGGGGCACTGTTACTGTGTAGGATCAGTAAGGGGGCCCTGTTACTGTGTAGGATCAGTAAGGGGGCCCTGTTACTGTGTAGGATCAGGGGGCACTGTTACTGTGTAGGATCAGTAAGGGGGCACTGTTACTGTGTAGGATCAGTAAGGGGGCACTGTTATTGTGTAGGATCAGTAAGGGGGCACTGTTACTGTGTAGGATCAGTAAGGGGGCACTGTTACTGTGTAGGATCAGTAAGGGGGCACTGTTATTGTGTAGGATCAGTAAGGGGGCACTGTTACTGTGTAGGATCAGTAAGGGGGCACTGTTATTGTGTAGGATCAGTAAGGGGGCACTGTTATTGTGTAGGATCAGTAAGGGGGCACTGTTACTGTGTAGGATCAGTAAGGGGGCACTGTTACTATGTAGGATCAGGGAGCACTGTTACTGTGTATGATCAGTAAGGGGGCACTGTTATTGTGTAGGATCAGTAAGGGGGCACTGTTATTGTGTAGGATCAGTAAGGGGGCACTGTTATTGTGTAGGATCAGTAAGGGGGCACTGTTACTGTGTAGGATCAGTAAGGGGGCACTGTTATTGTGTAGGATCAGTAAGGGGGCCCTGTTACTGTGTAGGATCAGTAAGGGGGTCCTGTTACTGTGTAGGATCAGTAAGGGGGCACTGTTACTGTGTAGGATCAGTAAGGGGGCCCTGTTACCGTGTAGGATCAGTAAGGGGGCACTGTTACTGTGTAGGATTAGTAAGGGGGCACTGTTATTGTGTAGGATCAGTAAGGGGGCACTGTTATTGTGTAGGATCAGTAAGGGGGCACTGTTACTGTGTAGGATCAGTAAGGGGGCACTGTTATTGTGTAGGATCAGTAAGGGGGCACTGTTACCGTGTAGGATCAGTAAGGGGGCACTGTTATTGTGTAGGATCAGTAAGGGGGCACTGTTATTGTGTAGGATCAGTAAGGGGGCACTGTTACTGTGTAGGATCAGTAAGGGGGCACTGTTATTGTGTAGGATCAGTAAGGGGGCACTGTTATTGTGTAGGATCAGTAAGGGGGCACTGTTACTGTGTAGGATCAGTAAGGGGGCACTGTTACTGTGTAGGATCAGTAAGGGGGCACTGTTACTGTGTAGGATCAGTAAGGGGGCCCTGTTACTGTGTAGGATCAGTAAGGGGGCACTGTTATTGTGTAGGATCAGTAAGGGGGCACTGTTATTGTGTAGGATCAGTACGGAAGCAGTAGGACTATGAGCTTTCTGACAGCATTAAGCAGGCACGTGTACCATAGGGACTATGCTTTAGCAGCACTATTATTAGGAGCAGACCCAAATAGGTACTGTTATACTGTTACTGCTTGGGGGCACCAGGTTGGCTCTGGCACAGTGTGACACACAAATGGAAACACTATAACAATAAAAGCAAAGACCAACGGGGGCACTACTCCCATCTCCATTTGGGGCATCATCTGTTGGATTATTTTATTGTGGGGGGGCAGAGTGGAAGGGCGAGGAGGGTGATGAATGGGCGAGGAGGGTGATGAATGGGCGGGGAGCATGATGAATGGGCGGGGAGGGTGATGAATGGGCGGGGAGCATGATGAATGGGCGGGGAGGGTGATGAATGGGCGGGGAGCATGATGAATGGGCGGGGAGCATGATGAATGGGCGGGGAGGGTGATGAATGGGCGGGGAGCATGATGAATGGGCGGGGAGGGTGATGAATGGGCGGGGAGCATGATGAATGGGCGGGGAGGGTGATGAATGGGCGGGGAGCATGATGAATGGGCGAGGAGGGTGATGAATGGGCGGGGAGCATGATGAATGGGCGAGGAGGGTGATGAATGGGCGGGGAGCATGATGAATGGGCGGGGAGGGTGATGAATGGGCGGGGAGGGTGATGAATGGGCGAGGAGGGTGATGAATGGGCGAGGAGGGTGATGAATGGGCGGGGAAGGTGATGAATGGGCGGGGAAGGTGATGAATGGGCGAGGAGGGTGATGAATGGGAGGGGAGTGTGATGAATGGGCGGGGAGGGTGATGAATGGGCGAGGAGGGTGATGAATGGGCGAGGAGGGTGATGAATGGGCGAGGAGGGTGATGAATGGGCAAGGAGGGTGATGAATGGGAGGGGAGCGTGATGAATGGGCGGGGAGGGTGATGAATGGGCGAGGAGGGTGATGAATGGGCGGGGAAGGTGATGAATGGGCGAGGAGGGTGATGAATGGGCGAGGAGGGTGATGAATAGGCGGGGAGGCTGATGAATGGGCGAGGAGGGTGATGAATGGGAGGGGAGTGTGATGAATGGGAGGGGAGTGTGATGAATGGGCGAGGAGGGTGATGAATGGGCGAGGAGGGTGATGAATGGGCGAGGAGGGTGATGAATGGGCGGGGAAGGTGATGAATGGGCGAGGAGGGTGATGAATGGGCGAGGAGGGTGATGAATGGGCGAGGAGGGTGATGAATGGGCGGGGAAAGTGATGAATGGGCGAGGAGGGTGATGAATGGGCGAGGAGGGTGATGAATGGGCGAGGAGGGTGATGAATGGGCGGGGAGGGTGATGAATGGAGAGCAGGAGATGTTTTCTATGAGGATTTGCTGCTGCTCTGGACAGTTCCTGACATGGACAGAGGTGGCAGCAGAGAGCACTGCGTCAGACTGGAAAGAATACACCACTTCCTGCAGGACATACAGCAGCTGATAAGTACTGGAAGACAGAAAAAATGTTAATAGAAGTAAAATACAAATCTCCGTACTTGCTGGTACGCTTTCTTCCCAATAGCCCGCCCATAGACCCCCTCCTCAGCCGGCTGTACCAGGAGCTATATGGACGGGTGACGTGCCGCTGCACTACTCTCAGCTAAAGCTTCGGAAATTCATATTCTAAATTCCCCTCTTGAGAAAGTCGTGCGCCCACCTGCTACCTAACGTCTTCTTACCAGCAGCTACAAAGGGGACATTATAGTCAATCTTTCCATTTCCCACAATATCCAGCAGATTAGCCACCGCGCGCTGTGAATTGTTGGGTGACGGTCCCGGCTGTCATTAGCCGCAGATCCTCTCGTCCTTAGATGTAATATTTTATCACCGCTAAAACACTGACGTTTCTTCCTCTAATTTATTCCAAGAAAATCATTTAAGTAAATATACTTTTTGTGGAATTTAGTCCTAATACATTTTTAATTTGCATTGCAAATAAGTGAATTCCAGATAATTGTAGGAAATGATTAGCGCATAAACAGGCGGCGCTTTACGCTTAGGGACTAAAAATGTACGAGACGGAGAGAAGAGTGAGAACTGTAGCCATGGAAATAGATCCAGAAGTCGCCGGGATTGTCAAGTTGTTTCACAAATATAATTGGAATTAAGGCGGAAGCTTCTGGGTCTAATATATATATATATATATATATATATATATATATATATATATATATATATATACAGTATATCGCTTACATAGAGAACGAGTCCTTATTATCCGAGACAATAGGGCGGTTACAACGAAAACTCCATTTATACAGCAACAAAAACTCCATCTGTACAACAAAAACTCCATCTATACAGCAACAAAAACTCCATCTATACAGCAACAAAAACTCCATCTATACAACAAAAACTCCATCTATACAACAACAAAAACTCCATCTATACAACAAAAACTCCATCTATACAACAACAAAAACTCCATCTATACAATGGAAACTCCATCTATACAACAACAGCAAAAACTGCATCTACAGCAACAAAAACTCCATCTATACAGCAACAAAAACTCCATCTATACAGCAACAAAAACTCCATCAATACAACAAAAACTCCATCTATACAATGGAAACTCCATCTATACAACAACAGCAAAAACTCCATCTATACAATGGAAACTCCATCTATACAACAAAAACTCCATCTATACAACAGCAAAAACTCCATCTATACAACAAAAACTCCATCTATACAACAGCAAAAACTCCATCTATACAGCAACAAAAACTCCATCTATACAGCAACAAAAACTCCATCAATACAACAAAAACTCCATCTATACAATGGAAACTCCATCTATACAACAACAGCAAAAACTCCATCTATACAACAACAAAAACTCCATTTATACAACAAAAACTCCATCTATACAACAGCAAAAACTCCATCTATACAACAAAAACTCCATCTATACAACAGCAAAAACTCCATCTATACAACAAAAACTCCATCTATACAACAAAAACTCCATTTATACAACAAAAACTCCATCTATACAACAGCAAAAACTCCATCTATACAGCAACAAACTCCATCTATACAACAACAAAAACTCCATCTATACAACAGCAAAAACTCCATCTATACAACAAAAACTCCATCTATACAACAAAAACTCCATCTATACAACAGCAAAAACTCCATCTATACAACAGCAAAAACTCCATCTATACAACAACAAAAACTCCATCTATACAACAGCAAAAACTCCATCTATACAACAACAAAAACTCCATCTATACAACAGCAACAAAAACTCTACAACAACAAAATCTGCTGCACATTGATGCATCACACATCCAGGATCTGCTGCAGATTGATGCAATCACACATTAGGAGCTGCTGCAGATTGATGCATCACACATCCAGGATCTGCTGCAGATTGATGCATCACACATCCAGGATCTGCTGCAGATTGATGCATCACACATCCAGGATCTGCTGCAGATTGATGCAATCACACATTAGGAGCTGCTGCAGATTGATGCATCACACATCCAGGATCTGCTGCAGATTGATGCATCACACATCCAGGATCTGCTGCAGATTGATGCATCACACATCCAAGATCTGCTGCAGATTGATGCATCACACATCCAGGATCTGCTGCAGATTGATGCATCACACATCCAAGATCTGCTGCAGATTGATGCATCACACATCCAGGATCTGCTGCAGATTGATGCATCACACATCCAGGATCTGCTGCAGATTGATGCATCACACATCCAAGATCTGCTGCAGATTGATGCATCACACATCCAGGATCTGCTGCAGATTGATGCATCACACATCCAGGATCTGCTGCAGATTGATGCAATCACACATTAGGAGCTGCTGCAGATTGATGCATCACACATCCAGGATCTGCTGCAGATTGATGCATCACACATCCAAGATCTGCTGCAGATTGATGCATCACACATCCAGGATCTGCTGCAGATTGATGCATCACACATCCAGGATCTGCTGCAGATTGATGCATCACACATCCAGGATCTGCTGCAGATTGATGCATCACACATCCAGGATCTGCTGCAGATTGATGCAATCACACATACAAGATCTGCTGCAGATATCGATGTAACTTAATGCATCGATCTGGATATGTTATTGAATTACCAAGTATAGAAATGTCTTAGACTCCGCTCCCTGACGGGGCCCAAAGCCAGGCCGGTTTGGTAGCACAATGGGGCCACATCCACATATTGTAGGTCTATAAGTCTGCACAGGTTGGTAACTTCTTCTCTCATCTCTTATAACCTGGCTGCGTCTTGTTGTCAGGTTCTGTACATCACAAAGACATAAAAATAAGGCAATTAAGCACAAAGGTCTCTGGTAAATGTTCCATTCGGCTGTATAAACCCTCTAACTCTTCTCCATATAGTCGGGGAGGAAGGCTCTGCAATCCTGCGTCTCTTTTATGTCTCTGCCCTTTGTCTATGGGAGTGACCTCTCGGCTTCTTTACACGGAGAATGAAATTAAAGGTTATTATTGGCAGATCTACGGCTTTTACATCTGAAGTTCCTCATCAAACTCTTCATTTTTGGTTTATACTCATTCATCTGTGTAATTTTTATGAGGCCGCAGACTGTGTAACAGCGTTCTCGGTTTTATGAGGTTAGGAAATAGCTGGTGATTATGTGGAGCGGCAGCAGACAGGCCGGACAGCTGCCCCGCGTACTGACCGTGCTGTCAGGGTGCCGTCCATCAGCTGCCACCTCTCCCAGGGAATGGTCACCAGAAATGAAAAGCTTGGGGAAATAAACACATTACTTTGCTGTTTTTATTTGTTCCAGACACAATTTCTTGGCAGAGCACTTACATGTCTCACAGAGAGAACAAAAAGCTCTGAAATTCTCTCTATAAATATATGTATTGTTGTATATTGCTGTCATCCTACAAGTGCACATAAGTAGGAACTTTGAGGATCTCTTAACTGGTCAGGTTCTTCTTTAAAGAGGTACTCCACCCAACCATAACTTCTGATATGCTGCTGCCCATGGTGAGACTAACAATTCCTTCCATACTTGTTATTATCTATTCAGTCTCCTTCCCCCAGTTCTCAGCTGCTGCTTTCTGCTGAAGACGCAAAAATCTGTGTGTGAGCCTTTCTCTCTGTCTCCTCTTCCCCCTCCCTTCTGAGACAGCTGATGTAAACAAGTCCTTGGCCAGCTGTATCTGCAACATTGTAGCTTCTTTGTAATGCTGGGAGGGTTATTCTGAGGTCAGGTTGCTGATGAACTCGCTCTGTCTCAGTTTTAGATTGAGACATCTTTATGCAACCAGACAAAATGACTGGAAGGTGCCGTAAGGCGGGCGTCAGCTCTGCCACACCATCAGCTAGTATGGATTTTGTGAAAAAACAGTCCTGTGTTTATTGTGCAATAATAATAATAATAATAATGACAGCAGTGGGCGAGAAAGAAAGCTAAGGGGGCGAATCAGGGAGATGCATGATGGGAAATGTAGTTTCCTGGCCGACGCCATCTTGGATATAGATCGGCATTTAGAAAAAGTTGTAACTCAGGAACCCAGCAGCTAATAAGACAGGAGACGGCTGACTATTTTGCATAGATACATAGCATAGCTGACCAAAGATGTGTATAAAAAGTTCAATAAAGGACCAGGGGGAGATGGGTAACTTTAAAGCTTTGTCCCTTATTGATTAATCTAAGAAACAGATCAGACATAAACCAAACGATTCTTCCAATCCAGAGCGATGACTCCACACTCGCATGGATTCTCTATATTTATGATCAATTTTTATATGAAGGACTCAAAAAGCAAGTGATGTAAGAAGCCGCTGCTGACCCTATGTGCTCTATGGTGTCCGGGCCGGGGGGCAGATTTAGGGGGGATGCTGCCAGGCAGGGGATCATCCCACTGAGTGGAGGTGCCCTTTAAAGCCGCCCAGGGTCTCTGTCCGGGGGGGGGGGGGGGGCAGCGGAGTGGAGGATTGTGACAGCGGCTGCCAGGGGGGCTGTTGGTGAGCTGTATGGGTCACCAGTGGCTATTACTGTAGTACCATGGAGGCAGGCCACTTGTAATGCCCCACAGGCCCCATAGCAGCTGTGTGGTCTGCCTCCATAGTAGCTACGCTATTAAGGTAGTTTCTCTACAAGTGCTATACGCCTTCAAATCATTGGAATTGTTTCCTGTGTTTTCTGTAGAGACAGTTTCCACCAGATCGCACCCTATATTGCTTATTGCCATCAGATAGAGGTTTTCTTACATTTGCTTCTGTCTGTTGCAGTAAATGATAACTACAGTGAATGTTTAGTTCAAAGAAATTGAAGATTTTTTGCCCAATTTAGAGACTTTTGATGGCGTTATTTTAGCCCCATGTGTCAGCGCTGTCCTCGCCCATAGACGGCCTCCTCTACTGAGAATTATCTCCTTTATACAGAGGTAAATGGACTATTAGACCGGAAATGTTTTATTCACAATTTCTACCTCACGCAGTATCCAATAGTAGCGTCAAACGCGCGGTTATATGTTATCTATTCATCTGCAAATCTATAACCGATTCCTCGATCAGCTTCATTCAGCGATGGGATAATGAAAGCAACAAAAACCCAAGGAAATTAAAATGTGTTATACAGGTTATATGTATTATATGTGTTATATAGGTTATATAGATTTTATGTATTATATGTGTTATATGTTTTATGTATTATATGTGTTATATAGGTTATATGTATTATATAGGTTATATAGATTATTTGTGTTATATGTGTTATATAAGTTATATGTATTATATGTGTTATATAGGTTATATTTATTTTATGTATTATATGTGTTATATAAGTTATATGTATTATATGTGTTATATAGGTTATATGTATTACATGTGTTATATAGGTTATATGTATTATATAGGTTATATTTATTTTATGTATTATATGTGTTATATAGGTTATATGTGTTATATAGGTTATATACATTTTATGTGTTATATAAGTTATATGTATTATATGTGTTATATATTATCAATGTATAAGTCACCAGCAGTGTTGAGCGGAAATCCTGAATTGCTCGGGTTCAGAAATGTCCTTTGAACCCAACCTCTCGGCATTTGACTCCCAGGATCTGAAGAAGTTGGATGCCGCCCCAGGGAGTCCTGGAAAACATGGAGACAGCTGTAGGCCATCAGCTCTAATGTCTCCAGACGCTGGGAGTCAAACACATTCAGGTTCGGAGAACGTTGCTGAACCTGACCGGTTTGGTAACTCGGCTGAGCACCAGTCCCCAGTATGTACAGCATCTGTCCTCCATAGAATATTATTGTATCTGTTCGGTGTAAGCACAGGCACTACCAGAGCGGATACTGTCCTTACTATACTATAGTATACAGGTCACACAAAGCATCCAATGCCGAACTTGATACCACATGAGATTTACCCAGAGAAATGTCTATGTAGAAGAGTAAATCGGCTTAGAGATCTGGCTGGGACGTTACGTTAGTCATGGGATCCCCGGCCACCTGGCAGGACATGGAGAGGATGGGGGGTCTATGGAGAGAGTATAAACTAAAAGCCGCCCAATTGTCCACGGTACTTGGTTGAGCTTTACAGCTAAAAGCCATTGGTCCCGGGATTTTACAGCAATCTGTGGGAAGATTGACAGAAGCCGCCATTCCTCTCCTTCCCTCTGATCATCAAAGAATGGAGACACTTTCCTCCGTCCTCACGCAGAGCTTCATTCTTCACTCCGAGACGCTTTAAAAGGAAAGGTTAAAGCATTGGCTTGTTATAGCGCTCAGGGGGTTTGTGTCCTCCAACCTCCCAAGCACCATTGCAGATGTGTTCACGGCCTCAGGCGGTGATATTAACCCTCGCAGGTGTCCGACATCAGGGTCACAATCCCATCCTATGCTGTACTGGATGGTTAGACTACATCAGAGAACGGGTCAGGGTCATACTGCAGCTGACCCTCACCCCAGGAACGCTACAGCCTGTATCTATCGTGTTCCCATTCAGACGCAGGAGCCTCAAGGAGGTTCTCAGGTTTTGTTGCAAGGGATCTTCACTTAAAGGGGTACTCCGGTGAAAATCTTTTTCTTTCAAAGGAGCTGAGGAGAGGTTTTCTATGGGGATTTGCTGCTGCTCTGGACAGTTCCTGACATGGACAGAGGTGGCAGCAGAGAGCACTGGGTCAGAAGTAAATTACAGATCTCTGGCACTTTCTAGCACCAGTTGATTTAAAAGAAAAATTATTTTGGTGAACAATCCCTTTAAGGAATGATATGAAGCTGTAGTATATAAACGGATAAGCCTTCACGTCTGTATGTACCCGCTGTACCATCCTAGCAATATGTAAAGGGTTTTATGACTAATTCATTGCTGCTGATAGTGGTCAGTGTTATGTATTGTAATTGATTGTTATCTATGTAGTGTTATGTATTGTAATTAATTGTTATGTAGTGTTATGTATTGTAATTTATTATAATGTATGTAGTGTTATGTGTTGTAATATTGGGGGTTACAGAGGCCTATAACGTTCCTCTACATTATCTCCTAGTGGCCCCACCGGTAGACTTCAGTGTAACGGCTGTCGGAGACCACTGGATAGATCTGGTCTGGCAAGGAACGACTGCCGTGACGGAGTATGTCATCTCATACCAGCCAGCCGTGCCGGGAGAGTGGGGACCCCAACAGAAGCTACAGCAGAGGGTCCCCGGGGACTGGAGCGCTGTGACCATAAGAGAACTGGAACCGGGAACGACCTACAATATAAGTGTCTGCTCCGTCATCAGTGACATCACCAGCGAGCCCGCCAGCATCACCATGTCAACACGTGAGTAGCCGCCTGTACATCTATAACATATCAATAATCTATAGGAGGATGGTTGGGGATGGTTGTTGCCTCTAGCATAGCCGGAGATATTCTTCTTCGTGCTACAAAGCTGACGGCCCCATTATATGTCCGTATAGAATAATAGAATCCATCAAAGCTTTGGTGACCCAGTTACTAATATGAATAGAGCCCCATATTGCCAGCCTCTAGAACATTCTATTTACTTACAGAGAAACCATTTATGTCCATGGAAATGTTCAGCCAGTGAGGTTCTATCCTCCACCGAGATGCTGTGATGGCGTCTCCTTTATCCCTGGGAATCGGATCAGTCATCCCCTTTGATTACCCTTCTTCCTTTCATTAAGCAATGTCCTGCCGAGCCGGTGATCACCTACAAAGGGAAGAGTCACCTTTCATTAACGGGAATTATATAGGAAGCAAACGAGGAACTTTTTTTTTTTTTCATTTTATTTTTTTTTGCTGTGAAAATACTCACCAGCACTGAACGCTTCTTAGGTTACGTGCACACACAGTATTGTGATGTTTATTGAGCTTTTGTTTCAAAGGAGACGTCCCACCAAACTGATGATGGGGAGGGGGCTGACAAAATAATAAACAAGTAAACCCACCCGTGACCTGGGCCTCTGTTGTGCCGCTCCTGGGTCGCTGCCGTCAGCCATCATCTTCAGTTGGAAACTGGGTGCGTCACGTACCCGGCTCTACTATCTGCAATGTCACGACCCAGTGGAGTGATTGCCCGCTCCGTCAGTCAGTGATTGCAGTGGTGTTCGCCCCCCAGTCACTGATTGGCTGGGTGGGCAATCACTCAGTCACCGACGGCTGGGTACAGGACCCCGGAGCTGCGCTACAAGGCACGGGGACAGGTAAGTTACCATGGTTTCTCATTTTCCTCCACTCCCTTGCCTGTCTGTATTTTGTCCCTTGCGTGGGACTTCATTAATTTTTGAAGCTTTATTCAGAAGTTTTTCTGTTTCTGTTTTCCCTATTTTGTTTTTTATTTTTTGCTACAACAAATACTATTATACAATTTGTAAAAAACGCTCAGGGGACAGCTAACCTGTGTTCTCATGATTGGTCCTTGCGGTCAGACCCCAAACACATTGGCTAGTTTCCCCCCTATCCTGTGGTTAAAGTGAATGTACCACTAGGTACATCGCTTTGTGTTTTTTACATGAACAGACATGCGCAGCAACCAGGTGGCGGTTCAAAAAAAGAACCACAGTACCAACATCCCCGCGCACACCACTGGACTTTTCCCAAGCACTGGCCCGGTATGAAGCACTGGAGGTGGGCCCACCGGCCCCCATTGTGATGACCTCCGCTCTGTGACGCGGCTTTGATTCTAATGGAGCCTCATCACAGACAGGGGTGGGTTTCATCACACTTGGAGCCAGCGGGCCCACCTCCAGTGCTTTATACCGGGTCGGTGCTCAGGAAAACAATGGTGCTGTTCGTGGCAACTGGGCAGCGGTTCAAAAAAAGGACCACGGCAGCGTCATCCCCCCACCAGCGCTGTTCTGTTCACGGAAGAAACACAAAGTGATGTCTCTAGTGGTACATTCACTTTAAGGAGTAATGTTTAATCCTATGATATCCTTGGGATATTGATTGAATGTCCCAATGGTCGTTGTGTACCTCAATTCCATCATTAATGGGCATTACCGTATTTCTTTCCAGATATCTCTCCGCCTAGAGGACTGCAATTTAAAAACGTGACTCAGACCTCCGTGGAGGTGCACTGGGAACCCCCTCCGTTTCCTATTGATGCCTGGGAAATTAGTTTCACCCCTAAAGTGAGTTGGCGACTATCATCTTGTTACTATGTCTGTTGTCTACGGCCCCTTGTGAGACGGTTTTATCCGATAGATGTGAAAAGTATTTCCTAACCGTGCGATTACCCACACACACACTGATTGTATAAATGAAGAGACAGATCAGCTGATCAGCTGATCACCGTGCTTCTTTATTTCTGATCTCGTTTCCTTGGATAGCCAATAGAGATGATCACACGCTGGAGTCTGATCGTGCGGCATTCGATTACTGGTGGCTGAAGAAGTTAGATGCCGCCCTAGGGAGTACTGGAAAACATGGATACAGCCACAGGCCATAGGCCGAATCCACCAGGACTGCTGCATGCAACTTCTGCAGCCGCTGTTAATCGAATGCCGCACGATCGGACTCCAGCTGCTCCAGTTGTGCTCAGCACGCTTCTGTTATGCCTTTTTGCAATCCATAGACCAAACACTCAGTTCTTCGAGGATAACTAAACGTAGGGTGACAGAGCTGAGAGTATCTGCTCCAGTAGGTGGAGATCGGGGTGCCGGAACGCTATGACGTATCGTCCCGCCATGATTTAGGCTGACGGTTGTTTGATGCCTCAGCCACTACTTATGGTTCCGCTCCCTTTGGACCCTTTCTCTGTGTTAGCGCTCCACAACAGCCGCCTTATACACTCTGTGTGACTCGTTTTGTGTTCAGCTAAGATTTCGACATGTTTTTCCTTTCGTGATTTCATTCCACTAAATAAACCCGGTGCTAATGGGCTGTCACTTCCAGGCATTTTCTTGCCTATAAATTCAGGCCTAATACGACCCCAGATGTCTCTTGGCTGCGGGAATATGAAAGCTGTTAATATGGACTCAGGCCAAACATGACTGCCGGGTATTGTCACCTGCCTGAGAGCTGCGTTACTCATTCCCTGACAACCGCGGACGAGCGCGTCCTTGTATTCTTCCATCAGGCTTAAGATCTCCGAGAGTCCTGACAAGTGTGATCGAGCTGATGGCACCTATCTTTTATGGGGGGGAGAACGTTCTAGAAGTGGTTCTCAATGGCGTCTGATGGGGTGAGAGGAGTGTGTGGGCGAGAGATCAGCGCTCATCCAGACAAGAAAGCCCCAGACGGGGAGTGAATACACCGAGGCTTTGTTTGTTACTGTGAGAGAACGGTCACGTTCTGGTGAATGATTTGATGTCACGGGACGCTCATAAGCTGCAGGCTTCACTGATCGGCTGAATGGAGCAGCCATCAACTATGATGGGAAATACAGGGGAAGGATGCAAGATAAGGAGCTTGACTTCTCATCCTACCCGGCTCTCAGTAAAAGTCATCCATCTGTGGAACACAAGGCAGTCAAGTCCATCTGGTCACTGTGGAGCCGGCCATGATGGGGGCTGCAGGGTGCAGATCGGAACAGAGGGGACCCTAACGTATGATCTGTAACACAGTCCCTACTATAATGTCTTCTCATGTCATACTTGCTGTATAGGGTCGTCTTATTAGGCCACTGTTCCCATTTTGTTCACACATTGTATGGACGTTCTGAAGGCCGTACATTGTATAGTCTTCAATGGTTAATTGGATTGCAGGCACCACCTAAATGTGTCCGCATTCCAATTAAAATAAAATGATGTTCCTGCATCCGATATGGAAATATTGTCCGCAGGAACGTATCAAACAGCGGCCGTTGTTTATACACTGTGTGATTATAGCCTTACACCCCCTGAGCCTGATTCCTGCCCTCTCAGCTACATAGTCGCTCCCTCAGAGATATTTACACCCCCTCTGCCTCATATGTACACCCCCTGTGACTGATTTACACCCTCTGAGCCTAATACTCACTCCTAAAAGGGAATCTGTCACATTGAAAATCTCGCCCAGCCTGCAGCCATCTTGTTAGAGAGCAGGAGAAGCCGAGCAGATTCATCCATAGTTTTGGTAAAAGTCTCAGGACAAATTGTTTTTGACTTGTGATTGATAGTCATCTATATAGACAGAGAGCTGTCAGTCAATGAGTACATTGATGGGGCACCACAATGGTCCTGCCCAGTTACGTATTGAGGCCTGTACATCCACTTTATGATGTGGGGCACCACAATGGCTCCTGCCCGGTTACATATTGAGGCCTGTACATCCACTTTATGAAGGGGCACCACAATGGCTCCTGCCCAGTTACCTATTGAGGCCTGTACATCCACTTTATGAAGGGGCACCACAATGGCTCCTGCCCAGTTACGTATTGAGGCCTGTACATCCACTTTATGAAGGGGCACCACAATGGCTCCTGCCCGGTTACCTATTGAGGCCTTCTTATTTCCGCTTTATGATGGGGCACCACAATGGCTCCTGCCCAGTTACCTATTGAGGCCTTCTTATTTCCGCTTTATGATGGGGCACCACAATGGCTCCTGCCCGGTTACGTATTGAGGCCTGTACATCCACTTTATGATGGGGCACTACAATGGCTTCGGTCCGGTTACCTATTGAGGCCTGTACATCCACTTTATGATGGGGCACCACAATGGCTCCTGTCCGGTTACGTATTGAGGCCTGTACATCCACTTTATGATGGGGCACCACAATGGCTCCTGTCCGGTTACGTATTGAGGCCTGTACATCCACTTTATGATGGGGCACCACAATGGCTTCGGTCCAGTTACCTATTGAGGCCTGTACATCCACTTTATGATGGGGCACCACAATGGCTCCTGTCCGGTTACATATGGAGGCCTGTACATCCACTTTATGATGGGGCACCACAATGGCTCCAGCCCGGTTACATATTGAGGCCTGTACATCCACTTTATGATGGGGCACCACAATGGCTCCAGCCCGGTTACATATTGAGGCCTGTACATCCACTTTATGATGGGGCACCACAATGGCTCCAGCCCGGTTACCTATTGAGGCCTTCTTATTTCCGCTTTATGATGGGGCACCACAATGGCTCCTGCCCAGTTACCTATTGAGGCCTTATTTCCGCTTTATGATGGGGCACCACAATGGCTCCAGCCCGGTTACATATTGAGGCCTTCTTATTTCCGCTTTATGATGGGGCACCACAATGGCTCCTGCCCGGTTACCTATTGAGGCCTTCTTATTTCCGCTTTATGATGGGGCACCACAATGGCTCCTGCCCAGTTACCTATTGAGGCCTTATTTCCGCTTTATGATGGGGCACCACAATGGCTCCTGCCCAGTTACATATTGAGGCCTTCTTATTTCCGCTTTATGATGGGGCGATGTGTTTGCCCAACGAGTAAGAGTTTATCTCTTTTCAGCAGTAATACTCAGCAATCACAGGTAAGTTTCATCCTGTCAGCGCGCCGGCAAAGAGCAGAAGAAACAGTGAAAAATGGCCTGTTGCTATGGAAACCCTGCGGAGGACTGGGTTTTTTTGAGCCGCCACTCTGTATGAGGTCCAGCTGCCGTAGCCGGACACAACTGTGAATCATTTGAATAACTTGGAAAATAAATATTAGCCCCAAGCGGGATGAGCGCCATGGTGATACCTAGATATATATATATATATATATATATATATATATGTATATATATACATTGTATGAACAGTTAATGAACATTTCATCCTTATCTTTACCTCGCCACACTTTACAGCACCTGCAGCAAGTCCTTGCTCATTACTGCCCCTCCTGGGGGTGCATTGCTTCCTCCATACACGTAAGGGGGTCTGTGTATCTCACTATAGATACCCCGAGAGCTGATGGATTATAGCCGGATACAAGGCATAAGATCATGATGCTCCTCGCGTGACTGAGTGACATAACATGGTGTATGATTCCTGTGCTGCCCGCTGCTCCCGCTGATCCTCTCGTCTCAGTAACCTCAGTCTGGCTTTAGGGTTTGTTCACACTGAACAAGTCTGCACAAAAACCTAAAGCAGAAAATCTGCGCTGTATTGTGTCACTTTGTTTTGGATTTGGTGCAGAATGTATTAATGTTGGAGAAAGACTCAATGCACATGAAGTCTCAAGCAGATCCACAATAACTGCTTATTTATTGCGTATATCAAAGTCTCCATTGAAGTTAATGGGGAGAATCTGCAGCATTTCCGTGCCATCTGCACCCCCGGTCAATGTGTACACAGATTATGTGCGGGATAAAAAAAAGGATATGCTCACCTGTCCGTGCTTCCCCAGTGTCCTTCTACAGCTCTCCGGCAGTTGCCTGCAGCCCGGTCAACCAATCACTGACTGAGAGAGGTCAGAACCGCGGCCAGTGATTGGCTGTCATTCTTGTCTCAGGAGTGACGGCCCACTCAACCAATTGCTGGCCACAGTGCTGTCCTCTCTCAGTCAGTGATTGGTTGAGCGGGCTGGAGGCGGCTGCAGGAGACACTGGAGACCTGTAAAAGGACACTGGGGGAGCGCGGACAGGTAAGTACTGAAGAGCGAACTTGCGGAATCTCTAAGCTTGTTTAGTGCAGTTCTTTTAAGGCTTGGACCGGACAAACCAAAACTTTACTTCAAACTTCATTGAACCTGCGGAACCAAACTCTTGAAAAGTTCTTTCATCTTTAATTATTTCACACTTCCCGATAATGGTGGAATTGTACATTGTTATATATAACACTATGAGACTCTTCACCGCGGTCACCCGTATTGGCTGTGTATTATACATCTGATTATTATATTTATACAACTCTTCTATTTGTCTCCTTCTTTTATTATTGACAGAACAATGAGGGGGGTCTGACCGTCCAGCTCCCAAGCAGCGTCACCTCCTATAACCAGACGGGGCTGAAGCCTGGAGAGGAGTACACTATCAGCATCATATCCCTGAAGGAGCAGGCCAGGAGCCCCCCGACATCCGGCAGCGTCTCCACCGGTAAGAGTGCACCGACCGGTAACTAGACGCCGGGCTCGCTGTAATTGCTGAGAGGACTCGGCCTATATATTATAGACGTGATGACAATCCGCTCTCACCAGCTTCAATTCATTGCAAAAACTACCAGATAGTAGAGAGAAGATGAACAAGCGACAAATAGCGAAAGATGTAGGGAAGATTTATGGTGACAGCGCATTAAGAACATTGGTCAGGAAGTGAGCGAGACCTTAGAGGTATATTGGCTTATGTCTACAAGAATGAATCTCTGTTCACACAGACGGTAATGGTTGAAGGTCTGATCAAGGACGGCGATACAGTCATAGTGGGAAAAGTAAATTAACTCTAAAATACAGTTTTAGGCTATGTTCACGCGGCGTATAACACCGGCCAGGTCAAAGAACAGCCGGTGTCAGAAAAGATTGTCCCGGCCGGTACTGCAGTACCAGCTGGATGATCTTCCTTTATGTTGAACTGGGATGCGGGCGCATCAGTTTGCTCCCACATCCCAATTCACCGTTGCACACAATGGAGAGTGCGGTGGAGGCCGCGCGCTCCATTTTGTGAACTGACATGTTCTGTGCAGCTGCTATTCCATGTCAGTTTTTCATGCGGCCGGATGGAATCCCGGCCGGAACGTATACTGTGTGTAAGTATATATGTACTATGTGTATACACTCTATCCGGGTTTCCATTCGTTCAAATAGAAAGTATGTTTAGTATAAATTACGGCCGTTGTTGCAAATTGCAACAACGGCAATGATTTATGCAAAATATACGTTGTGTGAACATGGCCTAACAGTGCTTTGTGTCCTCCGCAGCCATCGACGGCCCCTCCAACGTCCTGGTTCGAGATGTTTCGGATACAGTAGCTTTCGTGGAATGGACTCCGGCCAGAGCCAAACTGGACTTCATCCAGCTGCAGTATGGACCGGTCAACGGAGAAGGAGAGAAGACCACCTTCCGCCTGCAGCCCCCCTTGAGTCAGTACTCCATGCAGGTCCTGCGACCTGGCTCTCAGTACGAGGTCTCAGTGTCCGGCATCCGGGGCGACATCCGCAGTGACCCTGTCAATACCACCTTCACAACAGGTACTTTCCGCCGTTCACTTATCGTAGTATCCAGAGATATTTAATGTCTATGAATTATTTTATTAAAAGAATCTTATAGTTAGTGCTGGAGAAGTTAGATGCCACCATAGGCCTCCTAGGAAAACATTGATAAAGTCTATGTCTTATGTCTGTATCCATATTTTCCCAGACTCCCTAGGATAGTATACAACCTCTCCAGATGTCGGGAGTTGAATGTCGAGCGTTCCGGTTCGGCACTCTTGGGCACTTTACTGACACTTTTCAGTCTTAGTCTCCAATCCTAGAGGGATAATTATGAAGAGCTTTATGTGCCGTCTTACAGAAGAGAACACTGGAGGAAGATGCGCCAAATGTACCAGGAGGCAGATGAGGCACAGTACACACCTAATACGCTTGGTGCATCTTCGGTTGTCCATGAACCATCGGAGTGAACTCTTCTCCAACAACCAGCTGCTATAGATTTCCAGCATCAGTTTCACAACGTTTTTTTATAGGTTTCTGGCATAAATGATAGGGCATTTGCCATTTGTGGGGAGCCACACCCCCTCTCACCAAGACCCACCCACTTTTACAGAAAATGGCAATTTTAGGTGCTAATGAAGCTAATTTTTGTATGCCAGAAAACTGTTGTATAGAGTAGGACACAATAACCCCCTATGTGCTCCATCACCTCCTTGGAGGGGTACTCCAAAAAAAAAATCTACCGGTGTCAGAAAGTTATATAGATTTGTAATTTACTTCTATTTATAGATCTCCAGTCTTCCAGTACTTATCAGCGGCTGCTGTTCTGCAGAGCAGCAGCAAATCCCCATAGAAAACCTTTCCTGCTCTGGACAGTTCCTGACATGGACAGAGGTGGCAACAGAGAGCACTGTGTCAGACTGGAGAGAATACACCACTTCCTGCAGGACATACAGCAGCTGATAAGTACTGGAAGACTGGAAATTACAAATCTGTATAACTTTTTGACACCAGTTGATTTTTTTCCCCTGTAAGCTTTGCCCATCTTCCTCCAGGGAGGAGCTTAGAATCATCAGAACTGCCCCTAATGCAAAAACACCACAACCCGCTGCTTGTTGTGACTGGGCTCCCTGGACCGCTGTGTGGTAGATTGCTGTAAAGCGTACAGACAGTATACAGACATAGCTATAGTATTCACAATGGGTCCAGATGCATCTGACGTGTTTTGCACCAGTCTTGTCCTGTCTGACACCCTGACGTCTCCCGGGGCCAAATCCATCAGTAAATTCCCTCTGTTTGTGGCCCCTACCAAGGTTACCGCATCCGTCTCTGAATACAGTCACAAGGCGCGGCCTTTATAATGAATGGATAATAGCTGTATAATAAATAGATAATGGCTTCGGCTGCTCAAGTCAAATATGATTTAGGAAAAAAACATTCTGCTATTAGTAGTGTATTACAGAGAGTAGGATAGCCGGGAGGTAGGTAATATACTACAGAGAAGAAACTGCTGAGATGGCGCCTATCGTCAATTCATCATCACCCTACACAGAGCACAACGTAGAGAGATTTATCATGGAGCAAACCTCCCCGAAGTCTCCATCAACACTGAGTGACAACGGTCGGAGCATTAAACATGATGGGGACTATGGAGGGACACCGCACCTGGTGCAGGAGCAGCAGCTCAGCAACACTCCGGCTGGAAGGGATTCAGTGTCTGGGGTTAGAGCACTTTATTTTCTTTAAAGGGAAACTATCAGCAGGTTAGAAGCACCTCCCTGTAGTGTACGGGGCACTGAGGATTATGGGAAGTTTCTTACCTCCATGCTTAGGGCCGTTTCTGTGATATTAGGAGTAAAGTCCATGTGCTAAAAGTCATTCTTGGTGCATTTTGGGGCGACTACCACCCCCAACCGGTCCACTCTGCTGATATTCTTTAGGTGGGTGGGGCCAAGGGGAAGATTAGCGCACTGGGGTCAGTAACCCCGCCCACATGGCACCGAAAACGATGTATTAGCATAAGGTTTAGACTCCTAATATGGAAACGAGTATACTTTCTACCATACAGTGTTGTGGATATATTTCTTTTCTGGTACTACAATAATATATTTTTCTATAATCCGGGCTAGGACCTGAGCGCTCTGATTGGCAGCGTAATCGCCGTCCTGGAAGCTCAGAACACGTTATCTGCCCTCGGTATTTTTAGGTGACCAAGTTGGGAAACAATAGAAACTTTTCTCTGCTCTTCTTTTCAGCTCGTCTCCTTGGCGTTTGGCAGAGGGCTTTATATCGTAGCGGGGTTCCTCCAACCCACTGAGCTGTAAATCACTCATCACAGTCGTCTTGGTTTTGATTTCTGTGACTAAAATCCACAAAACATATTTCAGGCACAATTAATTAAACGTAGAAGGTTTTATAAAGGACGAGTGTGATCAATGAGGGAAGAGAAGACCTAGAAAGCGCAGTCCTTGAGTCGTCCTCATCATCCGTCAGTCTGGGGAAGGATTTGCCTAATGGAGACTCTTGCCGTCTGCCCTATTATTACAGGTCGTGGCCGTCAAAGAACGGTTCCCCTACGTTGTATCCAGGATTTTACGCTGATTATGGAGAGAAATGGGACCTCTCACTGTTTGATACATTTCAGTGCCGGGTTGTCAGGACGCAGATTAGCTCCAGGGTTCGGGGGTCATCCATATCCAAAACCATGGAGAATTCTGCACAATGTAAATAACAGTCCCCATTGTACATTATGGGGGAGATTTATCAAAGGGTGTAAAATTTAGACTGGTGCAAACTGCCCACAGCAACCAATCACAGCTCAGCTCCCACAGCAACCAATCACAGCTCCTCTTTCCTTTCAGCACTGCCTAAAGCTGAGCTGTGATTGGTTGCTGTGGGCAGTTTGCACCAGTCTAAATTTTACACCCTTTGATAAATCTCCCCCTATGGGTATGCCCTTGTGGTTTAGCAGTGGGTCCACACGAGTCCTTACTCACCTCTGTTAGTCCAAGTGGATTGCAAAGAGTCTGACAGGCTCAGGTATTGCTCGGTGGATTATTCATTTCAATGGTCACCATTAGAGATGAGCGAATCTACAGTATTAGCAAAGTGCTTCCCTAGGCCTGGCCTTCAGTTTGTCGGCCGGCTGCCCTTGAACTCCACTACAAGTGCCTGGAGAGGCTGGATGCAGTCCAGCCGAGGGCCGAGCGTGTTAAAGGGGTACTCCAGCGGGGGGGGGGGCACTTCTTTGCTGGTTCCAGCGGCGGGTCCCGCATCGCGGCACTCCGGTGCCAGGTTCCCGGCCGCTTCGGGGTGTCTGACGCGGGCCTGAAACGGATCTGAGCGGACTTGAAACGGATCCCGCCTCCTTCACTGAGTGGATGAGCGCACGTCTCGAGCCCGCGTCAGAAACCCGGAAGGGGCCGGGAACCGGACACCGGAGCGCCGCAATGTGGGACACGCCGCTGGAAACGGGGAGGTGAGTGGACGTGTTTTCCCTCGGCCACCTCCTCCCCGGTCCCAGCAAAAAAGTGCCCCCCGCTGGAGTACCCCTTTAAAGCTCTTTGCTTCACTAATACTTTGCTTCATGTAATACTCCGTTCCCTGAGACCACCTTCACACCATCTGGATATCATGGGGGGAGGGGTGTTCCCCTGCTTGGGCCCCTTTTTATAGACATCTACTCTCATATTTTGCTCCCAGGCACCTACTACATGGCGGACCATCATGTAATATAACATTTGACCTATGGCCGATGCATCTGTAGGAGCCATCACCTGACAGGCCGCACTTGGAACAGCTCGCAATTAGAGATGAGCGCAACTGGAGCAGCTGGAGTCCGATCATGCGGCATTTGACCACTGGTGACTGGAGAAGTTGGATGCCACCCTATGGAGTCCTGGATACAGTCATAGGCCATAGGCTGTATCCGTGTTTCCCCGGAGCTGCATCCAACCTCTCGATGGGACTCCAGCTTGCTCCAGTTGCGCTCCTCTCTACTCGCCATCATTGCTATACATTGCAGCCATTGTCATCGGGTCAGCTCATCGCCACATTTCTCTTCTTCACAGTCTTCTGCCTTCGTGTTCTGTGCACGCTTGTGGCTATAACCTGCTGTAATCTGCTGTAATGCGGGAGCATGCATATTAGACGCAACCTAAGAAGTGTCAATTACCGGTCGCAATGAGAGAACGAGGGAGAGATTGCACAACCCTTTGTAATGTTGACATCTGCTCCATTACAAGAGAAGCGCACTTAGATCATTTCACAGGGAATCTTCTAGATGAATAATCTGCTGTATACAGACCGTATACTGACGCTCTGACCGCCATTGATCTCATCATTAGCCGCCTTAAATTCCCTCTTAAAAATTTGTGAAGCGTTCTCCGGCGCCCATTCACCACTACTATTATTATCCTAATCATTATTACCATTATCATATCACGCATAAAACCACTGAGGTATGGAACAACGAGAACGGACAGAAGGCGTACGGTGAAGTCCCGTCAGCATACATTAGTATATGGGATGTCTTCCCGGCTTCCTCCATGTGTTTTCCTCCAGACTTGACTCAGTTCACAATCAATAGTTTTTCCCATGTAAATCAGGGACACAACCATCTGCGTTTATATAGCTATGAGAGTGCCACCATGTATAATAGAGTGCACCCAGTATATAGGACACACTTATAGATGACTACACGAGGAAGGGAGACTGCAGAGTCAGAATATGCTGATGCAATGTAATGGGATGCAGCCGTCTCCAGTCAACCTTCTCATTTATCTCTGGTGGAGAAATACTGCCCCGTTACCCCGAAAATAAGACCTAGGAGAAGTTTTTGAATTGCTAAATATAAGGCCCCCCCAAAAAAAGTGTTTGTCTGGAAGCATGTCCATCAAACAGAACACCAGGACATGCAGGACATTAAGACTGTCACTTGCTGCCAACCCTGGTGTTCCCTTCCGTCACTTGTAAATGTACAGGCAATACTCGGGATAGTCCGCTGTGAGGCCGTGCTCTGTATATAAGGGTCCGGGATAGTCCGTTGTGAGGCCGTGCTCTGTATATAAGGGTCCGGGATAGTCCGCTGTGAGGCCGTGCTCTGTATATAAGGGTCCGGGATAGTCCGTTGTGAGGCCGTGCTCTGTATATAAGGGTCCGGGATAGTCCGTTGTGAGGCCGTGCTCTGTATATAAGGGTCCGGGATAGTCCGTTGTGAGGCCGTGCTCTGTATATAAGGGTCTGGGATAGTCCGTTGTGAGGCCGTGCTCTGTATATAAGGGTCCGGGATAGTCTGTTGTGAGGCCATGCTCTGTATATAAGGGTCCGGGATAGTCCGCTGTGAGGCCATGCTCTGTATATAGGGGTCCGGGATACTCATAAAGCTGTGAGGCCATGCTCTGTATATAAGGGTCCGGGATAGTCCGTTGTGAGGCCATGCTCTGTATATAAGGGTCTGGGATAGTCCGTTGTGAGGCCGTGCTCTGTATATAAGGGTCTGGGATAGTCCGTTGTGAGGCCATGCTCTGTATATAAGGGTCCGGGATAGTCCGTTGTGAGGCCGTGCTCTGTATATAAGGGTCCTGGATAGTCCGATGTGAGGCCGTGCTCTGTATACAAGGGTTAGGAGCAGTAGTTGTGAGGCCGTGCTCTGTATATAAGGGTCTGGGATAGTCCGATGTGAGGCCATGCTCTGTATATAAGGGTCCGGGATAGTCCGTTGTGAGGCCATGCTCTGTATACAAGGTCCGGGATAGTCCGATGTGAGGCCGTGCTCTGTATATAAGGGTCTGGGATAGTCCGATGCGAGGCCATGCTCTGTATATAGGGGTCCGGGATAGTCCGTTGTGAGGCCGTGCTCTGTATATAAGGGTCCGGGATAGTCCGATGCGAAGCCATGCTCTGTATATAAGGGTCCGGGATAGTCCGATGTGAGGCTATGCTCTGTATATAAGGGTCCGGGATAGTCCATTGTGAGGCCATGCTCTGTATATAAGGGTCTGGGATAGTCCGTTGTGAGGCCGTGCTCTGTATATAAGGGTCCGGGATAGACCGATGTGAGGCCGTGCTCTGTATACAAGGGTTCGGGATAGTCCGATGTGAGGCCATGCTCTGTATATAAGGGTCTGGGATAGTCCGCTGTGAGGCCATGCTCTGTATATAAGGGTCCGGGATAGTCCGATGTGAGGCCGTGCTCTGTATATAAGGGTCTGGGATAGTCCGTTGTGAGGCCGTGCTCTGTATATAAGGGTCTGGGATAGTCCGTTGTGAGGCCGTGCTCTGTATATAAGGGTCCGGGATAGTCCGTTGTGAGGCCGTGCTCTGTATATAAGGGTCCGGGATAGTCCGATGTGAGGCCGTGCTCTGTATATAAGGGTCTGGGATAGTCCGTTGTGAGGCCGTGCTCTGTATATAAGGGTCCGGGATAGTCCGATGTGAGGCCGTGCTCTGTATACAAGGGTTCGGGATAGTCCGATGTGAGGCCATGCTCTGTATATAAGGGTCTGGGATAGTCCGCTGTGAGGCCATGCTCTGTATATAAGGGTCCGGGATAGTCCGTTGTGAGGCCGTGCTCTGTATATAAGGGTCCGGGATAGTCCGTTGTGAGGCCGTGCTCTGTATATAAGGGTCCGGGATAGTCCGTTGTGAGGCCGTGCTCTGTATATAAGGGTCCGGGATAGTCTGTTGTGAGGCCATGCTCTGTATATAAGGGTCCGGGATACTCATGAAGCTGTGAGGCCATGCTCTGTATATAAGGGTCCGGGATAGTCCGTTGTGAGGCCGTGCTCTGTATATAAGGGTCTGGGATAGTCCGTTGTGAGGCCGTGCTCTGTATATAAGGGTCCGGGATAGTCCGTTGTGAGGCCGTGCTCTGTATATAAGGGTCCGGGATAGTCCGTTGTGAGGCCGTGCTCTGTATATAAGGGTCCGGGATAGTCCGATGTGAGGCCGTGCTCTGTATACAAGGGTTAGGAGCAGTAGTTGTGAGGCCGTGCTCTGTATATAAGGGTCCGGGATAGTCCGATGTGAGGCCATGCTCTGTATATAAGGGTCTGGGATAGTCCGATGTGAGGCCGTGCTCTGTATATAAGGGTTAGGAGCAGTAGTTGTGAATATTGTTATATTTTTTCATTCCTTGATCTGACAGTATATACCGTATATTATATTGTTTCCCTTCTCCTCCTCCCACAGAACTTGATGCACCAAAAAATCTACGTGTGACATCTCGTGCGTCATCAACGTTAGAGCTGGAGTGGGATAACAGCGATGCGGAGGGTGAGGGCTATCTGGTGGTATTCAGCACCTTAGCCGGAGATCAGTACCATGAGCTGAGGGTGCCACGCAATGCCGGGCAAACCACCAGAGCCACGCTCACAGGTAAGCCGAGAGGACACGGAACCTGCTAGACAACACTGACCCACTGTGATATGTCTAATGCAGCCCTGAAGGGGGCGATGCGGGAGACGGAAGAGGGGATCACTCCGCCCTGCACTCACTATAGGGGCCTTTAAAGGGGGAGTGCAGCAAAAATAGTTTTCTTTCAAATCAACTGGTGCCAACAACAACAAGTGCCGGAGATTTGTAATTTGAAAGAAAATTTGTTGGGGTGAACAACCCCTTTAAGGACAGTGATGGGGGCAGTACATGATGCAGGAAGCCATGCTGTCATTCTGGGGTCTGTCAGGTTTCCAGCATGGTGTCCGGCATTGAATGCAGCAATGGACCCAGATGTGAACAGAGACCAAGGAGGATGATCCATCCCCCAGAAGGAAGCCCCCGGCACCGAGCCCCCTTAGAGCTTATAGACATGGGCCGTGTATAGAAGACAAGCGCTGTAATTCACTTGTATCTCAGGGGAAGACGAATAGGACTAGAGGTGTCTATCAGACAGGAGAAGGTATGGTAGGTGGACAATGAGAATAAAGAAACTCCACAAACAGGGAACATAAACCTATAATACTTACTCTATAACATCGGGACACACTATAGGAGACACAGTATAAAAGACACACTATAGGAGACACAGTATAAGAGACATACTATAGGAGACACAGTATAAAAGACACACTATAGGAGACACAGTATAAGAGACATACTATAGGAGACACAGTATAAAAGACACACTATAGGAGACACAGTATAAAAGACACACTATAGGAGACACAGTATAAGGGACACACTATAGGAGACACACTATAGGAGACACAGTATAAGGGACATACTATAGGAGACACAGTATAAAAGACATACTATAAGAGACATACTATAAGAGACATACTATAAGAGACATACTATAAGAGACATACTATAAGAGACATACTATAAGAGACACACTATAAGAGACACACTATAAGAGACACATACTATAAGAGACATACTATAAGAGACACACTATAAGAGACATACTATAAGAGACACAGTATAAGAGACATACTGTAAGAGACATACTATAAGAGACACGCTATAAGAGACACGCTATAAGAGACACGCTTTAAGAGACACACTATAAGAGATACACTATAAGAGACACACTATAGGAGACACAGTATAAGAGACATACTATAAGAGACACTATAAGAGACACGCTATAAGAGACACGCTATAAGAGACACGCTATAAGAGACACGCTATAAGAGACACGCTATAAGAGACACGCTATAAGAGACACGCTATAAGAGACACACTATTTGAGACACACTATAAGAGACACGCTATAAGAGACACGCTATAAGAGACATCCTATAAGAGACATAGCTTCCTCTTCAGCCCCTCCTGTGCAAAAGGGACATATCAGGATCATAGGAGAAATAACATGTAGAACACAACATGTCAGCACCATAACCCAATGAAACCTATAGCAGTAGCTTACAGTCTGTTTGGACACATATAACTCAGTAAGTGCTCGGCAATTTTCAGGTTGTTAAGAAATTAACTGTTATTATTATTATTATTACGTCTCTAAAAGTAAAGCAGCGTCAGCCATAATGTGTCAGCTGACATCTATACCCTTGAAGTCTCTGGAGCCGTCACCACGGGGCAGCACTCTCTCACCGTGTGGTGCCCGTCTTATTTTGTTGAGGGGTCTGAGTACCTGTTATTTGGGTCAGCAGGTATAATTATGGAATTGCTTTGTCACGCCACGTTGTTACATTTTGGAGCGTTCTTATATCCGGCCCCACCGAATCCTAGAAGTCTCCGCTTTCTGCTGATCACAGCTCAGGGCTTGTTTTTAACATATAAAGACAGTTCTGCTGCTTCAGTTTTTAAAATAGCAATTTGCATATACTCCAGAATGTTATACAGAGGGATCAGCTTAATAGCAATTACTTGCACAGTCAATATTTGCCTAGAAAATTAACTTTTTCCCCCAAAACACATTTCACCATCATTGCAGCCCGGCCTTACAAGGACCAGCTAACATTGTTTTAGTGATTGATCTCCAGCCCTGTCCTCATCAACACCCACACCTGTGTTACTGGAGCAATCTGTCATGATTAAGTAAGAATGACACCACTGGACACTTTAAAAGGAGGCTGGTGCTTGGCATCATTGTTTCTCTTCTGTTACCATGGTTATCTCTAAAGAAACACGTGCAGTCATCATTGCACTGCACAGAAATGGCCGAACAGGGAAGAGTATCGCAGCTAGAAAGATTGCACCTCAGTCACCAATCTATCGCATCATCAAGAACTTCAAAGAGAGAGGTTCCATTGTTGCCAAAAAGGCTCCAGGGCACCCAAGAAAGACCAGCAAGCGCCAGGACCGTCTCTGAAAAGTGTGGTCAGCTGTGGGATGGGACTACCAGCAGTGCAGAGCTTGCTCAGGAATGGCAGCAGGCAGGTGTGAGGGCGTCTGCACTGTGCACTGTGAGACTGCGGAGACTCTTGGAGCAAGGCCTGGTCTCACGGAGGGCAGCAAAGAAGCCACTTCTCTCCAGAAAAAACATCAGGGACAGACTGATATTCTGCAAAAGGTCCAGGGAGTGGACTGCTGAGGACTGGGGGAAAGGTGCAGGGAGTGAACTGCTGAGGACTGGGGGAAAGGTCCAGGGAGTGGACTGCTGAGGACTGGGGGAAAGGTCCAGGGAGTGGACTGCTGAGGACTGGGGGAAAGATGCAGGGAGTGGACTGCTAAGGACTGGGGGAAAGGTGCAGGGAGTGGACTGCTGAGGACTGGGGGAAAGGTCCAGGGAGTGGACTGCTGAGGACATGGGGGGAAAGGTCCAGGGAGTGGACTGCTGAGGACTGGGGGAAGGTCCAGGGAGTGGACTGCTGAGGACTGGGGGAAAGGTCCAGGGAGTGGACTGCTGAGGACTGGGGGAAAGATACAGGGAGTGGACTGCTAAGGACTGGGGGAAAGGTGCAGGGAGTGGACTGCTGAGGACTGGGGGAAAGGTCCAGGGAGTGGACTGCTGAGGACATGGGGGGAAAGGTCCAGGGAGTGGACTGCTGAGGACTGGGGGAAGGTCCAGGGAGTGGACTGCTGAGGACTGGGGGAAAGGTCCAGGGAGCGGACTGCTGAGGACTGGGGGAAAGGTCCAGGGAGCGGACTGCTGAGGACTGGGGGAAAGGTCCAGGGAGCGGACTGCTGAGGACTGGGGGAAAGGTCCAGGGAGTGGACTGCTGAGGACTGGGGGAAAGTCATTGTCTCTGATGAATCCCCTTTCCGATTGTTTGGGACATCTGGAAAACAGCTTTTTGGGAGAAGACGAGGTGAGCGCTACCACCAGTCTTGTCTCATGCCAACTGTAACCGGCATCCTGAAACCATTCATGTGTGGGGTTGCTTCTCATCCAAGGGAATCGGCTCTCACAGTCTTGCCTAAAAACACGGCCATGAATAAAGAATGGGACCAGAATGTCCTCCAAGAGCAACTTCTCCCAAACGTCCAAGAGCAGTTTGGCCATCAACAATGCCTTTTCCAGCATGATGGAGCACCTTGCCATAAAGCAAAGGTGATAACTAAATGGCTCAGGGAACAAAACATAGAGATTTTGGGTTCATGGCCTGGAAACTCCCCAGATCTTAATCTCATTGAGAACTTGTGGTCAATCATTAAGAGACGGGTGGACAAACAAAAACCAACAAATTCTGACAAGATGCAAGCACTGATTGTGCAAGAATGGACGGCTATCAGTCAGGATTTGGTCCAGAAGTTGTATGAGAGCAGCCGGGGAGAATTGCAGAGGTCCTGAAGAAGAAGGCGAAACACTGCAAATATTATAGACTTGCTGCAGTAACTCATCTAGCTGTCAGTATAAGCTTCTGTTACTCATAATATGATTGCAATTATATTTCTGTATGTGATAAAAACATCTGACAAACACACAGAAAAACCAGAGGGCATGACTTTTGTCCATGACTGTATATATGTATATGTATGTCACCCAGACAGCTGACTCTGACCCCCAGACACCTGACTCTGACCCCCAGACACCTGACTCTGACTCCCAGACACCTGACTCTGTCACCCAGACAGCTGACTCTGACCCCCAGACACCTGACTCTGACCCCCAGACACCTGACCCTCAGACACCTGACTCTGACCCCCAGACACCTGACTCTGACCCCCAGACACCTGACTCTGACCCCCAGACACCTGACTCTGACCCCCAGACACCTGACTCTGACACCCAGACACCTGAAGAGACTCTGTCAGAAGGATTATGGCGTCCTATCTCAGGGTGGCATAAACTAGTGACAGAGAAGCTGAACAGAGTGATGTATGACTTACATTGTTCTCTGCAGCTGATCCAGAGATCTCCTCCTGAATAACATGGACAAAAAGTAGTCCTCTCCATTATGTGCATGAGCCCAGAAGTCCTGGATATTCATGAGCACCAACCCTCTGTCAATCATCAGCTGGAGGGTGGGGAGAGTGGTGCGGCATAAAGCCCATTCCCCTGCATATCCAGATTATTTATTGTATATTATATAATAATCTTGATATCTTTCAGTTCTCCTTCTCACCACTGGGTATAAAACTAAGCTGAGACTTCCTGTTGTGTCTGTGGTGATAAGAGGAGGCTGCAGTAAAATGACCTGTACAGCATTGCAGCGTCATGTGACACCAGTAGATAGAGGAGACAATAGCAGCTCCCTGTGGAATGACCTTTTCACAGGTCACAGAGCGCGCTCAGTAATGTCTCACATTCATCTCAAGAGTCTGTCTATTGTCCATGAGGCTGGCTATAAAGCATGTCACTAAATGTCCAGGCAATATGGCCGCCCCCATAACAATGTACAAAAAGGGAAATAAAAAAAATTACAGTCAGAAATAGAAACAGATGAGAATAAAAGAAGAAGTTTTCGTATTTGACTCTGATCAGTAACAGAACATGTAGGTGACACCTTCCCTTTAAGGCATATTAAACCTAGTGACACATTCCCTTTAAGGGTAGCTTAACCTGTACCGGATTTGCAGCGGATTTCACGCTGGAAGTTTGCAGCAAAATCCACTGAAAATCCCGATATTGTGATCTTCAATGGGGTTACATTCCGCTTCGAGTATGTAACGCCGGCCCCTTTAACCCATCGCTGCCCAGAGCATACGTTACCTGCTCGGCGCCGCAGCTGCCTCTGAGGCTCCCGTCAGTCCCACTCAGCCAATCAGTGCACGGCCGCTGCACAGTCACTGATTAGCTGAGCGGGACCGGCGGGGTTAAAGGGGCTGGCGTTACTTATATGAAACCCCATAGAAGATCACAGTACCAGGATTCCAAGCGGATTACACTGCTAACTTATTGTTATGGCCGATCACTGTCTCCTCGGGTAAACTTTAGCTTTCCAAGCTGTCTTCTCCATCATGCTGAGATGCCCAGAGGTGCTCGGAAAACTACACGGAGGAAAGAGATCTAGAATTCCGGAAACATCTAATTTCTATCAGTCTGAGGAGAAAGTGGTCAATGCTCGGCCTGAGAGGGATTTAAAGGGCCGTGGTCCGAGGTTTTCTGCTGGTGTGTGTACGCCTCAGTGACCAGGAGAACGCGTCTCCAGCATCGCCAAGGAGAAGGACACACGTAAGTGCGGAGATAAGAAACTCTTATTACATCCAAGAGGAGAGATGAAGGAGCGGCTGTAAGCTGGGATATTGCCTGTCTCCGTGTGATATCAGGAGATAGAAGATGCCGCTACCTGGCCGTTGTGTCTTATAGAGATTAATGGGCTTGTCAGTTCTCCACTGAGGCCGGGAGACGGCATCACATAATCGACCTCAATAAACATGTCTGCCTTCTTGGCTTCATACCTTATAGCAGGGGTGGGGAACCTCGGCTCTCCAGCTGGTGCTAAAGCTTTGGCTCTGGAGACATGATGGGAGTTGTAGTTTTGCAACAGCTGGAGGGCCAAGGTTTCCTACTCCTGCCTTATACTCTGTATGACAGCAAAGTTGTGTAAGTCTTTGGTTTGTCAGATAATCCCAAAGGGAGGACTTGTCTAGAAGTAAAAAAATAAAAAAGAATCTGTTGTATTATTTTCCTGAAACAGCGCCACTCTTGTCCATGGCCATGTCTGGTATTGCAACAGGCCTATTTGTTATTGCTGTGAATCCTCTGCGCTGCTGTGCTGTAGAGTTGCACCAGTACTTAAGCAGATTAACATTTTATGTGTTTTTGAAGTTGCCGTACACAAACTACAAAGTCCTTGTACGCAAGTTATAGTTAGTAGCTTGGAAGTTAGTTTCTGAGGATCCCTATTCACTCAGAGATCCCTGCTGAGAGCAGATATACTGAGAGATAGAGTTTTGGTAAGGTCTCTTGGAGGTGACTTGAGAGCTAGGGAGGCTACCGTGAGGTGGGGGTTCTGCCCATTTAGTAGGTACTCTGCTGGAGGGGCTCTAACCACTTTGGATTCTGAGGCGATATACTTGAAAAGCAACCCGTCCTCATGGCTATAAAGATCTGACTGTTGCTGATCGAGGGTGCGGTGTCCCACCACAGGTGTTATTAGCTTTTATACCCCTTGCAAAAGTCTGTACTTCAAGTAAACATGGTAATGAAGTAGTACCTAAGTTTTACCACAAGATGTCGCTGTTATCTGTAAATGCACTTATGTATTGCACAGCTGTAGTGAACAAGGGGTTATTGTATGTTATATCTGTGCATGATTGAGAGCTGTTCTTTCCTTCCACCTACCTCTATCCTCTTTTCTCTTTACACTTTCTTCTCCACCACTCACAGGGGACATTACACCTCCTGTAGGAAGTTTTCACATGGGGAGAGAAAGTACACGCCCACACTTATTGAGTCTCACCCAAATCTTGGTGGAGAGAGGACGAGACGGCCCCTGCTGTAGTCCAGCTGGCCCTGGTTTTGCTAGGTCCCCCCTCCAGTTCAGTGTAGTCTAGTGGGCACATGGGAGACAGAGAGACTTTTTCTTCAAAATCTACACCTATTCCTAGTATGCAGTGCTAAGCTACTTGGGAGAGGACAAGTCAGAGAACACCTCAACCCATGCCATGAACACTTCTAAAAGAGCAGGACAGTATCCTAAAACAAGAGGAACTGGTCCGGATAGAGCAAAGTTGCTAGAAGCCTACGTACTCTATCTTGCAGCCCCGGTTTAACCAGGTAATTTGGCCACCTTGCTCAACTCAGGTAACAAGGTCTGGGGCTTGTGTAACCCTAATAGGACTGATCACCTGACACTGTAGGGCAACAGGTGGTACGATGACAGTAAAGGTCGAAACACGGGCACAAGTATCTTTCTACTTTCAAGTATTTTTCAGTATTCTACTGCTTCTTCTTCTAAAGTTCCGGCAGAGCACACTTCTACCGATAGTCCGGGTGGGTCACAACTCCACTCTACTGTGATAACTACCCAAGGGCCCCCCTCACAGCCCAGCAGGTCACCGACCACAGGGAAAAGGGTATAGCCAGCCACCTTAAACTAAAAGCAGGTGTGCCTCCATACCTGTGTGCCCAACTGATTGGAATACTTTATATATCTGGGGATTTTTTTTCAATAATCATCCTTATTCAAGTGAATGGGAATTAGCTGCAATACTAGACGCAGCCTGTGCAGTAAAGTGGGAGAAGGTGTTTCTGGGAGAAAGGTAATAGTGCTGAGCTTCAGTACCAGATAGAGTCCATGGACAGTAGTGGTCCTCTTCCTGGATGAGACCTCTTCATATAATCTTAGAGAAGCCATTTGAGCTTTCCTTTCTCTATTCCCTTGAGCAGGGATGAAGGTGGGGGGGGGGGCTCCGCTCAGCCGGGTACGGACGGCCTACATGTTGCATGTTATTTCATCATTATCCTATTTCAACAGGCAGCAGCTAATCAAATTTCCCAATTTCCATCTACTTCATGCATCAAATTATTCTCCAAGCAACCTCCAAGGAATATCTTATGTCTTTCAAAGGTTTCTTAGCGAATAATTCCAGATACTAATCTTCATCTAGCTCCCAGATATGACGGCCCCGCTAAATGTGATTACCAAAAATCTTAATATTACGCCCTGCCGCGCCAGAGTCACAGGCCGAAATTCTGTTAATTTCCAGTCAAAGTGGCCGATAAGTGGCGGAGATTAATCCTGGAACCTCGGGAAAAAGCGGAAACAAAAACATGACCGAAAGTCACAGAGAAACCTCAACAACCAAAGTTTTGTATTTTTCTGCACTTTTTGCATTTCTCCTGATTTTCATTCTTTTTGGGTGTGTTCACATGTACAGGATCTGCAGCAGATTTCATGGCCCAGATTGGATTTGCTTTGAATCTGCAACTTCAAATCTGCACCATCAAATCTGCTGCAGATCCTGTACGTGTGAAGATTTCCGTCTCCCTCAGAAAGGTTTTGAGGCTTCTTGTGGACCCTTCCCAGCTTCAGTTTTAGACCTTGGGGACCTTATCTACTTCCCGCAGTCCGAACCTACAATATCCAATGATGATGTCTCGTCCCGGAGGCGATCCGGTCTCATTCAGTCTTTATTTCTTGAAGAGTCTCCACTAAAGTTGAGCGGAGATGCAGAACTGTTCGAGTTCGTCAACATTCTCCAAACCCAAGTGCTCGGCATCTGTCTCCCGGCGTCTGGAGAAGTAGGGAGTTCTGGATACAGCCATAGGCCATAAGTTGTATCCATGTTTCCCTGACAGCCCTAGGGCAGCATCCCACGTCTCTGGATGCCGGGAGTCAAATGCCGAATCATTGGGTCCAGAGAACATTGCCGCAATTGATCAGATTGGCAACTCTGCTCAATTCTAGTCTCCACCGTTCTTGGGGAAGGAAGCAGGGACTATGTGGCATTTCAGTGTCTCTAATTCTGGTAACACCGGCCACTCCTCATCTGAGATCCTTCACCGTTCTCGAGAAACAGAAGGATCGGGCATGCTAAACTTTAGGCTGTATAACTTTGAGGACATCAGCATCTTTTAGTTTATTATAATTATTTATTTTTAAAGCCTCCTTGATTCTGTAGTGCTGTACATGTAATAAGCCTTTAAAGGGGTACTCTAGCAAAGAAAACAAAATCTTTCAAATCAACTGGTGTCAGAAAGTGCCAGAGATTTGTAATTTAATTCTATAAAAAAAAAAAATCTCCAAACTTCCAGTACTTATCAGCTGCTGTATGTCCTGCAGGAAGTGGTGTATTCTCTCCAGTCTGACACAGTGCTCTCTGCTGCCACCTCTGTCCATGTCAGGAACTGTCCAGAGCAGCAGCAAATCCCCATAGAAAACCTCTCCTGCTCTGGACAGTTCCTGACATGGACAGAGGTGGCAGCAGAGAGCACTGTGTCAGACTGGAGAGAATACACCACTTTCTGCAGGACATACAGCAGCTGATAAGTAGTGGAAGACTAGAGATTTTTTCATAGAATTAAATTACAAATCTTTGGCACTTTCTGGCACCAGTTGATTTGAAAGTTGTTGTTTTTTTTGTTGCTGGAGTTCGCCTTTACCACACAGGATGTACCGTAATATTAAATTTCCATTCCTGATCTTACGTTCTTAAAGAGGACCTGTTACCCCCGTTGCTGGGGTGACAGGCTCCCGACCCCCCACTAGAGCCCCTCATACTTACTTGATCGCGCCAGGTCCCGCTTCTTCGGCCGATCCCGGGGCGGAGATATTCCCGTGGGAAGCCCGGCGCGCGCGCTGCTGATATGAGTCCGATGCTCCATTCATTCTCTACAAGCGTCGGACTCATCTTAGCGGCGCGCGCCAGGCTTCCAGCGGGGATATCTCCGTCCTAGGACCGGACGAAGAAGCGGGACCCGGCGCGATCAAGTAAGTATGAGAGGCTCTAGTGGGGGGTCGGGAGCCTGTCACCCCAGCACCGGGGGTAACAGGTCCTCTTTAAAGCATGTATGCCGCCAGCGGAAATGTAAAGGTGTGTGGCAGCAGCTACTCTTCCCATGTATTGGGGGGTGGGGGGTTAGAAGAAAAGCTGTCAGTCAAGTGTGTAGTAAGTGTTACACCGCATCCCAGACACCCACTCCTGGTGTTCTTGTGTAGATTGTCTTCTGTGTCCGTTCCCATATTGTTGCGTTTTTCCCTCTGACTTTCCTTGTCCTTATGTGAGTGGATTAGTCTATGTCTAATCTCCCTGGAAATATCTCTTTTAGCTGTGTGAGGATTACAGTATATATGAGAAGCCACCGGGCTGCGGTTCGGTCGCTGACTGTGTGACTGTCGCCAGGAGCGATGACATCTCGATAATTTGTGGCTTCAGAGAATTGGGATGAAAAAGAAAGAAAAGTGGCAGTGGGGCGCAGAAAGGATGTGGACATATCGGGGGCTTCTGCCTCGCCGCGGTCTATGGTTCTCTTAGTACTTACAGATTTGAATGGAATGAATACAATGGCCACCATTTCTGCACAGTACTGGGGGCGGCCATATGGCCTGGGCATTAACAGCATTTAGTGACATGCTTTACAGCCAGCCTCATGGACATAGATGACAATAGACAGACTCTGTCCCCTTGAGATGAATGTGAGACATTACTGAGCGCGCTCTGTGACCTGTGAAGAGGTCATTCCACAGGGAGCTGCTATTGTCTGCTCTATCTACTGGTGTCACATGATGCTACAATGCTGTACAGATCACTTTACTGCAGCCTCCTCTTATCACCACAGACATAACAGAAACTCAGCTTAGTTTTACCCCCAGTGGTGAGAAGGAGAACTGAAAGATATTAAGATTATTAAATAATATAGATAGAAAAATGTCACCAAAAATTCGTAAAACTCTGTTTAACATAAAAACAATATTTATACAATAATTGACCTCCATTCTGGAGATTTGTAGGGGTCTCAGCAGTCAGAACCCCACTCATCATCCAGTTATCCCTTAGCACATAATCAGCTCAGGCATCAAGGTCAGATGGGTCGGCCAAGTACCGGACTTCATAGTCACCTTATTGTGTATCCTGACCACCTGGACCACCTCCCAATGGGCCAATCAGTGACGTGTACATAACATGTGTCCCGGGACAATGCGGAAACTGATAGGGGGGCACAGATAGGAGCTAAAGCCTGGTTCACACTATGTTTTTTTTTTTGTTTTTTTCATTTGTTTAAAAAAAAAAAAAAAAGGATTGGAAAATGCATGCACCCAAACCTATCTGTTTTTCCATTCATTTTTTGTTAAAACAGATAGAAAAAGCGCAGTGTGAACCCGGCCTTAGTTGCAGATTTATGTTACTAAATAATGAGATGTTTACATGGAAATAATTCCCTATCCTGCCCATCCTGATAGAGCGGAGCCGCCGCCATGATGTGGGTGAGTACTCTATCAGGAGCGTCCACCTGATTATACGACGTCTTATTGTATTCCTGACAGCCGTGACGGGTTTGGATGGGGCGGTATTGTAAGGAATGGAGGCGTTGGTATAAATTGTCTTTATTGCAGTATACGGCGTATACAGCGGAGGGAGCAGGAGAGAAGCCATCTATCATGGTGCGGGATCCTTGTTACCGTGCACAGTACATGGGCTGGCGGTGTGAACATCTTCCTCTATGATTAATGACCTGGTGGCGTGACGCCGCGCACCCAGATTGTCAGCCAAAGATTTATCGGGAAATCTAACAGGACTTTAATTTGTTTTCAGCAGTTTTTTAACTACTCTTGATATTTCAACTTTCTAGAAATATCTCAGTTTTCACATTAGAAAGGTTCTGCTAGAGTTCTGCAGAGTCTGAGCGGGCGCAGAGCGACTGATATAAATCAATGTGACAGGATTCATTAGCTTTCCTGATATCACTCTCTGTAATTCATAAACTGCATCCAATGACATCACTGTATTCCATCTCACCCGAGGAGAGCCGACTGTACAGCGTTCTGATGTCTGGAGCCTAAAAAGCCGACTCATCAACACGGTCAGGGATGGGAACCTGCGGCCATCCAGCTTTTACATTACTACAATTTCCATCATGCCCGGACAGCCGAAGGTGGTTGCCGCAAATCCGACCCCTGTAATCACTGATGGTTGCACTGATCACTAGTCATAAAATGTTGCATTACTGGCAGTAGTGATGATCGGAGATGCAAACTGTTCAGGTTCCGCAATGTTCTCCTAACCCGACCGTTCAGCGTTTGACTCCCGGCAGCTGGTGAAGTTGGATGCCGCCCTAGGCCTGCCAGGAAAACACAGATAGAGCCTGAGGCCTATGGTTGTGTCCATGTTTTCCAGGACTCCCTAGGGCGGCCTCCAACTTCACCAGCTGCCAGGAGTCAAACGCTGAACGGTCGGGTTAGGAGAACGTTGCGGAACCTGAACAGTTTGCATCTCCAATCATCACTAGTGCTGGGTCCTCCAGACATATAGCGGGGCACACTTATACTGCATATAACGGGGCACACTTATATTGTATGTTCTGGGGCACACTTATACTGTATATACTATAACACACGCATACTGTATACAGTATGTGGTGCACTCCTGTGAGGCTCGACCGGTCACTTGCCAGATGGTACTGTGTGATGCCAGAACTGTGGTGGTTGGTCGAGATATAGCTCAGCCAGATGGTATACTGTTGTGGCACCAGTGCCGGTTGAACACACAGGTATGGGGGCACACCTCCGTTTATTTTAGAGTGGCGAGCTATACCCTTTCCCCTGCTGTCGGTGACCTGCCAGGCTGTGAGGGGGTCCCTTGGGTACTTATCATGGTTGCCTGGAGGGGAGCTGTGACCCACCCGTACAATGGGTACCACCACCAACAGAAAGGGGAGATGACCCAAGGATGTGGTGTATACTGTGTAGGTGCTTGGGTGCCTTGGGAGCTGAGAACCTTTAGGGTAGTAGATCTGGGAGTAGTAGAGAGAAGTTTGTACTGAGAGTCCCGAGAAGCTTGTACTGCAGGTTCAGTGTAGTAGAGAGGAGTAGGTTGTGAGAGTCCCAACCCAAGTAGTAATGTCCTTTGTCGAAACTTTAGAAGAAGAAGTAGTAGAATACTGAAGACTTGAAAATAGAAGTTTACTTGTGCCCATGTTTCGACCTTTGTCTCTATACCACCTTCTGCCCACCAGTGTTGGGTGACCCATCCTATGAGGGTGACACAAGTCCCAGACCTTGTTATCTGGTTTCTTGGTTACATCCACGCTGCGAGATAGAGTACGTAGGCTTCTAGCAACTTTGCTCTATCTGGATCAGTTCCTCTTGTTTTCAGGATTCTGTCCTGCACTTTTAGACTTGTTCTCGCCATGGGTTGGGGTTTTCTCTGTCTTGTCCTCTCCTTGGAGTAGCTTACCACTGCATAGTGTGTAGAAGTGCTGCTTTCAAGAAACTGGTGTCTGCGTCTCCCATTTGCGTCTGTTTACTACCACCGTCTAGACCGCATTACTGACACTGACTAAGACTGCGGACTAGTTCTAGAGTGGGGACCTGGCAAAGCCAGGGCCCAGCTGGACCCCAGCAGGGACCAACTTGTTTTGCGTCTTCTCTGCTCAACAACCAGACTAAGACTTACTAAGAAAAGTGTATACTTCTTCTCCCCATGTGACAACTTCCTACAGGAGGTGTTATGTCCCCTGTGAGTTGTGGAGAAGAAAACATATAAAGAAAGGAGCATAGAAATAGGCAGAGACGAAGAGAGGGTTTACATTGGTGCACAGATTACAACAAACAATAACCCTTTAGTTACCTGCAGCCGTGCAAAATACAAGTACAGTTACAAACAATAGCGACTTCTTGTGGCAAACCTTAGGTACTACTTCATCACCACCACAGTTACTTGAAGTACAGGCTTTTGAAAGGGGTGTAACATACTAGTAACACCCGTGGTGGGACACCACATTTATACTGGGGCACAGAATCCTCATTCCGCGTTGTGGAAGAAGCGACCCTGTCTGTACAGAACAGACGGTGTCCAGTGCAAGAGAAAGAACAGCTCTGGGGTACAAACTGCTGCAGTAGCTGGTAAAGTACAGTGCAGACTAGTAAAAAGCAGGGGTGGCATCGAGAAATGTTACCTGGCAGCAGAGCAACTACCTCCGTCTCCTTAGAAGAAACAATAGGTTAAAATTTAACCCGTCCAATCTGTGTTCCCCTTGTTGGGAGATGTCAGGTATTCGGTGCCGGGTGACTCTGGCTACAAAGTGTATGCAAATACAGATAGAGGTCTTCTCTCTGCGTTTTATTGTTATACCAGATCAATTTTAGCAAGAATAAAAAAAATAAAAAAATGAGTATACATCAAACAGACGAGGGAGGCGCAGTGCGGAGATGCCACTTTCACCACATCAAAGAGAGGCAATTTTTCATAATTCTTTTGCCTTTGTACAAGAAAGTGCACGTATCCGTCTGTGCATCGGGAGCTAAGTGACACGGATCGTGTAAGGAGACGTATTAATATCTTAATCCGGGGGTGTCACCGCGCTCCTCTTATGTGCTGGAAAGTGCATCAGTTTAGAACCAAGCTGACAAAAATTTAATTAAAACTTTGATTAATTCGCTTTCTGCTCTTAACATGACACCGTGAGAATGACAAGCGGCATTACAGGAGTGTGCGAGGTGTGAGAGGTCCGGCCTGGGAGAGATGGATGTGCAATGAGAGTGCTGGCTGTGATGGACAGTGCATGAGCCCGCGTCCTTCTAATCATTCTGTGTCCTTCTATTCCCCAAGATTTGATCCCAGGAACGGAATACGGAATAGGAATATCTGCCATCCGAGATAATCTTCAGAGCGCACCGGCAACAATGAACGCCCGGACTGGTGAGTGATCCGCAGCATGAACAATGGCCTTGTGCTTGACAGATTGTTAATTCTACATCATGGCGGCTTATGTACTATTCATATGGCAAATCCGCGGCTTAGCGCCCACCGCTACGGCACCTGACTTGACTTTATTGTGTTTGTTTGAAATGTTGGAAACAAAAGTGTTAGGTGGAATCCTTATTAGCTGTGAAAACTTTACAGAAACCTCAGGTCTCTCTCACACGTGCGGGGATTTCTCTGGCCAACAAAACCTATTTTTTCTCTGTGATCCGTGGAAAATACAATTTTCAAAACCCAGAACTAGCCAGCTATCCCTCCAGGAAAGGACCTAGCATAGGGATAACTCCTGTATGGAGACACCAAGACCACCATATTATGTGGCTTCATCAGTCAATATCCAACCCAAATACGCGTCTAATGATATGACCGGGGAAATACCAAGGCCAGGGATCCATCCACAGACAGTTTCCTCCCATCAGTGTGGAGCAGGATGCTGTCTAGGTAGGAGCAATGACTAGTGGACCAATATGGCAAACAGACCTAGCCACAATCCTGCTCCACATTGATGGGAGGTAACCCCCCCGGGGGCAGCTGTCTGTGGATGGATACCCGGCCTTGGTATTTCCCTGGTCATATCATTAGACGCGTATTTGGGTTGGATACTGACTGAGGAGGCCCCTTGGTGGTGTTAGTGTCTCCGTACAGGAGCCACCCCTTAGTTAGGCCCTTCCCTGGGGGGGATATCTGGCTAGTCCTGTGTTTTGAGACTCCTAACTGCAGCTCTGCGTTGCTTTTTGCATGATGATGTTTCCCAGGGAGCAATGCATTCCATTGTATTGAGCGATTTAACTGACAGCCGCTGGCTGCTCTCCCTGAGATCAGTGATCTATTTGCCGTATTACCTATAGAAGCAGTGATTCTGTGGATAGATAGGTGTCCCTGCTTCTTCATGCACATGGTATTTTCTGCTGTTAGAAAGTGTGACATGGAAGCAAAGCAGCACCCGACCAGTCATGGTGGCTCCTGGAACATCTCTTATTTTTACAAACTTCTAGTTTGCACATGGCCACATCAGACAAGTCCCTCATGACTGCTGAAACCATAGGACAGAAGTGCAGACGTGTTCTGCTGAGCCGTTTGACCTTTTGTTTCTCCTTGGAAAGCCAAGCGTGTGGTGTACGGACCCCTAGAAAGTATTATAGAAAGTGTTGCGTGAACTGAGACGAACCAGAATGCTCAGACTGTGACTCCTGTGGCTGCAGAAACTAAATGGAAAACATGGATACAGCCATAGGCCACAGGCTGTATCCACCAGGACTCCCTAGGATGGCATCCAACTCCTCCAGCCAATGGTAGTCAAGAATTTAGAGATGTTGGGTGCTCAATCCGAGAAGGTACATCAGACCTTCTCTGCCCCAGAACCAGTGGTTATGAATATTCTGTAAGGAAAATGTCTCCATACGCCTCCTATTATGGGCCCCATCACGTACTTCAGGCCTAAGATTCAGTTTTCTGGTTCAACCATATAACATAACGTTATAATAAAAAAAATAATAATTGACTAATGTACTGGATACTATTGAGCTTTTTGCCCCTTCACAGGATAATATCTGTACACATTACATCAGACAAAGCCGCCGATCTCATTAGGACTGACTGACGCTCTGTGTATAGTGGCCTCTCCACCGTCTCCCGATGGCAGATATCGGGGATATCGATAGCTGGGGGGCAAACAAGCCTTCAGCTGCCAGCTACAATGCAATTATATGATAGCGTCTACAAACTTCCAAACCTGAAAGCGGGAACATGATACAAGCAGAGATAACACCGGCCGTGAGTAAATTAGCAATAAACCTCCCTGGGCTATAAAGCGGTGGTGGCGTCTCGGAGATGTCATTGTTTGTATCCGGCTGAAGCCTCATTATAATAGAGTAAGCTGTAAGTCTGTCTGTCTCCCGCACATCAGATACCATCGGAGTTCCTAATGTGAGAACTGTCATCAGAAGTTAAAGCATCAGCTCCGGTGATCTCTCCGCATCTCTCCACCGGCGCTTTGCTTGTTTATTTTATTATTATTAGAGATTTGCTTGAATGTTATAGGAGAGTTTGTTTCCCTCATTTGCCGGCGTGCCAGATGTAACGCCTGATGTCGGCAGCCCTGACAATAACCTCGTCCCGAGACTCCGCGCAACATCAACAAATTACAAGTGATAACATTCACCTCCTCGAGGGATGAGGCCGATCCTTCTATCAGCCATAATTCAGGAAGCTGCCGGAGTGCAGATCAGGAGACAGCCGGGAGGTTACCGGGGGATCCAGCCGCCTGCGTCAGGCTTCCAATTCTTTGTCAGCCCATAAGACGGATACGACAATCAGATCTGACTGATACAAAATAGAAAATGATAGAATTTCTACCATTTATGTAAAGCAGGTGCTGCCGCAATGTTCTATATCACTATAGGTATTAAAGGGGTGCTCCAGCAAAAATCTTTGTCTTTCAAATTGACTGGTATCAGAAAATGACAGAGATTTGTAATTTACTTCTATTAAAAAAATAAATCTGGTCTTCCAGTACTTATCAGCTGCTGTATGTCCTGCAGGATGTGGTGTATTCTCTCCAGTCTGACACAGTGCTCTCTGCTGCCACCTCTGTCCATGTCATCTCCTTGAGAAGAAAAGGATCTGAAATCAAATGGCCAGACCCCTATCTCCCCTGATATCTGCCTATGGCTGTATCCATGTTTTCTCGGTCTCCCCAGGGCGGCATCCAACTTCAGCAGCCACCGGTAATCAAATACCACATGCTCAGGGACGGATAAAGCCAGGTGTGCTCGAAGTTCGCTCAACTCTAACAGACACCGAATTCTGTGAAACAAACTCGTACAAACAAAAAAGAGTCTCTGTCTGCAGGTGTATTTCTTCCTATCTCAGGGTAGCCTGAACTAGTGACAGAGAAGCTGAACAGAATGATGGATCACTTACACTGTTCTGTGCAGCTGATCCAGAGATCTCCTCCTGAATAACATGGACAATAAGAAGTCGTCTTCATTATGTGCATGTGCTCAGTAGTCCTGGATATTCATGAGAAGTAGAAAACTCCACCCACCAGCCGCTGATTGGCAGTTATCTATCCATGCTGTGTATAGGCAGTAACCTGTCAATCAGCAGCTGGAGGGCGGGGGGAGGGATGTGACAAGAATCCTATTCTACTGCATATCTGTGCAGCATTTCTGTCACTAGTTTATACTGCTCTCATTTCATATTCATCTTTAGTTTGACTGAAGCAGCGTGTGAACTTCATAAATGGACGAAGTTAGTAATATAAATTATTGTCCAAACTTTCAGGCGCTACATCAGCGATGGCGCAAACAGCTTTGTGGCCTCCTCACTGGCTCCTACAGGCTCCATGCCGCACATTACATAGTTAACCATTCCCATTCCTCATAGACGGGGAGGTTTACGGCCGATAACAAGGATTTTATCAGCCGACAAACGAGCATTTTCTTGTTCCTCAGATAATCTCTGGCCCTTTTTACATGATCCAAAATTGTGAATGGGCTACATGAACATTTACCCACAATGGGCCCATATACAGTGTACTATCACCAGTAGGGATAAGTGCAGATCGCGCTATCATTAGGTTTTCAGAATGTTGGAATCCTTAAAACAGGGAGGTTGTCAGATCTGATTCAGACTGGTGTATAAACCACTGAAAACACCCGCCGCCTCATTCCAGGAGCTCTGCAAGCACCGAGTCACAGGCGCCGCTTACTTCACATTAATTCAATATACTTGTCAGTTACCTGAACAGATGAATCACACATGCAAAAAAAAATCTAAGACATGAGAAGCCCCCGACCCGCGGCTCACATGAATAAGAAACCCTTGTGTACATGCTATAGGTGATCTAACCACACTATGGGAAAACAGACACCTACTGATGCATCAGGGACGTTCTAGGATGATGAAGGTCAATACACGACTTGTACTTTACCAAAAGTCTGTCATTATTACAAATATTGCCATACCGATGCTTTCCTAGAGCTTGCAGACATTACTCTAAATACTTTTTTTTATAAGTTTTAATCTATATTGGTTATTTACCTTTACCAAACTGTTGGACTCTTCACAATTTTGTTACAACCAATGGTTTGTGTTTCCTGGGAGGAGCAGAGTTGTGGACATATGTAAGATGGAAAGAAAAAGTCCACAACAGATGGGTGGTCTGGATCGGATGGTAAGATGGGTGAGATGGATGGTCTGGCTAAGATGGTAATATGACTGAGATGGGTGGTTTGGCTAAGATGGGTGAGATGGGTGGTCTGGCTAAGATGGGTGAGATGGGTGGTTTGGCTAAGATGGGTGGTCTGGCTAAGATGGGTGGTCTGGCTAAGATGGTGAGATGGGTGGTTTGGCTAAGATTGTAATATGAGTTAGATGGGTGGTTTGGCTAAGATGGGTGAGATGGATGGTCTGGCTAAGATGGTAATATGACTGAGATGAGTGGTTTGGCTAAGATGGGTGAGATGGGTGGTCTGGCTAAGATTGGTGAGATGAGTGGTCTGGCTAAGATGGGTGAGATGGGTGGTCTGGCTAAGATGGTGAGATGGGTGGTTTGGCTAAGATTGTAATATGAGTTAGATGGGTGGTTTGGCTAAGATGGGTGAGATGGGTGGTCTGGCTAAGATTGTAATATGAGTTAGATGGGTGGTTTGGCTAAGATGGGTGAGATGGATGGTCTGGCTAAGATGGTAATATGACTGAGATGGGTGGTTTGGCTAAGATGGGTAAGATGGGTGGTCTGGCTAAGATTGGTGAGATGAGTGGTCTGGCTAAGATGGTAAGATGGGTGAGATGGATGGTTTGGCTAAGATTGTAATATGAGTGAGATGGGTGGTTTGGCTAAGATGGTAATATGGGTGAGATGGGTTGTTTGGTTGAGATGGTAAGATGGGTGAGATGGATGGTCTGGCTGAGATGGTAATATGGGTGAGATGGATGGTTTGGCTAAGATGGGTGAGATGGATGGTCTTGCTGAGATGGGTTAGATGGGTGGTCCGGATAGGTCAAACTGCTCTTTGTATGATCACACAGATGGATATCCGGTACGTTCTGTGGTCTGGTTGTTACATAAGTCTTATTAGTTGCCCGGGGTTTGCTGATGGGCAGTAGGTTGATTTGTAAAACCTCAGGTTCTTCTCAGAGCCAGAGCTTCTTACTTTTACCTATAAAGCCATGAAAATGTAAAAAAAAAATCCTATAGTCTATAAAAGTCAAATATAAAAGGTTCAAAATGTCAGGTTTGTCAATATTCTGTCCTCTCTATAGTTCCATCAGATTTTATTACACAGCTCAGATAAAACGTTCTTATCTCTCTCGTGTCTTTCTGTCGTAGACTTGGACAACCCAACAGACCTGATGGTCACGGGCTCCACCGACAAGACCATTTCCCTAGTCTGGACCAAAGCTCAGGGTCCCATTGACCACTACCGCATCTCCTTCACTCCGTCATCTGGAATGGCTTCTGAAATCACAGTCCCCCCGGAAATCTCCCAATATGACCTCACAGATCTTGACCCCGGAACGGAATACACTATAACCATAATCGCAGAAAGGGGGCGACAGCAAAGTCGGGAGACCACGGTGGATGCCTATACAGGTAGGTTTCTATGATGCAAAGGACTGTGTTGTTTAATCCCTTGTAATAAGGTTTCATCATTTCTCACCCATAAACTTCCTCCCACATTCCACCTGGTTAGAGCCCCGGTGATTTGTTTTATGGCTACCTCACCGCTAAATAAATTAGGTCATAAATTTCACTTAAAGATCACCGCATATTTGTAACAATAAAATAAGTAAAGCAAATTATTTATAGGAGCCTATTCATTATGCTGACAATGGCCGGACTTGCCGTGCCGAGAACCTATTAATTAATTATCGCCTGTCCGCGAGAAAACAACGTTTTACAGTCAAATTGTTTCTGGCGTTTCTTGACAATATGCAAATCATGTATGCTAATGCCGCCCAACGCCTTGCTCTGCTCCTCCAAACTGTTTTGGGTCTTTCACTTATTAAATATACTGTAAATGGAGGATGTTTCGTCGTGGAGTGATTGGGGCTCGTGAGATTTGAAGTGAGTTTTGTGATTAGTAAAATACAATATTTAGTGTTGAGCGGAGATGCTGAACTTTTTGGGTTTGACAACATTTTCTGAACCTAAATTTTTGGCGTTTGACTCACGCTGTCTGGAGAAGTTGGATGCCCTCCTAGGACTACATATAACTTCTCCACATGACGGGAGTCAAATGCCGAATGATCAGGAAACCCCCTTGAAGTGTGTGCAGATGACCATGGTGGTTTCCACTGGTCATAGGCAGGTTCTCCAAGCATGGAACATCATTCTGACCCCAGCAATGCCCTAATAGGATGTCAGTTACCTCATCTCACACAGGGAATAGTGGAGTGACCACCCTGAAAGGACGATTCCACCCTGGGCTATCCCACCGCTGACCCTCTACTGCACCCTGACTCATGGACCCAATGCATAGAACATTGCATTGTGTCCTTTATTCTATAGCAAAAAGATTAAAGGTTACATCCAACGTGGCAATGTTTCGGCCCCATTTGTCAAGCAATCAGAAACAAAAACATATGATGACATAGATACATATATACTACCCCAAATATTCCCCACAGGGATGCAGAGCCCTTCTACCACCTCCCCACTTGGTCACTGCCAGAACCTACACACAATAAAATAAAGGTTAAAAACAGTATAAATATAATACTACATAATACTCTCATTGCTACAAATAGAAGGAAGCCATAATGAGAAAAATCTAATATTTCGCCTTTTTCAGATTACTTAGTTGGAAACACAAAAAGAATAGGAGAAGCATCTTAGGCCTCGGGCGGCCGATATTCAATTATCCACCAATATTACGAGTCATTGATCAAACTTTTCCATCTTCTGTGGACGTCGCTGCTCAGATCTGTCTCTCCGTGTAACCCCAGACAGACTGGATGAGATCAGGGCTCGGTGGGGGCTGGATGTTGGGGATCATTGTCCGGCTGCTGAATAATCATTTAGAGGCTTTTTCTACAATGGGGACTTGTAGTAACCAAGAGGACATGTCACGCGCGCCTCTCTCATTCAATCACAGCAGGACACTGAGCACGGCGGGATTCTCCGCCGCGGAATTCCGCCGTGTTTGTTCAGTGTGAATGGGGCCTTTGGTGGATTCTGTTAGAGGAATCCTATAGAAGTTAATGGGGGCTTAAATTCTGCTTGCATTTTGCTTAAATTCTAGTCCTATTCTGGCAGAGCTGAATAGACAAGGAATTCAAGCAGAAAACTTTCCTTTACAATTCCTCAAGAATTCCTTATAGTGACACATGGCTCCGTGTAATAGTGATACATGGCTACGTGTAATAGTGATACATGACTACGTGTAATAGTGATACTACGTGTAATAGGGATACATGGCTACGTGTAATAGTGATACATGGCTACGTGTAATAGTGACACATGGCTACGTGTAATAGTGACTCATAGCTACGTGTAATAGTGATACATGGCTCTATGTAATAGTGATACATGGCTCTGTGTAATAGTGAGACATGGCTACGTGTAATAGTGACACATGGCTCTGTGTAATAGTGAGACATGGCTATGTGTAATAGTGAGACATGGCTACGTGTAATAGTGAGACATGGCTCCGTGTAATAGTGACACATGGCTCCGTGTAATAGTGACACATGGCTCCGTGTAATAGTGATATATGGCTCCGTGTAATAGTGATACATGACTACGTGTAATAGTGATACTACGTGTAATAGGGATACACGGCTACGTGTAATAGTGATACATGGCTACGTGTAATAGTGACACATGGCTACGTGTAATAGTGACTCATAGCTACGTGTAATAGTGATACATGGCTACGTGTAATAGTGACTCATAGCTACGTGTAATAGTGATACATGGCTACGTGTAATAGTGATACATGGCTACGTGTAATAGTGATGCATAGCTACCTGTAATAGTGATACATGGCTCTGTGTAATAGTGATACATGGCTCTATGTAATAGTGATACATGGCTCTATGTAATAGTGATACATGGCTCTATGTAATAGTGATACATGGCTACGTGTAATAGTGATACATGGCTACGGGTAATAGTGACACATGGCTCCGTGTAATAGTGGCACATGGCTCTGTGTAATAGTGACACATGGCTCCGTGTAATAGTGATACATGACTACGTGTAATAGTGATACTACGTGTAATAGGGATACACGGCTACGTGTAATAGTGAGACATGGCTACGTGTAATAGTGACTCATGGCTCCATGTAATAGTGATACATGGCTACGTGTAATAGTGATACATGACTACGTATAATAGTGATACATGGTTCTATGTAATAGTGATACTTGGCTCCGTGTAATAGTGATACATGGCTACATGTATTAGTGACATAGCTACGTGTAATAGTGTTACATGGCTACATGTAATAGTGACACATGGCTACTTGTAATAGTGATACATGGCTACATGTAATAGTGACACATGGCTACGTGTAATAGTGACACATGGCTACGTGTAATAGTGACACATGGCTACGTGTAATAGTGATACATGGCTACGTGTAATAGTGATACATGGCTACGTGTAATAGTGATACATGGCTACGTGTAATAGTGATACATGGCTCTGTGTAATAGTGATACATGGCTCTGTGTAATAGTGATACATGGCTACGTGTAAAAGTGACACATGGCTCTGTGTAATAGTGACACATGGCTCTGTGTAATAGTGATACATGGCTCTGTGTAATAGTGACACATGGCTACGTGTAAAAGTGACACATGGCTCTGTGTAATAGTGACACATGGCTCTGTGTAATAGTGATACATGGCTCTGTGTAATAGTGATACATGGCTACGTGTAATAGTGATACATGACTACGTATAATAGTGATACATGGTTCTATGTAATAGTGATACGTGGCTCCGTGTAATAGTGATACATGGCTACGTGTAATAGTGATACATGGCTCTGTGTAATAGTGACACATGGCTACGTGTAATAGTGATACATCTATGTGTAATAGTAATACATGGCTACGTGTAATAGTGACACATGGATACGTGTAATAGTGATACATGGCTACGTGTAGTAGTGATACATGGCTACGTGTAATAGTGACACATGGCTACGTGTAATAGTGACACATGGCTACGTGTAATAGTGATACATGGCTACGTGTAATAGTGACACATGGCTATGTGTAATAGTGATACACGGCTACGTGTAATAGTGACACATGGCTACTTGTAATAGTGATACATGGCTACTTGTAATAGTGACACATGGCTACGTGTAATAGTGATACATGGCTACGTGTAATAGTGACACATGGCTCTGTGTAATAGTGATACATGGCTCCGTGTAATAGTGATACATGGCTACGTGTAATAGTGACTCATAGCTACGTGTAATAGTGATACATGGCTACGTGTAATAGTGACTCATAGCTACGTGTAATAGTGATACATGGCTACGTGTAATAGTGATACATGGCTACGTGTAATAGTGATGCATGGCTCTATGTAATAGTGATACATGGCTACGTGTAATAGTGACACATGGCTACGTGTAATAGTGATACATGGCTACGTGTAATAGTGATACATGGCTCTATGTAATAGTGATACATGGCTCCGTGTAATAGTGACACATGGCTACGTGTAATAGTGATACATGGCTACGTGTAATAGTGAGACATGGCTATGTGTAATAGTGAGACATGGCTACGTGTAATAGTGACACATGGCTCCGTGTAATAGTGACACATGGCTCCGTGTAATAGTGACACATGGCTCCGTGAAATAGTGATACATGACTACGTGTAATAGTGATACTACGTGTAATAGGGATACACGGCTACGTGTAATAGTGATACATGGCTACGTGTAATAGTGATACATGGCTACGTGTAATAGTGACTCATGGCTCCATGTAATAGTGATACATGGCTACGTGTAATCGGGATACATGGCTACGTGTAATAGTGATACATGACTACGTGTAATAGTGATACATGGCTACGTGTAATAGTGATACATGGCTACGTATAATAGTGATACATGGTTCTATGTAATAGTGATACTTGGCTCCGTGTAATAGTGATACATGGCTACATGTATTAGTGACATAGCTACGTGTAATAGTGTTACATGGCTACATGTAATAGTGACACATGGCTACATGTAATAGTGACACATGGCTACGTGTAATAGTGACACATGGCTACGTGTAATAGTGATACATGGCTACGTGTAATAGTGACACATGGCTCTGTGTAATAGTGATACATGGCTCTGTGTAATAGTGATACATGGCTCTGTGTAATAGTGATACATGGCTACGTGTAATAGTGATACATGGCTCTGTGTAATAGTGACACATGGCTCTGTGTAATAGTGATACATGGCTACGTGTAATAGTGATACATGGCTCTGTGTAATAGTGATACATGGCTACGTGTAATAGTGACACATGGCTACGTGTAAAAGTGACACATGGCTCTGTGTAATAGTGACACATGGCTCTGTGTAATAGTGACACATGGCTACGTGTAATAGTGACACATGGCTCTGTGTAATAGTGATACATGGCTACGTGTAATAGTGATACATGGCTCTGTGTAATAGTGACACATGGCTCTGTGTAATAGTGATACATGGCTACGTGTAATAGTGATACATGGCTCTGTGTAATAGTGATACATGGCTACGTGTAATAGTGACACATGGCTACGTGTAATAGTGACACATGGCTACGTGTAATAGTGATACATGGCTACGTGTAATAGTGACACATCGCTATGTGTAATAGTGATACACGGCTATGTGTAATAGTGATACACGGCTACGTGTAATAGTGACACATGGCTACTTGTAATAGTGATACATGGCTACTTGTAATAGTGACACATGGCTACGTGTAATAGTGATACATGGCTACGTGTAATAGTGACACATGGCTCTGTGTAATAGTGATACATGGCTCCGTGTAATAGTGATACATGGCTCTGTGTAATAGTGATACATGGCTGCGTGTAATAGTGATACATGGCTCTGTGTAATAGTGATACATGGCTCCGTGTAATAGTGATACATGGCTCTGTGTAATAGTGATACATGGCTCTGTGTAATAGTGATACATGGCTACGTGTAATAGTGATACATGGCTACGTGTAATAGTGATACATGGCTACGTGTAATAGTGATACATGGCTCTGTGTAATAGTGACACATGACACATGAGGTCAGGAGGATACCAGGGAGCGGGGAGAGGTCAGGAGGATACCAGAGAGCGGGGAGAGGTCAGAAGGATACCAGAGAGCGGGGAGAGGTCAGAAGGATACCAGAGAGCGGGGAGAGGTCAGGAGGATACCAGGGAGCGGGGAGAGGTCAGGAGGATACCGGGGAGAGTGGAGAGGTCAGAAGGATACCAGGGAGCGGGGAGAGGTCAGGAGGATACCAGGGAGAAGTCAGAAGGATACCGGGGAGTGGGGAGAGGTCAGGAGGATACCGGGGAGAGGGGAGAGGTCAGAAGGATACCAGGGAGCGGGGAGAGGTCAGGAGGATACCGGGGAGAAGTCAGAAGGATACCGGGGAGCGGGAGAGGTCAGAAGGATACCGGGGAGCAGGGAGAGGTCAGAAGGATACCAGGGAGCGGGGAGAGGTCAAAAGGATACCAGGGAGCGAGGAGAGGTCAGAAGGAGACTAGGAAGTCGGGAGAGGTCAGAAGGAGACCAGGGAGTGGGGAGAGGTCAGAAGGATACCGGGGAGCGGGGAGAGGTCAGAAGGATACCTGGGAGCAGGGAGAGGTCAGAAGGATACCAAGGAGCGGGGAGAGGTCAGAAGGATACCGGGGAGCAGGGAGAGGTCAGAAGGATACCGGGGAGCGGGGAGATTGTATTAATTTCCCCACTTTTTAGGCCCAGGTGTCGGCTGCATTCTGTGACTTTTTCTTGCATTATTTGGCTGCGTCTGTTCTCATCTTCCATGATTGTCACCATGTGGTTAATAAAGACGTAGATGGCCGGGATAATGTGGCCGTTCCACAGACCCCATTGTAAGTCCGCCTCACGTATTGATCTTGTGCTGGGAACTGAAACAGCAATTCCCTTTGTACGACAAATTGCCGATGGATGGAGAAGCGATTGTGATCATGTTCCATTATTGGTGAATTTAGCTATGAACATTGTTACCTGTCAGAGACTTCTGCTTTACCCCATATTGGAAAAAGAAAGCTGCAGAAATAATGGCGTCTGTGTGCAGCCTGGGATGATGAAGAAGAAGAGGCAGCGTTTACAAGGAGGCTGCAGAATGGAGAACTTAAAGGGGGTTACTGCCCGGCTGAGGTCACATCCAAGTGAAAGTCAGTTATAGGGTTAAAGTTAATGATAAATATTGGGTGATAAATGTGGATCCAGTGCGACCAGCAGTTCTCTATAAACCGGATGAAGAATATCCCATCCTGGAGGCCGGAGGACTAAGAATATGCCATCCTGGAGGCCGGAGGACTAAGAATATCCCATCCTGGAGGCCGGAGGACTAAGAATATCCCATCCTGGAGGCCGGAGGACTAAGAATATCCCATCCTGGAGGCCGGAGGACTAAGAATATCCCATCCTGGAGGCCGGAGGACTAAGAATATCCCATCCTGGAGGCCGGAGGACTAAGAATATCCCATCCTGGAGGCCGGAGGACTAAGAATCACCATTCTTTTCTACTACTGATTTTTTTTTTAATTCTCATTTTTATATTTAGTTTGGAGGGAATATGTATAAGACAACAAAAAACAAAGCTGTAAAGGACAAACATGAGAGCGGGATTCCACTAAATGGTAGTAATATCATCAAGGACGCCACCACAGTACACCACCGAGGCAGAACGGGAGGCTGCTGTGAGACCCTTAAAGAGAGGGGGCAGAGCTCTGCTTGGTCTCTCCCTGTGCTACCTTAAAGGGACAGTATCATCAGAAAATGACTTATTGTATAAATAATATGTTAAACTGATTTTTAAAGAATTTGTGGTGACATTTTTTTTCCATTTTTCTATCTATAATATAAAATAATCCTGATATCTTACAGTTCTCATTCTCACCACTGGGGATAAAACTAAGCTGAGACTTCCTGTTGTGTCTGTGGTGATAAGAGGAGGCTGCAGTAAAGTGATCATTGCAGCGTCGTGTGACCCCAGTAGATAAAGAAAAGGAGGAAAAATTGGGCGCACATCTATTACTCTGTTCATACTGCAGGTTGCACGCTGCTTGTGGCTAAAGTACAGACAAGAAAACAGAAGGTGCAACAGGAACCCACAGGTGCAAGGGCTTACCGTATATACTCCTCCCAGCGTACACACGGTAAACACCTGCTTTGTAGATATTAAAAAGTGAGGATCTTAGCAAACTATTTGATCAAACAGAGTGTACCATGTCGCCACGTTAAGGCGTCCTCAGAGACATGGTCCCTACTCTAGCATTTTCATCTCTTTTATAGCAGCCTTGGGACATGGGTTCAGTGCAAGCCAACAGGAGGTAGCCACACCCCCCACATTCACCAGAAAGAAAGGAAAAATTGGCCGCACATCTATGACTCTATGTTCACACTGCAGGTTGCACGCTGCTTGTGGCTAAAGTACAGAATAAAAAAACAGAAGGTGCAACAGCAACCCACAGGTGCAAGGGCTCTTTGCACCTGTGGGTTGCTGTTGCTCCCTCTGTTTTTTTCCCCTCAGTAGAGAGAGGAGACAATAGCAGCTCCCTGTGGAATGACCTCTTCACAGGTCCAGGTTATCTCATCTCCTATGGCTCAGGGATCTTCACAATGCAGCATATGGCACTGACCTGTACTGCGGCCTTACACTATTCCAAGAAATACTAATAATCACAGAGAAAATTGACTCTCAGATTAGCTCTTTACGCATCAGACGGTCGGCATTGTATACAGAACATCCAATAATGGAGATAAATACAGCAAATCTGCAGCCTGAAGCCAACAGAGAACAAAACACAGGGTCTTATATTCATTTTTGCTCCCAAAGATGCACTAGGTCTTGTTTTCAGACAATGTCTTATTTTTCCATGAAGAAGAATTCACATGTCACATGCACAGCAGGGACAGAGCGTATGGTATGGCGGCTTCCGGCCACCAGAGGGGGCTCACCACAGCATACTCGTACAGCACAGCAGCGACAGCGTACGGTATGGTGGCTTCCGGCCACCAGGGGGAGCTCACCACAGCACACCTGTACAGCACAGCAGGGACAGAGTGTACAGAATGGCAGCTTCCAGCCACCAGGGGGAGCTCACCACAGCACACTTGTACAGCACAGCAGGGACAGAGTGTACAGTATGGCGGCTTCCGGCCACCAGAGGGGGCTCACCACAGCATACTCATACAGCACAGCAGGGACAGCGTACGGTACGGTGGCTTCCGGCCACTAGGGGAAGCTCACCACAGCACACTCGTACAGCACTGCAGGGACAGCGTGCGGTATAGTGGCTTCCGGCCACCAGGGGGAGCTCACCACAGCACACCTGTACAGCACAGCAGGGACCGATTGTATAGTATGGCAGCTGTATGGACAACGGTGACAGGATAAAAATTTAACAATTGTTCTTATATTACAGTCACATTGTAGTTGATTTGTTTCTCTTTTTCATCCGCAGGTTTTCGGCCAATCACACAGCTGTATTTCTCTGGGATCTCAGCATTTAGTGTCAATGTTTCGTGGACGGACCCGTCTCCACCAGCTGACAGGTTCATTCTCAGCTATACCCCCATCGGGGGGGATGAACCTGTAGAACTCCCTCTCGATGCTTCAACCCGCCAGACACATCTATCAGAGCTGCTGCCCAGCACAGAGTATCTGGTGACTCTACTGCCCATCCATGGGACATTGCGGGCAGAACTGGTGGAGGGGACAGTAACAACAGGTCAGTAAGAAGCCAAAAGCCCTGGATGTATCTGTCCATAGAGGTCTCTAGCAGTCTGACATATCTGCCATTACTACAGGGGTGGCTCCTCCAATGGACGTATCTGTGACCAACGTAACAGAAGACTCAATGACAGTGGTCTGGAGACCCCCACCTTCATCTTTCCACCATTATCGTCTTTCTTATCAGTCTACTAAAGGTAGGAAACGCAGCGTTAGAATACTCCTAGGCTTCATGAGACGGAATGATATCTTGGTGGTTGGATGACAATTGGGCGTACTGATGCTCCTTACGTTTCAAGGATAACTGGTCTCTCTTCTTGTTACCAATAGATGTCTCGGGGGATGGACCTCCATAGATCAGCTAGTCCTGGGGGTGGGCATTTTTGACCTTAGGAAAACCCTTTTTTAATAATGTGGAGTGTCTATCAGTTGTATCTTCCTTCTTCTCCAGCTACCAGTGACTGACTGCCCTCTCTCCGCTGTCCCACCAGTCTGCTCCCTCGGAGTTGCCTTTGATTCACTCCGCACATACAGACCCTGACCACCTCCCCCACTTTGAAAACGTAACCCCAATCCGCTCTTTCCTTAACTCTGACTTCATCATCTCCTGCTTGGACTTCTGCACCATTCTCCTCTCTGGTTTCCATCTATCTCTGCTGCCCGTCTAATCCATCTCTCCCCTCTCTCTGCCTCTCCCCTCTATCGATCCCATCACTGACTCCCATTGCCCAACAAATTCAGTTTAAATTGTTATCCATGACATACGAGGCCGTCCACAAGCTGCCCCCCCCCTATACATCTCTGACTTCCAATCACCAATAAACAACCTGTCCCTCGAGACATCTCTGACCTGATATGCCACTACCGTATACCATGTAGTCTCTCTAGTCTGACACAGTGCTCTCTGCAAATCCCCATAGAAAACCTCTCCTGCTCTGGACAGTTCCTGACATGGACAGAGGTGGCAGCAGAGAGCACTGTGTCAGACTGGAGAGAAAACACCACTTCCTGCAGGGCATACAGCAGCTGATAAGTACTGGAATACTGGAGATTTTTTTTTTTTTTACTTTTAGTATTAGTCTATTAGTAATAATACTTCAGCCATAACTCAGGTATATATATATATATATATATATATATATATATATATATATATACACTAATATGATATGAGGAGGAGGTGAAATTAAAAACCAACCCATTCTTCATGTCTCTCTGAATATTGATGGATTGCCAGCTTATGGATATGCTCGGTTACTCTCTGCAGGGAGGATGGACAGTGTGGTAATCGCCAATGATCAGACTCAGTTCACACTCACCAACCTCCAACCAAGCACCGAGTACAGGATCAGTCTGAGCAGCGTCTGGGGCCGAGAAGAAAGTGAAAGAGTCATCATCACAGCCGAGACAGGTCAGTAGAGAGCAGTAGATAGCAAAGTCCTGAGAAGCCCTGCGCCAGTACAGGAGCGCCAAGACTGAATAATGCCAGGAACCACCAATCTCAAACACCCGATGCTGTGCGACATAGTAACATTGTGTGTGATATATGAAGTATCCTAGTAGGCGTGCGGTTACATGCAGTACAGAGAACCTGTCAGGACCGTCCCCCAAGGTGCTGGATGGTGTGGTGGCAGGCGGAGGAGAAGTGGTGATTTTCCAATGTCTCTTTATATGGTATGTGTGGTATATAGTACGCCTGGTATATGACATGATTGGTATATAGTACGCCTGGTATACAGTATGCCTGGTACATGGTATGCCTGGTATATAGTATGTCTGGTATATGGCATAATTGGTATTTAGAACTTCCGGTATATGGGACACCTGGTATATGCTACCTCTGGTGTATTTGCCTGGCATATGGTACTCTGGGTATGTGGCACGTCTGGTATATGGTATATGATACTCCTGGTACATGGTATGCCTGGAATATGGTATATAATACTCCTGGTACATGGTATGCTTGGTATATGATACGCTTGGTATATGGTACTCCTGGTACATGGTATGCCTGGTATATGGCACGTCTGGTATATGGTATATGATACGCTTGGTATATGGTACGTCTGGTATGTGGGACACCTGGTATATGGTATGTCTGGTGTATAGCATACATGGTATGCCTGGTATATGATACTCCTGGTACATGGTATGCCTGGTGTATGGCACGTCTGGTATATGGCACATGATACGTCTGGTATATGGTATATGATACTCCTGGTACATGGTATGCCTGGTATATGGCACACCTGGTATATGGTATATGATATGTCTGGTATATGGTACTCCTGGTATATGGTACTCCTGGTATATAGTACATTGGGTATACGGTTCCCCAAGGTACATAATCCGCTATTGATCCCACCAGCCTCCAGCCTCTCCTCTGAGCAGACCTGATTTTTCCGATGTAGCAGAGCTTAACATGTGATCTGTCACTTCTGGCATCAGATGCTGCAGTGTTTCTCTCCTAGTGGCCACAAAGCTATAGACATATGAGAGTCTCAGCACACAGTGACCCCCCGGAGAGGCGGCATGTGCCCCCGCACATACTACCACAGGGTGACAACCTACAGTACAGAACATTAGAGATAATGCCAGGCCGTTACATAGTGATCCCAGCTCTGCTACATCAGCCCCCGCCCGTGTCATAGTGCTGGTCACACATCCGCTCACGTCTCCCGCACTCATCTTTCTGCTTTTTATCTATCACTTTCCGCAGCCTTGGATCCTCCATTTGGCCTGAGGGCCAGTAACATCACCGATTCGGGAGCCGTTCTGCAGTGGGAGCCGCCGAGGGCCGGCGTGGAGAGTTATATAATCACGCTGACACACCACACAGGTCAGTAAGGATCACACACAAACCGCATGTGTACAGACGTCAATGGGACATTACACTGCAGGATGGCCTGGGGAGTCATGGAGGCGGCCGGCAGATGCACGGCCGTGATACCGGTGACAGCTGCTCCTTCTATACACACAGGGGACGGCCATGGGCTCCTGCACAGCCGCATACATCACCGATATGATGAGGCCTGAATATATATTCTCTCTTCTATCAGTTTCAGGGGAGACCATCCTCATTGACGGGGAGAGCCAAGAGTTCCAGCTGCACAATCTCCTGCCGCGTACCCATTATTCAGTGTCCGTGGCCGCCAGCGCCGGGCCCCAAGCCAGCCGGAGTGCAGGCGTCAGCTTCACCACATGTAGGTACAAATTATATCACATAAAAGTCATCTGTAAGAATAGGGGGGGCATCGGGGCACATTTACTGATGGACTTAGAGAAAAGTGCGTGGCCTAAGATATGCAACACTGCGCCAAAACTGTGCTGCAAAATAGGGGTATAAGGAACAAAAAGTAGATGAAATTGTCAAGAGTCATTAAATTTACACATACACTATATACATATACATGCAGTACACATACATTATATACATATACATGCAGTACACATACACTATATACATATACATGCAGTACACATACACTATATACATACTTATACACAATACATACATAATATACATACACTATATACATATATATGCAGTACACATACACTTTATACATACATATACACAATACATATACATACATAATATACATGCATAACATACACATACACAATACACATACATAATATACATATGCATACACTATATACATATACATGCAGTACACATACACTATATACACAATACATATACATACATAATATACATATACTATATACACATATATAACATACACTTAGTCCACACATAATATACATACACATACACTATATACATACATACATACATAACATACACGTACATAATATACAGTACATACATAATATACATACACATACACTTTATACATACACATACATAATATACATACACAATGTACATGCACATACATAATATACATATACTTATATATACATACACATACAATATACATACATACACATACATAATATACATACACCTTATATATACAGACAATATACATGCACAATATACGTACAATACACAATAATATACACACACAATATACATACACATTTTAGCCTTAAGTACTGGAGGTGGAACATGAGCGGCTCCCAGATGTGTTTACAACATGCTGCCTTGTAATGAATGTTGCCACAGAAAGAGCAGAAAGGAAGTGAATACAGCAGGTGCTGCAACCTCACAATTGCTCAACCAGGAAGTACAGAACTAAGACTTTAAGGTGCATTGGCGTCCATGATAGAAAAAGTCCACCAGAGCAAGAGCCCCTAATAAGCCCCTAATTATCCGTTCATCCAAGTAGCTTTATACTCCCACTGTACAGTATATAGTATATAGAGTTATCTTTGCTTAGATAACTCTTAGGCTTAGTTGCCTTCCTGTGTACACTATATTACTGCCCGTCCTCCAGGACAGATTGTGCCGCCGTGTGATCTCAGTTATGTGGTCTCCCACTAGAGGTGTTACTGTTGTTCACACCCTTCACAAAAGTCTGTACTTTTTGTGGTCTTGTTGCAGCCAAAGTAGTATTAAGAGATGACCACTAAATGTCACAATATTATGTATTGAAGTGTGGAAGCTGCACAGCTGAAGTGTCTCAAAGGGTTATTGTGTTCGTGTGTACCAGAATCTGTTAACCAGTAGGATCTTTACTTTCTTCTGTCCAAATCTGCTCTCTCTGCTCTTCTCTTGCACTCTTTCCACCCAACCACAGCGCGTCTTACACGCTGGATTGGAAGTTAGTCCCTTGGGTGAAGGAGGAGTCTTAGTTAAGATTCTGTGTAAGGACGCAGACTAGATAGCTCTCCACAGTGGTGTCTTGCCTGGACCCTGGCCCTCTGCCAGGTCCCCCGTAAAGAAGAGTAGTAGTCTTAGTCAGTACTCTGCATGGGTAGAACGCAGGACAGTGCTCTGTTACAAACTTCTCCCTTAGTACCGATACCCTGCATGATGCAGTGTTAAACCTCTCAGGAGAGGACTAGCCAACGTATCATCTCAACTCACACTGTGGACTAGGAGAAACAACCAAACTGATCCGGGTGGAGCAAAGTTACTGTAAAAGTCTATGAACTCCATCTTGCAGCGCGAGTGTCAGCCAGGAAACCCTCAGCACTCTGCTCATCCCAGGTAACAAGGTCTGGGGCCTGTGTCACCTATTAGTACGGTTCAGCCAACGCTAGTGAGCATAAGGTGAAGACTATAGAAAGGTCAATACAAAGGCACAGGTTGTTTCTTCTTCTTCTTCTACAGGTATTGTTCTATATCCTCCAACATCCCGACAGAGCTTATAACTATATGGGTTGAGACTCTCACGGCACCCTCCTCTCTACTACGCTATCTCTGTACAACTCTACCAACACTACTACATCCTACTCAGCACTTATAACACAGATCTGGTGATTCTATGTTTAAGTATTTATTTGAACTCTGTCTGTGATTATTCATCACCACCTGCACAGCATATACACCGCACCTTGGGACATCTCCCCTTTCTGCGGTTGGGGGGTCCTACTATCCGGGAGGGTCATTACACCACTCTGACCACCTGTGACTACATCATCTGTGACTACACTATCCCAAGGGACCCGGCGGCAACCTGGCAGGACACCGACCACAGGGGAGAAGGGTACAAACGGACTCACACCTTAAAAGCAGGCGTGCCATCACGTGACAAAACCCAAAGGTCCGTCTGTATCTCGGCCATCCACCATAGAAGTGGCGTCACACTACAACACCTAGCAAGTGACCGTCCGTCCCACCGCTATACCACCATCCGGGGGCTCACCACAGTCACACAGACGGGCTCCCCGATAGCTATCGCCGCCTACACATCAATGACCTGTTAGACTATGAATCAGTCTCTAAACTCATTTTGTTCTATGACCGGTAGAAAGGGAAGATCTCAGGGCCGGTGATGGAATCTCTGATGGATCCTGTGCCCAAGAATTCAATTTACTCAGCACCAAAACTATGTAAATTGCCTCAATCCATCTGCTCATATCTGTGAGATATGGAGGCTTTCTCTTCATTCATTACAGGATTGATGTCCGTGCAGTCTGTGGCCCAATGTCGGAGGATTTTCATGAAACACAATGGAGGCATGAATAGTAATAGCTGTCAGATACCATAGACTGTATACTGTATATCAGGGCTGAGATAGAGCGGGGGAGGGGGAGGCTGGAGAAGAAACACAGGAGAAAAGTTATAAATCACAACCATAAAGTAGACAAACATTTGTTATAGGAAATCAGGGTAAAAACCATAGAGGCCGGAACCTCCAGCCTTCTAGAATCCGCAACATCATATATAATCATTTATTTCCTATTCCGGATCTAAAACATATAGAATAACAGAGACGTAATACTTACCTCCCCGGTCTCCTGTCACTCCCTGCTGTCACTTTTCTGTTCCCCCATCGTTCTCTGTTCACCAGGCTCCAGAAGCGTCAGGACGATACATGACCACTGCAGCCAGTCCTCGGCCACAGGGGGGACCACAGGGATGTTTATATGTATGGGGTTACACAACCTATTAAAGGGGTACCCCGGAGATCAACTGGTGCCGGAAAGTTACACAGATTTGTAAATTACTTGTATTTAAAATTCTCTAAGTCTCCCAGTACTTATCAGCTGCTGTATGTCCTGCAGGAAGTGGTGTATTCTCTCCAGTGTTCCAGTACTTATCAGCTGCTGTATGTCCTGCAGGAAGTGGTGTATTCTCTCCAGTGTGACACAGTGCTCTCTGCTGCCACTTCTGTCCATGTCAGGAACTGTCCAGAGCAGCAGCAAATCCCCATAGACACCTCTCCTGCTCTGGACAGTTCCTGACATGGACAGAGGTGGCAGCAGAGAGCCCTGTGTCACACTGGAGAGAATACACCACTTCCTGCAGGACATACAGCAGCTGATAAGTACTGGAAGACTGGAGATTTTTTAAATAGAAGTAAATTACAAATCTATATAACTTTCTGATACCAGTTGATCTTTTTTCAGCAGAGTACCCCTGTCAGATGGGGAAAAATAAAAATATTTTTTCCCTCTCTGAGCCTCAAGGAGGAGGAGATGCACCACTTCACTATGGCGGCCAACCATGGCGTGGGCCCCAGGAGCATCACCAGGCTCTACCAGGAGTCAATACTGTGAACATGGGATACCTCTATGGCCGTGACGTCACAGCTGGGGGATTGGTGATGGACACTGCGGGTCATGGTGCTAGATTCAGCCTTGTTTTATTATGTCTGAAATATTTTTATTTTCCAACATAAAATGCAGGAACATCCGGGAGTCTGGAAAATCCCTTTAAATAGATTTACTGCTTAGGAGTCAGACTCTCTATGTATCATAGACATAAGAGTAAATGGGGCAGACCCTGTCCTGGAACCGCACCATTATGTTACGTGCATAAGGTGTCACCCCGACAGACTTGCTGAAGTTGAACGCTCGAGTCCATTGGACGTTCCCCCTTTCCACAAGGAGAACACGCGCTCACGCTCAGCCCAATCCTGTGCACATATCTACTGGGAGGATAAAAGGAACAACAGCAATAGGTGCCTGGTCACCATAGCACAACCCCTCATAGTAGTCAGGATCTCTGTAGTCCTGACCTTCCGGAGCAAAACTCTGCAGCCGGTCACCATAACACAACCCCTCGTAATAGTCAGGATCTCTCTAGACCCTCTAAGCCCTGACCCTCCGGAGCAGAACTCTGCAGCCGGCCACCATAACACAACCCCTCGTAGTAGTCAGGATCTCTCTAGTCCTGACCCTCCGGAGCAGAACTCTGCAGCCGGTCACCATAACACAACCCCTCGTAGTAGTCAGGATCTCTCTAGTCCTGACCCTCCGGAGCAGAACTCTGCAGCCGGTCATCATAACACAACCCCTCGTAGTAGTCAGGATCTCTCTAGTCCTGACCCTCCGGAGCAGAACTCTGCAGCCGGTCACCATAACACAACCCCTCGTAGTAGTCAGGATCTCTGTAGACCCTCTAAGTCCTGACCCTCCGGAGCAGAACTCTGCAGCTGGTCACCAGATACTGCCGCCACGTGATGCAACGGGTTCATCTGAACCCTAAAATTTGTCAGATGACTGTTTTCTGCAGAGAAATAATCCTTTGGTGACAGATCATAAGCTGTAAAGTGCTCATTCATCTTGGCACATGAAAAAAAAGCAGGTCGGGGAAAAAAAATCTGTTTGACCGGCGCGTTTCTTGGCAACCGAGTCATTTCGTCTGAGGAAGAGGAAATAATGTCTCTGTGTCTGTATTGTATCTCCAGCTTCATTAATGTGCCCGTCCATCCTGGGCCGTAAATCCTCTTATGTGGCACAAAAGGCCAAAGAAATAAGGAGGACGTTGTGACTGGAGACGAACGGAGAGTAAATCCAGGTCCGTACAAACGTGAACTCAGCATTAGACTCCTGCAGTCTGGAGAAGATGGAGGCCGCCCCAGGGAGTCCTGGGAAACATGGATACAGCCATAGGCCATAGGTTGTATCCCCAAGTCTGCATCCAACTTCTCTAGACTCCGGGAATCACATGCCGAGAGTTCACCGAACCTGAATTTACTGTTTGCTCATCTCTATAAGTGACCGATGGCTATAACTTTACATGACACATACACAGAGGGGGGCAGTATAGTGGGGTGTGATGAGATGTGGATAGCCCAGAGAGGATGGGATCCTAGGAAGATGGATATTCTAGATGCTCTTTTTCTATCGATATTTTAAGCCAATCCTGAAATCTTGTTCTTTTCGCTCCAGCCGCTCCCTGTTCTGTAGAGAAAACTGCTGATCACCAGGGACAGGGTTACATGTAAGATGACAGCCGGGTATAGATAAGATGTGATCAGACCACTTACAATAGGTGATGGTCACAGCCCCTCCTCCCCGCACAGCTCTCACTGCATGCCTAGAAAACTCTCCTATAGGAGTCTGTTATTATATCCATGCGGCTGCTGTAAAGCATATTCTCCATCCTGTCCGTCCTAGGATATCATCCGTGCCCCCCCCCCCCCTCTGTCGCCTTTTCAGATATGATCAGTAGCCGAGTATGTTCAGGTCATCGGACCTCGGCTGGAGATTATTGGCCAATTCCAAAGATGTCTCTGTGGCTCCAGCACGGAGGCTTCCGGAACAGACTGTACATACAGATGGAGACGGGGCGTTTGCCATATAGACCCAGTAATGTCATCTATTCTATCAGATTCCTTAGAGCTCAATCTGAGAAGAGATTTTTGTATCTGTCGGCAAATAAAATGTTTATCAAGATTCTTCATCCGACACAAAGTTTCCTCAGGGGAAAAGTATGAAAAGCGTTTTAGGAGAATGTCGCCGAAAGTAAAGCGTCTCTTCTACTGAGATCCATAGTATATACAATGCCAGCTGAACTGAAAGATATGTGTTACAGATCAGGGCTACAGGGGTATATACAAGCCAAGACTAGGGCTACAGGGGTATATACAAGCCAAGATCAGGGCTACAGGGGTATATAAGAGCTAAGATCAGGGCTACAGGGGTATATACAAGCTAAGACCAGGGCTACAGGGGTATATAAGAGCTAAGATCAGGGCTGAAGGGGTATATACAAGCTAAGACCAGGGCTACAGGGGTATATACAAGCCAAGATCGGGGCTACAGGGGTATATACGAGGTAAGACCAGGGGTATGTACGAGCCAAGACCAGGGCTACAGGGGTATATACTAGCTAAGACCAGGGCTATAGGGGTATATACAAGCCAAGTCCAGGGCTACAGGGGTATTTACAAGCTAAGACCAGGGCTACAGGGGTATATACAAGCTAAGATCAGGGCTACAGGGGTATATACAAGCCAAGATCAGGGCTACAGGGGTATATACAAGCCAAGATCAGGGCTACAGGGGTATATACAAGCCAAGATCAGGGCTACAGGGGTATATAAGAGCCAAGATCAGGGCTACAGGGGTATATAAGAGCCAAGATCAGGGCTACAGGGGTATATAAGAGCCAAGATCAGGGCTACAGGGGTATATACAAGCTAACACCAGGTCTGCAGGGGTATATAGGAGCTAAGACCAGGGCTACAGGGGTATATACAAGCTAACACCAGGGCTACAGGGGTATATACGAGCTAACACCAGAGCTACAGGGGTATAGGAGCTAAGACCAGAGCTACAGGAGTATATAGGAGGTAAGACAAGGGCTACAGGGGAATATAAGAGCCCCCTGGATATAATATTGCCACACTTTCCCTCCGGAATATAATAGTGCCACACACTGTGCCCCCTGGATATAAGCTATGTCCTGACCTGCAGCCTCCTCTGGCCGGGCCTGCAGCCTCCTCTGGCCGGGCCTGCAGCCTCCTCTGGCCGGGCCTGCAGCCTCCTCTGGCCGGGCCTGTCTCCTGATGAAGGATATAGGCAGCACAATCACATCAAGCTAAATAAGATCTGTACACGGTCTCTGTAGAAGTTACTGATTAGTTGCAGATGGAATGATCCTCGTTGTTTTCATTAGTCAGTAGTGGACGTGGATAACCTGTTTCCAGCTCTCCGGGAAGCCGTGGGTGAAGGTGCCGCCATTGTAATGGAGACTCTGCGACTATTAGGTCATTCTGGGAGCCCTAAGGCCGGGTCTATGATGGAGACATGGTGGTTGCCGTAACTGATGAACCTAAAGGATGTGGGTGTGGTCAAATATTTGAGGCTACAAGTCAGATATTCTTTCTCCCAGAAGGTGAACGTTAAAAGTTGGCGAAGAAGAGTAACATTTCCGTCCTTCAATGGCTTCCCGTAAGATTGATTGGAATCCATTTCCATTAGTTATAAATAATCAATTTCCTGCCCCCGAGGATTAGATTATGGATGGAGAGACCTGTGATGGATCATGGTGGTGGTGTCATCGGTGCTCCCTAATAAACTCGCTCAGGGTGGAGGCTGGTCGGTGCGCCGTCTGGAAGCCTGTGATGGAACGGAGTTGTGCTCTGAAGGTCTGCCAATTGTCTGCGTCTGTGCACGCTTCCCTCCGCGCGGCTGAGGCCTTTGTTTGTCTTATTTATGTCGTGCCCTGTGGTAATTAAATGCTTTTTCTATAAAAATCCGGGTCCTGCAAGATTGTAAGACTGGGTTAAAATAAGTCTGATTTGTGGCAGAGAGTCCCCTTTTATCTGGGGCCCCGGGAGTGTCTTTTGTGATTTGCAGATGGTCGGTGACAATCTGTGAACCCTGGGCTTTTACAAGCTGTTGAGATATGCGTGCCTCAAAGGCAATGAGGGACTGCGGGAGTCCATCATTGTTATAAAGCTGTCAGCGTGCAGCCCAGCGGCAGCTCAAGAGCGCCATCTGCTGTGCGCAGGCCCGGCCTGCAATGCTGCGCACCCTCACTTGGCACTGGATTCTAATGCACTTAAGTGGAGTGTGAGATAACAGATAGCTCCTGGCAGCTTCCTATAAGTTACATAATTCTTTATGTCCCCATTTCAAATGGATTTGGATTTACCGGAGATGAGACGGGGAGATAACGCCCCATCAAAAGGCAATAAATGGGGCAATTATTTGGTGTAAATACTCGAATCCTCAGGTGTGCACACTATGGGGCGGGCTTTGTATTGTTAATTTGCATTCCCTCTCATGATCAGACATTACAATGAGATTACTAGTGTAAGGAGTTCACAGTTTTATTACCTCTAGGTGGCGCTGTGGCTGCAGAACTTATTGTTACTTATAAGTGGTCGCTGACAATTTAACAAGCTAAGCTGCCGGGTGTGTGTACATGAGGAGCAGCACTATGTCTGGACATCTTACACCTTGTATATAGAATTTTTCTCCAGTTTTCCCCTCAGTAGGCTCCATCTCTAATTTTTAGTTATGATTGAGCTATTGGGTAGAGTCTGGCAGCTATGATGTTTCCCATACAGTGCACATACACAGAAAAGGACATTCTACTATCCTATTTCCTTATATCACACTCTCAAGGGTGGTATTACACAAAGCGATTTTTTTCAATTAACGATTAACGATAAACGATCTCCAACGATCGCAATAGCGGTTGCCTAATAATCGTTCGTTTTACTACACGGAAAGATTATCGGTTATATTGGAGCAACAAAATTCAAGAACACTCCCCTTTCAATTTGCGAATGAACAGGGAACGGCTAACGACATCTTATTCAAACGAACGATGTGCGAACGATGTGTAAAAGACAAACGATAAAAATAGATTCAAAACCTATTAAACGACCAGCGACCAATCGTTCGTCGTTTAATCGTTGTCTACTATTACACTTAAAGATAATCGTTCAAATACGACCGATTGAACGATTATTCGAACGATAATCGCTTCGTGTAATACCACCCTTAGAAGGAGCAGCAGCATGTAGGACATTATAGAGCAGTTCTGAGCAGTGCGAGCTATAACCCAATATGTCACATGACAGGTCCCGTATGACATGGCAGCTAGGGTCCCTATAGAATCCTTTGCCATGGCAGCCATGTTAGATGTATTATTACAGCAGGTAGTAATAGTAGATTGGAAACATTACAGTAATAAAAAAGTATTGTAGTATACAGTATAAGACATGGGAAGATTATTCGTAGTGCGGAAATATCTGAACGAGTAAAATATAATCTATTTTATTCTGCACAGTGATTAAAAAAAAAAAAAACTAATACCCTGAATTGCATTTTTTGTCCTTTTGTATTAATAAAAAAAGTTGTCAAATAGTCCCAATAAAAAAGCAATAAAAAGCAGCAGGTCCTCGCGACAGAAAAAAACAGGCCATGTTCACACAACGTATTTTTTAAATTAATCACAGCCGTTGTTGCAATTTGAAAGTATTAAAGTATTAAAAAATACTTTAAATTGAAAATGAATGGAATCCTGAGTGTATACACATAGTACATATATACATACACATAGTCTACACTTCGGCCGGAATCCCTAGCGGCTACAGCGAAAACTGACATGTCATGTGCTTTTCATTGAAAAACGGCCGCACAAGCCTGACAGATCACACAGTGGAGAGTACCACTCTGGCCGCATGCTCCATTGTGTGCTATGGTTAATTGGATCCACGTGCGCCCGCATCCCAATTCACCAAAATAGAAGTTTATCCGGCCAGTACTGCAGTACCGACTGGGATAAACTTCACTGACACCGGCCATTCTGTGACACGACCGGGACACAGAACAGCCGGTGTCTTACAATGTGTAAACCTGACCTTAGTCTGTGTTAGGTTATGTACACACAATGTCGAGAAAAGGCGTCTGCTTTTGCTGTTTAAAAAGACGTCCGTTATTGACGCAATGTAGCTGATCTCTAAGCAATGCATTGAAGCCAATAGAATGACGGCCGCCCAGTGCAAACAGTGTATAAAATGACGGACAATGTCTGCGCGGATATCGAAATAATGATCATGTCAATTTTTTTCGGACGTCTTTTGCAAACAGCGGACGTTTTTTAGTTGGTCACACACAGTTTTTCTTTTTTTACTGTCCTTTCACCGTTTTTACTATTAAATTCAATGGACTTTTCAATTAAAGACAATTAATTAAAGAGCGATCAGTCACCTGACCTAGAATAACGGACTGATAGCCGTCACTGCACTGACCGGCGGCCAAACAGCAAAATAACGGACATCATTTTTTATTTTAAGGGATGAGTCTATGGGGAATGAGACAGAACATGTTATTACATCATTTACAAAACTATATGGACCAGTTCTCGCTGTGATCTGTCGCTGTTACCGTCTTGTTTTACCGCACAGTCAGCACCTCATAGAATGGCACAATTGCTTTTTTTTTAAATTTACCTCAAAAATATTTTCCCCCAGTACAATATATGGTAAAATGAGCGGTGCTCTAAAATGTACAAGAAGTGATAACTCCTAAAGGTCGGTAGATGGATAAAACGTTACGGATCATAGAGACCAAAAAGGAGGGGAAAAAACATAACAAATAAAGCAAAACTCTCAGCGGTGAGAAGGGGTTAATCTGGTGTTTGGGGTCATTGTCCTGCTGAAAACCAAATGATATTCCCACTAAGCACAAACCAGATGGGATGGGACGTAGCTGCCGTGCTATGGTGGACGTGCTGGTTAAATGGGCCTTAGATATTGAAGGAATCACAAACAGTGTCCCCAGTAACCCCTCTCCCCCCACACTCTGGAGTACCCCTTTAAGAATGTTACTAGGAGCAGGCCCATAGCTGTAGTCAATGCAAGGATATAAGTCTTATGTCCTGATGCCCCTTGGCCACCGGTGCTATAAATGGGACACGACAGCTTGGGGACCCGGTTTCGGATTTTGATTCGTGTTCCGGCTCTTATCACCATCTTCTCGGCGTGACTTTTTCTGGTGGCGCTCTTTAGCTTAATGGCCTTGTTAGCATTAATGATGCAACACACGAAGACTTTTAGGGCGGTAGATCCCATCCGTTAAGTATATCAGTCTGACCCGCTCACCTCGTACAATACGGTGTCACTTAAAGTCAGAGGCAATGGTGAAACCCAGTGAGCGGAGAGGAGAAGCCGACTGAATAATGCAGGGATTTCAGCAGCTGGGGGAATTGTAGACCTGTCAGCATTCATAATACCTTGTAATGGACCAAGGAAGTTCTCCGGCACAAGAATCTATCTCCTATATGTGGAAAAGACACCTCGGAGACCTGAGCAAGCGGCTGCCGAGCTCCACACTATTAATGCTATGCTAATCCATTCAATGGACCGGAGCACATTGCTTCTCATTGCGCGGCTACGGAATGGGCTCCGATCGCATCATTCCTTTCCAATGGGGCAAAAAGAAAGCGATAAATTGGGCAATTATCGAGGGCTTTATGCAACGTGATGAGGGCGATTTCTCAAGTAACGTCAGGTGGAAAATAAGGATGACGTTCATCAGGATTATTCCCGCGGAAAAGTTTGCAGCGCTCCGGCCACGGAGGAGATGATGGAAATGCAGAAGAGGACGCCTTCCCTGCTCGCGGCTGACTCCTGCCAGATTCCTGACACATAACAGATGAAAAATTGACAATATATAGAGATAGACTGATGATAAGCGACACTTAAACTACCTTGTTCTGCCGTGATTGACAGCCAAATGACATATGTTCTGCATAAATACATCGGGAGCGCTCTGCGCCGAGTGGCATCGAAACTAATGGCGTCAAATGACTGCGGCTGAGATTGCTCTGGCTAAATGGCTGCCGTGGGGATGGGGGGGGGGACGGGTGTATTTTAGACAGAAAGCAAATCAACTCTTTACAATGTGCTTTGTATTAGTGACATAAAAAAGAATCTGGGAGAGCAGGAAAGTATTGGGATAGAACTTGTCCCATATATCTGAAGCTACTGTATAAAGGAGTTGTAGTAGTGCTTGTAGAGAAGAGTAGAGAGGAGAGGAGTTTGCCAGAGGAGCCCAAACCCAATGCAGTCTTGTACTCTGACGGGACCTAAAGAGATATCTTTAGTTAAGTGATACTCACGTTTAGACACTGTCTGACCGCCTTCTGCCCTCTAGTAGCATAGAACCCATCCCAGTGGGGTAGGACGAGCCCCAGCCGTGGTTATCTGGGTGTAGCTAGGTGTCCGAGTCTTCTCAGTTACCTGCACTGCGCAGTAGTATACGTAGACCCTTATATATTGGTTGCTTTGCCATACTTAGGCCAGTTCCTATTCCTTCAGGATACTGTCCTAAACTTTCTAGATGTGTTCCTCGTGTGGGTCAGGGTGTTCCTTCGTGACAATTCTCCCTTGTTAGTGTTTAGCACTGCATAGTGAATATAGTAGTTTGTATAGAAGAAGCATTGGTCTCTGTCCGCATCTGCTCACTTTGGTGGCTAGACTAAACTACTCTGTCCCTGACAAGGGTCCTGGCATAAGCCAGGTCCTGGCTTAGCTATTGCAGGAATGGTTTTCTTTGTGTCTTCTCTCACTGAGAATCTGGGTAGAACTGACTGCCCTTCCTCCACCAGTGACTCCTCCTACAGGGGACTTTGTGTGCCTGCCTGTGATTGGTGGGGACGAGTGTGTGCACAAGAAAGGCAGAAGAGGATAGGATAGAATAGAACACTAGCAGTGGGACACCACACTTAGGGCTTGGCACAGAGTTCCATCCACATGCTCGGGGTGGGGGCATATTTCAGGTTGGCACAAAAGCATGAAGGGAAGAGGGGGAGTCAAGTTTGCTGTAGGAGAGGGGGTCAGTTATCCATATGGCGGTTGGGTATATTCCCCTAATGAATGTGACTGGAGGTGACGGCGACCATTATAACTTTCCTATTTTGCACCTACAGGCAGAAAAAAAAGTTTTTCCCATGTCAAAAAACACAACTCAATGTTAATGGCCCAAAGGTGAAACTCAATGTAAAGTAAATGACATAATGAAAAGTTTTTGTTCTTTCCTCTCACTTCAGACTTGGATCCTCCCTCAAACTTTACAGCCAGCGAGGTGTCCCGGACCAGCGCCCTCATCTCCTGGCAGCCGCCCGTGTCTCCCATCGAGAATTACATTCTGACATACAAGTCCACGAATGGCTCCAGGAAGGTAAGGGTCACTGACAGTCTAGAGGTCAGGGGGCACATGGGGATTTCAGATGCAACTTTATCGATTAGCAGAAAAATTCATAAAAGCATTTGAGCAATATATCTGTATTCTATGCATGTCTTTAAGCCCGGAGAACCCCTTTAAGGTGTTATCAGAATCTCTCTGCTCCTGTGACTGTATGGCCGTCTTCTGTTGTGTTAGGAGCTGATTGTGGATGCAGAAGACACTTGGATCCGTCTGGAGGGTCTCCTGGAGAGCACCGAATACAATGTCACTATCCTGTCAGTTCAGGATGGAGAGCGCAGCTCCATCGCTCATACCATGTTCACCACAGGTCAGTGTTTCTCAATGGCGTAAACGATAAATCATCTGTCTGCGGAGACGTGTATAATGCAGCTGCCAAGTCTGTTCTGAAGAACGTTCCCTAAGGAGAAGCGAATCTAACGTGCAAAGACGTGGAGGGGGTGCGCAGTATGGGAGGGGGTGTGCAGTATGGGAGGGGGTGTGTAGTATGGGAGGGGGTGCGCAGTATGGGAGGGGGTGCGCAGTATGGGAGGGGGGTGCGCAGTATGGGAGGGGGTGCTCAGTATGGGAGGGGGTGCGCAGTATGGGAGGGGGTGCGCAGTATGGGAGGGGGTGTGCAGTATGGGAGGGGGTGCGCAGTATGGGAGGGGGGTGCGCAGTATGGGAGGGGGGTGCGCAGTATGGGAGGGGGTGCTCAGTATGGGAGGGGGGTGCACAGTATGGAGGGGGTGTACAGTATGGGAGGGGGTGCGCAGTATGGGAGGGGGTGCTCAGTATGGGAGGGGGTGCGCAGTATGGGAGGGGGTGCATAGTATGGGAGGGGGTGCGCAGTATGGGAGGGGGTGCGCAGTATGGGAGGGGGTGCTCAGTATGGGAGGGGGGTGTAGTATGGGAGGGGGTGCGCAGTATGGGAGGGGGTGCGCAGTATGGGAGGGGGTGCTCAGTATGGGAGGGGGTGCGCAGTATGGGAGGGGGTGTGCAGTATGGGAGGGGGTGCGCAGTATGGGAGGGGGTGCTCAGTATGGGAGGGGGTGCTCAGTATGGGAGGGGGTGCGCAGTATGGGAGGGGGTGCGCAGTATGGGAGGGGGTGCGCAGTATGGGAGGGGGTGCTCAGTATGGGAGGGGGGTGTAGTATGGGAGGGGGTGCGCAGTATGGGAGGGGGTGCGCAGTATGGGAGGGGGTGCTCAGTATGGGAGGGGGTGCGCAGTATGGGAGGGGGTGCGCAGTATGGGAGGGGGTGCGCAGTATGGGAGGGGGTGCTCAGTATGGGAGGGGGTGCTCAGTATGGGAGGGGGTGCGCAGTATGGGAGGGGGTGTACAGTCACTTCAGGCATATTGGTAAATTTTGGAATTTCTGTCCTATAAAAGAATTATGTACAGTACCTATTTATATACCCAACTATATACCATACACACATACCTACCTATATACTTACTTATATACCTATTTGTACACCTTACCTATATACCCTACCTATGTCATAAAAACTGATCCCATATATACTATATAATATATATATATATATATATATATATACACTGTATATGTATATGCAAAGAAGGGTCCGTGGAGCCTCAGTTACGAGTCTCAAAACACGGGAATAGCCAGATATCCCTCTCTCCAGAGAAGGAAGCCCATTGCCAAGGGGCGCCTCCTATTGGGGAGAGCACCAAACCACCCTGATACGTGGTCCCTCAGGTCCTCACTCTGTTGCGAGCTTTGGGACCTAAATAGGGAAACACCAGGGTGGCCCCTGTGAGTCAAAGTCTAACTCTGTGGCGAGTATAACGACATAAGACAAGGGTTACCAAGGCCGGGCATCCATCCACAGACTGCAGTTTCGGGGTTTTTGCCCCTCGTCAGTGTGGAGCAGGATTCTGGCTACCGGGGGCAATGAGTAATAGACCAACAAAACACAACAATCACTGAGCTCAGGGAGAACAGCGAAAAAACCTGAGGGACCACGTATCAGGGTGGTTTGGTGCTCTCCCCACTAGGAGGCGCCCCTTGGCGACGGGCTTCCTTCTCTGGAGAGAGGGATATCTGGCTATTCCCGCGTTTTTAGACTCGTAACTAAGTACTCCATTGGATTTTTTTGCTGTTCTCCCTGAGTCCAGGGATTGTTGTGTTTGTTGGTCTATGTATATATGTACTATTTAGGGGGGGGGGGAGTTTACGAAGACCGGTGTACAAGTACGCCGGTCGTATATTAGGCCCCGCCCCTTTCCCCTGCAGGATACACTAAGAGGCACACACCTCTTAGGGAATCCAGCCGGCTGGGCGCCCGAATCTGCGCCCAGCGCACAAAATCTACACCTGCTTCCAGATTTTGATCATGATTTATGCCTGCGAGCATTGCTTTACCAGCTGATGTCAGACAGTTACACAGAAATGTATTTACTTCTATTACAAACTCTCCAGTCTTCCAGTAATTATCAGCTGCTGTATGTCCTGCAGGAAGTGGTGTATCCTCTCTAGTCTGACACAGTGCTCTCTGCTGCCACCTCTGTCCATGTCAGAAACTGTCCAGAGCAGGAGAGGTTTTCTATGGGAATTTGCTGCTGCTCTGGACAGTTCCTGACATGGACAGAGGTGGCAGCAGAGAGCACGGTGTCAGACTGGAGAGAATACATCACTTCCTGCAGGACATACAGCAGCTGATAAGTACTGGAAGACTGGAGAGTTTTAAATAGAGACATTTACAAATCTGTATAACTTTCTGACACTAGTTAATTTGAAAGAAAAACATTTTTGGCAGGGAATGTGTCATTGTGTGTTTTTTTTTTAACTAATTTGAGTCAGATACTGAATCAGCATAGTTTTTATTTATTTAGTTTGTGCATTTTGGGGGCAGCCATATTGCCTGAGCTTTTTGCATTAGCTATGCTTTACAGCAAACCCCATGGACATAGGAAACAATAGATTGGAGATGAGTGTATTTATCTCTATGGTGCAGGGTTCTGGACATGCTCTGTGATCTGTGCAGATATGATTGTGCAGGGAGGGGGAGAGAGAGATCTGTGTCTATCACCTATTGTAAATGACCTGATCCCATCTTATCTACCTGCCGTCACCAGTCACTGTGATGATAAGGAGGAGACTACAGAGAGGTTTTCTCTACACAACTGAAAGTGACAGCTTATTATTAGGCTTAGGGGTCAGAATGAAAACTGCAAAACTTGAGGATTATATTATAATATACAGAACATAATAAAGTAATCGATCAGAAAACAAAAATCACCAAAATTAAAAGCAAATGTTTAACATGAAAAATAAATTCAAGAAATCGGTTATTTACTGATGAGCCATTCCCTTTAAAAGGACATTCCAGGATGTTACATGGGGAGCTATCCTCTATTCCAGGATTTTACATGGGGGCTATCCTCTATTCCAGGATTTTACATGGGGGCTATCCTCTATTCCAGGATTTTACATGGGGGGCTATCCTCTATTCCAGGATTTTACATGGGGGGCTATCCTCTATTCCTGGATGTTACATGGGGAGCTATCCTCTATTCCTGGATGTTACATGGGGAGCTATCCTCTATTCCAGGATGTTACATGGGGGGCTATCCTCTATTCCAGGATGTTACATGGGGAGCTATCCTCTATTCCTGGATGTTACATGGGGGCTATCCTCTATTCCAGGATGTTACATGGGGGGGCTATCCTCTATTCCAGGATATCACATGGGGGGCTATCCTCTATTCCAGGATGTTACATGGGGGGCTATCCTCTATTCCAGGATGTTACATGGGGGGCTATCCTCTATTCCAGGATGTTACATGGGGGGTTATCCTCTATTCCAGGATTTTACATGGGGGGCTATCCTCTATTCCAGGATGTTACATGGGGGGCTATCCTCTATTCCAGGATGTTACATGGGGGGGCTATCCTCTATTCCATGATTTTACATGGAGGGCTATCCTCTATTCCAGGATTTTACATGGGGGGCTATCCTCTATTCCAGGATTTTACATGGGGGGCTATCCTCTATTCCAGGATGTTACATGGGGGGATATCCTCTATTCCAGGATGTTACATGGGGGGCTACCCTCTATTCCAGGGTTTTACATGGGGGGCTATCCTCTATTCCATGATTTTACATGGGGAGCTATCCTCTATTCCAGGATGTTACATGGGGGGCTATCCTCTATTCCAGGATTTTACATGGGGGGCTATCCTCTATTCCATGATTTTACATGGGGAGCTATCCTCTATTCCAGGATGTTACATGGGGAGCTATCCTCTATTCCAGGATTTTACATGGGGGGCTATCCTCTATTCCAGGATGTTACATGGGGGGCTATCCTCTATTCCAGGATGTTACATGGGGGGCTACCCTCTATTCCAGGATTTTACATGGGGGGGGGCTATCCTCTATTCCAGGATGTTACATGGGGGGCTATCCTCTATTCCAGGATGTTACATGGGGGGCTATCCTCTATTCCAGGATTTTACATGGGGGGGCTATCCTCTATTCCAGGATGTTACATGGGGAGCTATCCTCTATTCCAGGATGTTACATGGGGAGCTATCCTCTATTCCTGGATGTTACATGGGAAGCTATCCTCTATTCCAGAATGTTACATGGGGGCTATCCTCTATTCCAGGATTTTACATGGGGGGGGCTATCCTCTATTCCAGGATGTTACATGGGGGGCTATCCTCTATTCCAGGATGTTACATGGGGAGCTATTCTCTATTCCAGAATGTTACATGGGGAGCTATCCTCTATTCCAGGATGTTACATGGGGAGCTATCCTCTATTCCTGGATGTTACATGGGGGGCTATCCTCTATTCCAGAATGTTACATGGGGGGCTATCCTCTATTCCTGGATGTTACATGGGGAGCTATCCTCTATTCCAGGATGTTACATGGGGGCGCTATCCTCTATTCCTGGATGTTACATGGGGAGCTATCCTCTATTCCAGAATGTTACATGGGGAGCTATCCTCTATTCCAGGATGTTACATGGGGAGCTATCCTCTATTCCTGGATGTTACATGGGGGGCTATCCTCTATTCCAGAATGTTACATGGGGGGCTATCCTCTATTCCTGGATGTTACATGGGGAGCTATCCTCTATTCCAGGATGTTACATGGGGGCGCTATCCTCTATTCCTGGATGTTACATGGGGAGCTATCCTCTATTCCAGAATGTTACATGGGGGGCTATCCTCTATTCCTGGATGTTACATGGGGAGCTATCCTCTATTCCTGGATGTTACATGGGAAGCTATCCTCTATTCCAGAATGTTACATGGGGGCTATCCTCTATTCCAGGATTTTACATGGGGGGGCTATCCTCTATTCCAGGATGTTACATGGGGGGCTATCCTCTATTCCAGGATGTTACATGGGGAGCTATCCTCTATTCCAGAATGTTACATGGGGAGCTATCCTCTATTCCAGGATGTTACATGGGGAGCTATCCTCTATTCCTGGATGTTACATGGGGGGCTATCCTCTATTCCAGGATGTTACATGGGGGGCTATCCTCTATTCCTGGATGTTACATGGGGAGCTATCCTCTATTCCAGGATGTTACATGGGGGCGCTATCCTCTATTCCTGGATGTTACATGGGGAGCTATCCTCTATTCCAGAATGTTACATGGGGAGCTATCCTCTATTCCAGGATGTTACATGGGGAGCTATCCTCTATTCCTGGATGTTACATGGGGGGCTATCCTCTATTCCAGAATGTTACATGGGGGGCTATCCTCTATTCCTGGATGTTACATGGGGAGCTATCCTCTATTCCAGGATGTTACATGGGGGCGCTATCCTCTATTCCTGGATGTTACATGGGGAGCTATCCTCTATTCCAGAATGTTACATGGGGGGCTATCCTCTATTCCTGGATGTTACATGGGGAGCTATCCTCTATTCCAGGATGTTACATGGGGGGCTATCCTCTATCCCAGGATGTTACATGGGGGGCTATCCTCTATTCCAGGATGTTACATGGAGGGCTATCCTCTATTCCAGGATGTTACATGGGGGGCTATCCTCTATTCCAGGATGTTACATGGAGGGCTATCCTCTATTCCAGGATGTTACATGGGGGGATATCCTCTATTCCAGGATGTTACATGGGGGGCTATCCTCTATTCCAGGATGTTACATGGAGGGCTATCCTCTATTCCAGGATTTTACATGGGGGGCTATCCTCTATTCCAGGATGTTACATGGGGGGATATCCTCTATTCCAGGATGTTACATGGAGGGCTATCCTCTATTCCAGGATGTTACATGGAGGGCTATCCTCTATTCCAGGATGTTACATGGGGGGCTATCCTCTATTCCAGGATGTTACATGGGGGGCTATCCTCTATCCTTCAGATAAATCATCAGGGATGCGGAGTGTGCGCCATCTTTATTTGTGTGGTGTCATTATACATCTGGAGACGTTATTCTTCCTTTCTGTCTTCTCAGGAGGAAGAGTGTTCGCTTACCCACAGGACTGCGCCCAACATCTACTAAATGGGGACACTCAGAGTGGCGTATACACCATCTACATCAATGGCGACCAGACTCAGAGCGTGCCCGTATTCTGTGACATGACCACCGATGATGGAGGATGGATCGTGAGTTTTAAAAATCTTGAAAAACCATTTCACTCCCACCCCACCCCCCATCCTTTCATCCATCTTCTCTCCTCCATTGGCTGGACTTGATTGACTTTTTTAATGTACACATTAAAGGGGTAGTCCATATCAGGAACTGTCCAGAGCAGCAGCAAATCCCTATAGAAAACCTCTCCTGCCCTGGACAGTTCCTGACATGGACAGAGGTGGCAGCAGAGAGCGCTGTGTCAGACTGGAGAGAATACACCACTTCCTGCAGGACATACAGCAGCAGATAAGTACTGGAAGACTGGAGATTTTTATATAGAAGTAAATTAGAAATCTATATAACTTTCTGACACCAGTTGGTCTGGCAGAAATGTTTTGCTGGAGTTCCCCTTTAATGTACAGTATAGAGGATCCTTTCATTATCTCCCTAGTAATAGTCCATGGAATATGCCGCCTCCTATATCCCCCAGATACCAGGCACCGCCAGCCCATCTATACAGCTTGCTACAAAATGTTATATCTGCAAATACGTTTTCTATTTATTTCAGGTTTTTCAGAGGCGTCAGAATGGACTGACTGATTTCTTCCGCAAGTGGGCCGACTACCGCGTGGGGTTCGGGAACCTGGAGGATGAGTTCTGGTTGGGTGAGTGACATGAGAGGTGATATTATAGAGCTCCAGGTGATGCCTAGGTGTCATGCTATATATATATATATATTAAATAGGTAAAAAAAGATTCTACAGAGAAGATAAGTGGTTTAGTAACATTGTAGCATTGTAGTGTTTGTAATATTGTAGCATTGTAGTGTTGTAACATTGTAGTGTTGTAGTGTTTGTAACATTGTAGCATTGTAGTGTTTGTAATATTGTAGCATTGTAGTGTTGTAACATTGTAGTGTTGTAGTGTTTGTAACATTGTAGCATTGTAGTGTTTGTAATATTGTAGCATTGTAGTGTTGTAACATTGTAGTGTTGTAGTGATTGTAGCATTGTAGTGTTGTAGCATTGTAGCATTGTAGTGTTGTAACATTGTAGTGTTGTAGTGTTTGTAACATTGTAGCATTGTAGTGTTTGTAATATTGTAGCATTGTAGTGTTTGTAACATTGTAGCGTTGTAGTGTTTGTAATATTGTAGCATTGTAGTGTTTGTAACATTGTAGCATTGTAGTGTTTGTAACATTGTAGCATTGTAGTGTTTGTAACATTGTAGCATTGTAGTGTTGTAACATTGTAACATTAGCACATGGCATCACATTAAATGGTCGAATCGGGGAAAAAGACCTTATAAACCGGTTATGGTGTAGATGAGGGATGGGGAACCTCCGGCTGTGCAGGCATGATGGGAGTTGTAGTCTTGTGTGCTGGAGGGTCAAGGTTCACCATCCCTGTATAGAGACTGGGCCCATTGCAGGATCATCTGGTTCTCTACCTTGCTGGTCATCTATAACCCGCAGAGCGGCCATATTGGTTGATGCCCTGATAACAGAATTCCATCATTAAGGTCGGAGACTTCTAATACAGAGCTCCGATATTGGGGCGATCACATGGTCTGTAGGTGCAGTAATATAGATACCAGGACAATTGCTGCAGTGATGGTGACGGCTTTCCTCAGCCGCCATTTTCCTGCACTGCACATAGTTATAGGAACACCTGAAGACTTATATAGCTGTATATATATATATATATATATATATATATATATATATGCTTCTATGTGTTATGTGCAAAAGGAAATGGCTTGACCCACTGACAATTATAAGTGAAGCAGTAAGATGCCACCTCTTTACATCTGTAACCCTAGAGAGATGAGGCTATCCCCCGCTGCGGAGCCGTCATAGTCCTGACAATACCCTCACCACATGGAGCCGCAGAGCATTGTATGGACTCCACAACCTGCTCTACACTTTCCTGCCCTCTGACAGCTACGTTATTATATACCGCCTGCTGGTGAGATGGGAAATGCTGATGGCTTCCAGAATACCTGACGCTTCCCTCTTATGTCTCCTGGGGTTTCTGCCTCCTTTTCTTGTCGCCTCCGGTCTGTACTGACCAATAACAGAGATTTCTCCGACTCTAGTTATATATCTGTCTGTAAATAGTTTTTACCTGGGTTATTGGTGTCCGGATCGGGACGCCTGGTAGTCCGGCTGTGACTCCTGGTTGGTTTACTCCACCTGTCTATACCAGCAGAGCGCCTATCTAATAGATAATGCAGCTGTTCTAAGGAGGAGGAGTGTGCACATCAATATAATGGTGACCATATGTAACCGACCTATCAGGTGAGGAGGAGTGTGCACATCAATATAATGGTGACCATATGTAACGACCTATCAGGTGAGGAGGAGTGTGCACATCAATATGACTGGTGACCATATGTGACCGACCTATCAGGTGAGGAGGAGGAGTGTGCACATCAATATCCTGGTTACCTCCCTCTATCCAGATGAATAATTCTCAGAGCATTTCACCTTTAAGGTATTTTCCACTCAATTTGTAGTAAACTTATGTGACCTGCGGCTCGGAGAGACGATGGGGAGAAGGGAATATTGTTCTGTGACAGGAATGAGGCCGTCAGATGCCACATCGGCTGTAATTACTTCTTTCCTTCTTTATAAGCCGGCGATGGTAAAGCCGAAGACGCAGATTATTAATGTGACTGCTCTGCGGAGACGCTTCCTCAGGATTAATAACACCGCCGTTTTATTATTCTTACTATTTCTGGGGATGTGACATCTGTATTATGTGTCTGCCATAGAGATGACTGTATGACTGTGTCCCCCCCGCAGGGCTGGATACCCTCCACCAGGTCACCTCACAGGGACGCTACGAGCTCAGGATCGACATGCGGGACGGGTCGGAGGCCGTCTACGCCTATTACAACAAGTTTTATGTGGGGGATCCACGAAGCATGTACAAGCTGCGCATCGGGGACTACAACGGAACAGCAGGTATAACCGCAATGTCATGTAGTCCTGGGGCTCTTAAAGGGGCACTCAAGCAAAAAAAAAAACTTCCAAATCAATTAGTGTCCGGAAGTTAAAAAGATTTGTTATTTACTACTATTTATAAATCTCCAGTCTTCCAGTACTTATCAGCTGCCGTATGTCCTGCATGAAGTGGTGTATTCTCCCCAGTCTGACACAGTGCTCTCTGCTGCCACCTCTGTCTATGTCAGGAACTGTCCAGAGGAAGTTTCTAAAACCAATTGACTAAAAAAAATCCCCTTTAAGTGTGAGCTGATAGCTTGTATCATTGTTATTTTATAGGACCTGTAT